>NC_133517.1:63952419-64256451 GCF_049354715.1 Callithrix jacchus | reverse complement strand
AACATGGAGAAACCCTGTCTCTACTAAAAATACAAAATTAGCCGGGCATGGTGGTTCCTGTTTGTAATCCCAGCTACTCAGGAGGCTGAGGCAAGAGAATCCCTTGAACCCCAGAGATGGAGGTTGTGGTGAACCTAGATCGCACCATTGCACTTCAGCCTGGGTGACAAGAGTGAAATTCTCAAAAAAAAAAAAAAATAGACAATACACACATCAATATGCAGCATGTGTTCAGGTAACAGCACTAGGAAGGAGGTCCACTAGGGTGCCATGGTCAGCAGTAAGAAAAGAACTTTCTGTAAAGGTGACATTGGAGCTGAGAACTGAGAAATGAGAAGGTATGTGATCCTCAAGTAGAAGTGAGAAATCCCAAAAGAAGGATCATCAAAGGCCAAGGCCCTAAGGTGGGAAAAAGCTTGGCATATTTGAGGATAAAGAAGAAGGCCAGGGAGCTGGAGCATTACTAATGCTGCTTCGTGTATTATGCGGGAAGGATCCAAATTGGAGCTCAACAGATCCTAGAAAGAAAGTAACCACCACTGGAGTGGTTTCTGCTACCAGACATTGCATGAGGAGCTGTAGCCACTTCAGAGAAGATGTGAAATCCTCTCGTCTTAAGACGCCTGGGGTCTGGGCCAGCTTTGGAGTTCGTAGTTTCCATCATGATGAATAGAATTTCATCATGGGGCTGAGTGTGAGCTATGACACTTGAATTGTGGCACTTGAATTGGAGTCTGTTGAGGAGGAGGAAAGTGGTGGAAGGTACATGGGAAAAAATGGGTCTTGTAATTCACATAGGAGTTTGTAAGCTGTGGCTAGTGGAGACATAGTATTTTATCTGAGTGTGTTGAGAAGGCATTGCAGATTTTTAAGAAAATGTATGTAATGAACAGTGGTCTTTTCAGTCATATCCAGAACAACTCACTGAAACATCAAATGTCTTTTTAAAAAATAATAGAGTGTAGAATATCAACCTCATTATCCAATGTGGTGGTCAGTTAGTCAGAAAACTCAATGAAAAAGAGAACTTGTGAAAAATGAATAAGGTAGGTGTGATGCCTTAAACATTTTATTTTAACTTTAAACATGTAAATCTGCATCCCCTGGCCATTCTTTAGCTGCAGGCTCAGTGGGTTAAGCTGGAAAATGTTGTTTGGAATTCTGCCTTTACATTTCTTGCAAAACCATAAGCATAGTACATGATTTATGATTTACAGTCTGGGGTCCATGAAGTGGAGTATCTGCATGGTATTCAGTACATTCAATTAAATATCAAATCACAGTGACTTGGACAGTTGGGTCTTGGTAAACACACAGCACAGTTAGAATGAAAGTTTGGGGCTTGGAAAGTTTATTTTTTTCTGGGCAACAGTTATCATACTTTATAGAGAGAATAAAATTTTCAGGTTAATCTAGCAGGTTAGTTGAAAACTTTGACTCTACTGTGAAACAATATATCATACAGCTCTGCTGAGCTTTAGAAAGTTAGGGAACTGCTACGGGTATCTCCTTTGGGGCTGGGGGTAGGACTGCACTATTTAGCGTGCATTAGGGAGTTTATATTAAAGGGTTACATACATAGCAAATTCTCTTGTAAAATGCAAGCCATTTGTAAAGCAAATAATTCTTGATTAATTCATAGGCAGAATCTGAGCTTTTGCATATTAGATTTGCCCAACAAGGGGCATATTTATAAGCTTCTAATCATAAGTTATTTAACACTTCCACCACTTCTCATAGAAAAAAAAAAAAGCCTGTGAAGCAAAGGGACTTTCATTCCTCCCTGTTCCCTAATTTCCTTTGGAGAAAGCTATCAAGAGATGCTGGCTGAGGATAAGAAAGGGAGTATATTTTATGAGGATGAGGTCAACAGACTTCCTGCAGACAGAACAGAACAGCAGGGCCTGAAATCCCTGCAAGCACAGGCTCTCAAATTAGTCCATTCAGATGGGCTGGAATGCAATGGGCCTTTTCTCCAGCACAAGCCCCTTCACAGCATTATCAGCATCATAGCTTCTGCCATGCAAAACAGTGTCTTACTTCTGTCAAGAAAGATCCCCCTCACACCCTCACTTCATTATAAGGGGAACCCAAGCTTAGCCGACCTCCCCAGCTGAATGCACTGTCAGGTACATCTCTTTGGAGACACCGCCTCCATCATCCTGTTCCCTGGTAAGCCCAAACCATCGTGGATTATGGCTGCTGATCCTGGAAGCCCAGCTCAGGTCAGGAATTTGTGCAATGGATAATCTCTGCAATGTGGCTTTTGGTTCGCTGGGATGCAAGCTCAGCCTCCCTGCAGGTCCTCAGCAGCACCAGCAGGATTAATGATGAGCATCGTGGCTGACAGGTAAGCTTGGGAACATTATGTGACAAGGTTCCGTCTTTCCTGGGCAGTTGCAGTGACGCTAGGATTTCTCAGTTCTAGCCTTTTTTTTTCCACACACCTCTAGTCATCCTTCTAAAAGAAATGCAACTGACAACTCATTTGCTAAGAAACTTCTAGGGTTCCCAGCCCGTTTAAAACACGATCCTCAATTCTTCTGGTCTAGGCTGTCATACCTTTCAAAGAACTAGAGCCCAGTAGACCTTAACAAGCATGTAATTTAGTGGTGTTCAGACTTTGGATTCTTCTGGACTAGAAAAGTTCCAATTGTGCTTCTCAGCAGGACCTGTGAGACCCAGCACCCTGAGGACCGTTTCCTGCCGCACGTGCCAGCCCCCACCTGCCCTCGCTCTCCTTGTGCTCAGTCACACCCCTTGTCATTCCTTGCTTCATACGGAGCACAGAACCCACTCCATGACAGCGCAAGTGCTGAGTCGCCACCTGTGTGCCCTTCCTCACCTCCTCCAATCACCCACCCTACTCATCCGCCCAGACACAGGTCCACCGCGGCTTCCTCTCTCTCGTGTCCATAAACTCCTCTCCACTTTCTTGCCTGGAATAAGCAGTATTTCATTTCTCTCTCTTCTTATGATACTTGGTAAATAATTATGTCACTTGATAGATACCTACCTACCTATCATACAACTCACAACATTTTATTTTTGAAAAGCAGTGGTTTATCTCACTTTCCTGTTAGAATGTGAGCTCCTTAGCAGAATAGCCACCTTTTGAGCCTCAGCATCTATCCAGAGAATGGCACACAGCAGGCATTCAGCAACCGTGGGCGGAGGAGGGTCTCAGTCCCGACACTCCTTTTCTAATTTGCCACAGTCCTCACGGGACGGTATTCAAATCCGAAAACTGAAACACAAAGCGTGTGCGCGTGCGGGCACACAAACACGCACACGCACACACGTGCATGCACACACATGCACGCAGACGCATGCACACTCACGCACACGCGCACGCACACACACGCACAGAGTCATCCGCAGAGCTCCGTGGCCGGTCAGTTCTTTGCACAGTCTGGTTAAATGTAACTTTATCAACATCACAACTTTAACTCTTCCTGGGATGGCAAATTATAGTTTTTAAAGGCATTTACACCCACTGGATCTATGAGCATCCACTGATACCAGATGGGTGGCAGAACGGGGAAAATCAGACCCATTTTACTGACAGGAAAACCAAGGCTCAGAGACTCAGTGGTGGAAGTAGGACTCGAACCCAGCTTGCCCAGCTTGGGCACGTAGCTTTCCCAGGCCCCAAGTCTGCCTCTCCCTGCAAGAAGGAGAAGATTCAGTTCTGGTCTGGACATAGGATGAGCAGCTGTCAGATGAGGGGCAAGTTCCACTGCAGTGAGATTACCAAATACAGCAGATGACGAGTGAAAGCTAAAGGCAGCCAGCCTGATCGTATACTGACACAGCTGACACAGGTTTGGGCCTCTGATTTATCAGTGATCAGAACAGCACAGAGCAAAGAAGCCACATCAGCACACATGAACTGCCTGCCCCCAGTCTGTGAGCACCGGGGCACTCAGTTGAGTCTCTCCCTTTACCTTACAGACCCTGGCGTGTTCTTCCAGGTCCCCTTCTGCTGCTGCGTCCAAATCCCCTTTTCTTCCTCCAGAGGGTCCTGGAACCCCCAGCCAGTCCCCGGTTCGCTAAGGGCTTAGTCCTCTAATCCCAGATCCCCTCTTCAGAGGCTCCACTGTTTGTGCCTCCTCCAGATGTCCCTTAAACTGCTCAAAATAACTCCTGCATCCTGATAGAGATCAGCTCTGCTAAGGAAAAAACAAAGCAGAAATCCTCATACACAACAGGCTCTCAAATTAAACAGATGGGATGGGCTGGAATGCCAGGCCTTTCCCCCAAAGCAGTGTTCTGTGGCCTTTCTAAGGTCACAGACAGTGGTGGCCTTGAGCTGGCTCATGTAAGTTCATGAAAGCCGGTGGTACACATTGCTTCCCAGCACCATGCTCAATGATGTCACTTTGAAATTGGCTAAGGTGGGAGTATTTACATTGTAAAAATTGGAAAATACTACAAATAGGATTTCCTTTTCACCAGAGAGTCAATGATTAAAGCTTTTTCTCTTTTTGAGAAAAGGTATCACTTTGTCACCCAGGCTGGAGTACAGTGGTGCAATCATGGCTCACTGCAGCCTCAACCTCTTGAGCTTGAGTGATCTTCCTGCCTCAGCCTCCCAAGTAGCTGGGACTATAGGCACACGACATCATGCCCAGCTAATTTTTATATTTTTTGTAGCAATGGGGTCTTGCCATGTTGCCCAGGCTGGTCTTGAATTCCTGAGCTCAAGCAATGCACCTGCCTTAGCCTCCCAAAGTCCTGGGATTATAGTCATGAGCCACCACGCCCAGCTGATTATTAAACATTTATCAGCACGTGACTTTCTTGAGAATGTGATGGAGGATATGAAACATCTCTCAGGAAAGATGCACCTACACACTTCACAACGTTTTACATGTAATTCTAGGGACCTTGTTGATTTCCAAAACCCTACAGTGGAATCTCCCCAGCTCCCCACAAGTTAAGAACCCCCACTCTTAAGCTTCCAGATGTCTCTCTTAGGTAATCAGAAAGGAAATAGGTATATGAGCCAGAAACTGGGTCAGAGAGATTAAAAATGTCTTATTAGTAAATGTTGTTCAGTGTCCGAGATAAGCATAATTGTGTCACCATTTTTCAGAGGAGGACACCAAAGCCTAGAGACATTAGACAGCTTGTTCAAGATTGTACAATCGTCAGTGACTGAGCTGGGGTTTCCACAGAGCACTCTGGCCTTGCAAGTTTATTTCTGCTCACTAGAACATTTGGAATGCAGCTTTCTTTGGAGGAAATAGTAGACCAGGCTGTTGTGGTAGCAGTTATGCCCCCCAAAATGTCCAAGTCCTACACACTTGTGAATATGTTACCATCCATGGCAAAGAAACTTAGCAGGTGTGATTAAGGTTTAAGACCTTGAGATGGGAGGTTATCCTGGTAGGCTTGATTAAGTCACCTAAGCAGGGGAGTGCTCCAAAGAGATGCAGCATGAGAAGGACGTGGCCACTCTGAGGATGAAGGAAGGTTCTGATTGGCAGCCTCTAGTCGCTGGGAAAGGCCCTCAGTTTGTAGCTAGCAAGAAAATGGGGACCTGGATCCTCTGACTCAAGGAACTGAATTCTGCCGCAAACCTGAATGGTCAAGAGAAGAATTCTCCCCAGAGCTTTCAGAAGGAAAGCAGCCCATGCACCCTTTGATTTTAGTCCACTAACAGCCATCCTGGATTTATGAACTCCAAACACTCTCAGAGAATCATTTGTGTTGTGTTAAGCCACTGATTTGTGGTAATTTCTTAGGGGAGCAATGGGGAACTAACAGAGCCAGTTTTCCAGAAGGGCCCCCTGAGAAGCAGGAGTTTCACCTTCAATCACATTGTGAGGAGGAGGACTAAGCCCCAGTGGGGAGAAAGTCGGCCAGACATCACTGGAGGAAGAAAGATGAAGGGGCCCTGTTAACCCTGGGCCTCCTGGCTGCTCTGTGGCCACCACAGAGGGAGTGTGGTGATTGAGAAACAAGACAGCTTCAACAAGAGGGCAATGAGGCCACGAGAATACCCACGCAAGACACAAAGGGACCGCAGACCACAAAATCTGCAGACCTGACTTCAGTCCTGGCATCACCACTAAACAGTTATGGGGCCTCGGTAAGAAAATGGCCTCTTTGAGCCCAAGTTTCCTCCAGGGTTGAAAGGAGTAATACCTATTCACAGGATGGGTGAGATAGCAAGGGTGAAAAACATTTGTAAACTATCAACTTTGGGTTTGTGTGAGAGATTATTTTTATTGCCATTGTAATGACAACTTCTCTCTGCCTGGTATTTTTTGTTTTGTGATCCTCTTCCTAATAACTTACATTGCAAACACTTTTAAGGGGTCCTCAGTTCCCAGTGCACAGGTAGACGACACAGAGCCAGGGATTTGGGGCCTGGGAGATGCGGGTTTGAGCTCTGGCTCTCCCGTATCTTGGGCCTGTCCCTTTGTCTGAGCCTTTGGCTGTCACCTGGAAAGTATGTGAATGGTAACATTCACTTCTCCAGCAGCTCTTGATTGTTGGTGATCACAGCTGCCCAAGATCTACCACAGTGCCTGGCACAGCACTGGAATTGGGGGCCATGAGCAGATGCTGGGTGGTGCTGGCTGCAAAACAGGCCACCTTGGCCACCGCAGAATCTGAGGCTCTTTCCTTAACTCCTCACAGTTACTTCAAACACTGCCCAAGGGACTTAGCTCTTTGGGTCCCAGGATCCTACAAAGTTCAGTGACACTCACTACTTCCTGCTCCCCTCTCAATCAATAGGAAACCTTCCTCCTTCTTTAAGAAGGCCCTGGATACTTGAGGAAATTGTAAAGAGATGCTGCACTTGGTGACTGTTATTCTCCTCTTCCTACCCCTGCTGTATGTCCTACATGGCTGCAACTTCTTCTATGATGCCTTCCAGTGCAGTGGCCCAGTACTGACACACAATAACATAATCATAATAATAGCAGGCATTTGTAAAAACACTTCTTTTGGCGAGGTACAGTGGTTCATGCCTGTAATCCCAGCACTTTGAGAAGCCAAGGCGGGTGGATCTCTAGGTCAAGAGATTGAGACCATCCTGGCCAACATGGTGAAACCCCATCTCTACTAAAAACACAAAAATTAGCTGGTGTGGTGGAGCGTGCCTGTAGTCCTAACTACTTGGGATGCTGAGGCAGGAGAATCGTTTGAACCTGGGAGGCAGAGGTTGCAGTGAGCCGAGATTGCGTCACTGTACTCCAGCCTGGGTGACAGAGCAAGACTTTGTTTCAAAAAAAAAAGAAAGAAAGAAAGAAAACAAAAAAACACTTCTTTTAGATAGGGTTTCCACGTGCAATAGCTTATTCTATCTGGTATTTTATGAAGAGGAAGCTGATGCATGGACTTTCTCCCAAAGTTACAGAAGCTGTAAGTTTCAGAGCTGAATCTCATATGAGTGATGAGTTTATGTCTGTTTTTCTATATCCTTCTGCCAGTACATGTATGCCTGGTAACCAATCTTCTGGCCAGAGTAGGAATACTCGCTCTCAAATCCTGAGGCCTTAGAGTTAGGGAGGACCCCTGAACCTCTGCTGTCACCACAGTCCCCAGCCTGAGAAGAACGGGGGCAAGAAGAAGGTGCCTTCTTCACTTGAAGCGTTCCCCTTCAAGTGTTCCCCTGAGCTAGAGGGCCCTTTTTCCCAGTCTCTTGGATAATCACAAGGAATCTCTGAGTCTTAGTCAGACTGTCTATCCACAAATCATTGCACTTCATAGAATTTCACTTCCACACAATCTGCCTCTATCTGGAAGCCACTGCAGTCTAGTCCTTTCCCAGGACATCTGTCTGCTGGTTACCTCTGCCCATTCTACCAGCAGGGATGAGAACTGCTGGGTCAGAGATGCTTCCAGGAACATAAAGACAGTCGATTGCTTCTGGAAGTGAACCAATGAAGTGAGAAAGAACTGGACCACATTTTATTTCCCTTTTAAATAGCTACTCCAACACCATCTTATTTTGATCTTCACAGCAGCACTATGAGGTAGGGAGTTGACATGGCTTGGCTCTGTGTCCCCACTCAAATCTCATCTCAAAATGTAATCCCCAGAATTACAATTACAGGGACCCAGTGGGAGGTGATTGGGTCATGAGAGCAGTTTTCTTCAGGACGTTCCAGTGATAGTGAGTGAGTTCTCATGAGATCTGATGGTTTTCCCTGCTCTCTTCTTTCTCCTGCCCCTTTGTGACGAAGGTGCTTGCTTCCCCTTTACCTTCTGCCATGATGGCAAGTTTCCTGAGGCCTCCCAAGCCATGTGTTACTGTGAGTCAATTACACCTCTTTCCTTTATAAATTACCCAGTCTCGGGTATTTCTCTACAGCAGTGCAAAAACAGACTGATACAGGAGTTACACACCCATTTCATAGATGAGAAAGTAGGAAATCAAGGAGGCCAAGTAATTTGTCAGACATCACCCAGCTTGAAGATGGAGGAGCCAGGACCCAAGCAGGGGAGCGCCCCGAGGCCCTAAGGCTTTTTGTTAGCATCATGTGTTCTGGAAACCTCAGCTTTGATCTGACTCTGCTATTCACTTACTCTGTGTCTCTGGAAAGTCAGGAAACTGCCAGAGACCTAATTTTCCTGGTCTACAAAATTAGAGGCTGGCTTTTGCAATAAGATGGGGCCAATGACAAAATTAGTGGGCATGGTCTCCACACAAGACCACTCTGATACCAGCTGAAAATGCAGGGATTTCCCAAACTACTCTCAGGCTGGATAATTCACTGGAAGGAATCAGAATTCACTAAGAGCTATGATACTCACCACAATGATTTATTACAGGGAAAGGACACAGATTAAGATTGGCCAATGGAAGAGAGGCATAGAGCCCAGGAGGGTTCCAAGTATGAAGTTCCATTGTCCCCTCCCTGTGGAGTTAGGACGCATTGCTCTCTGCACTGAGGCTCACCCCAGCATTGGTATTCAAAGCTTTATTGGAGTTCCATTACATAGGCATGATTGATTGACTGATCAATTGCCATGTGAGTACTCTCAGTTTACAGGTTGTCTGATACCATGTGACCTAAAGCTCCCGTACTAAATCACATGGTTGTTCTTTCTGGCATGGCCAGTCCCCACCCTAAGACTGTTGGGTAGGGCCATGTCCACCCTACGATCCAGTGTGGCCAGCCTCTGTCCTACTCCTAACAAGTATGACTCACCTTCCAGAAACCAAGGGCAAAGTCCAGACCTCTCTTTGGGCAAAGCCAAATTCTTTACTATGCAGTGGTGAAATCCTTTCTGGCTCTTCACTCCGTCACACTCCCCGGTTCACAATGCTCACTCCATGGCCCATGAACCAGGCTCCTCAGCACCAGCTCCAGCTCACGCCATTCACACCACTGGACTGACTTCTAAGTCATCATTCTCACCTGGATGCTGCTTCCTAGATATTCAATCCAGACTAGCCTGTATTTATTGAACAACTCCTATTTGCCAGCCATTGTGCTGGGATGGGCTCCAGGGATAAATGTCTCCTCGAAGAGTTGTGAGAGTGTGAATTGTATATGCACAAGAGCTGGTGCAGAGAATGGGCTCAAATACAAGCTACTTTCCTGATTGCTTTTTCAGTGACTAGAAGAGTACCAGTATCCAGTGATACCCTAAGTATCATGAGTAGAATAGGATCAAACACTCGTCGTGTTGGGAAGTTTCTCACAGGCATTTATTTCTAGAGAGTGAAGTGTTAGGCATTGGTCTCACTTCAGACAACAGACATGCCACCGATGTGTCCCCAAGGGGCCACTGCACCAAATTTAGGCCAAGCCAAATCTTTACTAAACTGAGCACTGAACAGGACCCTTAAACATGATGGAAAGAAGGGAAGGCCTCGGTTTTGGAAGAAGGTTGGCTTTTGGTTTGTATGCTTTTTGTTTTGGAAGAAATATTGATGAGAAATTTTTGGTTTTTGGTTCGTTTGCATTTTTGAGTAGTTGACTTCTTTTTGACCTTTTGCTGCTGCTTTTCCTCTGTTTTCTCAGCCTGGAGTTGCTGGTGGATGTTCAGTTTGCCTTTGGGCTTCCCTTCTACCCAGCCTACGAGGGGCAGTTTTCTCTGGAGGAGAAGAGCCTGTCACTGAAAATCATGCAGTACTTTTCCCACTTCATCAGATCAGGGTAAGTGGGCCTTGTTCAGAATTCTGTTACTGTGCTCTTCCTCCCCTTCCTTCAAGCAGAACGCAAAGGCCCAGTTGACATCGATGGACTCACCCTTTCCTCCCTAGGTATTACAGTCACCAGCCACTGGGCTCCCTGTCTCGATCGCCCTCTCCTAGCCAAAACTGCTTTTGCATACATTAATCTTCATGAAGAAAAGCGCTGATTATACCAGCTGCATTCCATGACTCTAAGTCAGGGTTTCTCAACCTTAGTGCTGTGGACATTGCGAGCTGGATAAGTCGTGGCTGTGTCCTGTGCACTGTAGGATGCTTCACAGCATCCCTGGCCTCTAGCTGCCCACCAGATGCCAGTGGTGCCCACCTCGGCCCAGTTTTGAGAACCAAACATGTCAAATGTCCTCTGGAGGCAAACCACTTGGAGGAGAGCCACTCTCTCTCCATAGAGGGGAATCCCAGTGCCTTGGGTTTTCAGCTCAAGTTGAAATGCTCAGGGCCCTTCTTTATGCACCTTGAGGCTCTTCCTCTTCCCTGCCTGCCTCTACTCCAGTCCAGTTAAGTTTATTCTCGGTCCCCACCTACATAATTGATTCCTGCGCTTTCCTTTTCCTGTTATTGCCATCAGATAACAGGCTTTTCCACTCTACCCCTCCCCGGTTCACAATGCTCACTCCATGGCCCATGAACCGGGGTCCTCAGCACCAGCCCCAGCTTAGGCCATTCACACCATTGGACTGGCTTCCAAGTCATTATTCCCACCTGGCTGCTGGCTAATGTGCATGGATTACCTAGACTGTGCTAGATTCCCTGGAAAGGTAAAAAGATGCAAAAGTCATGGCCCAGTTCCCAGCTACTAATAGTCTGAAAACATAAAAATGAACCATAATTCAAAGCAGGAGAAAATAAAGCTTTATGCAGTTTGTTTTGGGAGGTGAGCAGAAGAACACATTTCTTCTAATTGGGGTTTTAGAAAATATTTCACTGAGGATGGCACATTTAAACTGGGCCTTGGGGGATGAATAGAACATTCAGGTAAGCAAAGGGGAAGAAGGCACTTCCAGGAGAGGAGGTCTGCGCGAATGCAGTGGTGATACGAGGACACGCCTTGTCTGGGAAGTGCCAGGTGGTTGCAGGGCTGGTGTTTGGGCTACACGCAGGACATGCTGGAATTTGGGCCTGGGCAGCAAGTTTGGGAAGGAGCTGGTATCTGAACAGGCGCCGTGTCCCCATTATGGGCAGCTGGCCTGCAGATTCACCCTCCTGCCCAGGCCTTGGACAAACAAGGGCATTCCAAAGGCTAGTTAAGGTGTCTAGATCTAAGAATATCAGGAAAGAGTAGAGCACGGTGATCTCCTGAACATTCACAAAGACAGGAGGGCAGCGCAAGGCCCTGGGTGATGCTACCAGGTCATGATCTCAACACCTTTCCTCACCCAGAAGTGGCCTAGCTTTGCGGTGCCGTAGTTAAGATCACAACCCCAGAAGCCAGATCCGGGGGTTCATATGCAGCCCTGACACTTACAGATACCGGAATTGTCCCTCAGATATCAAGGGCAAGTGGGAAGTGATTCAGGTGATGAAGGGAAAGACAAGTTTCCCTCATGGGTATTTCTTTCTTCTCATTTTCCCAGAAATCCCAACTACCCTTATGAGTTCTCGCGGAAAGTGCCTGACTTTGCAAGCCCCTGGCCTGACTTTGTACCCAGTGCTGGCGGGGAGAACTACAAGGAGTTCAGTACACAGCTCCCCAATCGACAGGGCCTGAAGAAAGCCGATTGCTCCTTCTGGTCCAAGTACATCTCGTCTCTGAAAGCATCTGCAGGTAGCAAAGCCATGGGATAGGCAGGGGCCAAGGGGAGGGGGCTGGGTCTTGATGTCAGCATCTGCTGCACTCTCTGCACAAGACCTGTGCTATGTGCACTGAAGTCAGGGGTCATCAGTGCCAATAGCACAGCCCCTTCCCATGAGATGTTCATGGTCTGGGAAGCTCTGCATTGCCAAGGGTCTCCTGATCTGATGTAGGGCTGGAAGGAGAAGCAAGAGAGGCACAGGGAGAGGGCAGTGGGGTGACTAGGAGAGAAGGTCTGTGGGGGTTCGAATGATGAACCAGCATTAAGGCTTCCAGCCTAGAACACTGGTACAGGAAGAGAAGGGAGTGTTTGGAACCTCATCCTCACAGCCCTTGAAGGCCTACGTGGAAAATCTTGGAGAGGCAATTCTAACCAGGGTAAAAGTGGGCATTTCTACCTCTTCCTGTTGCAGACATGTTAAGGAGAGAAAATAAATCATAATGAAGGCACCGAGAATAGAGAGAAATCACAGTGCTCTCGGGAAGCTTTGGAATAATGGGTGTGAGTGACACAACCCAGGGATGCCCTTCAGTTTTCCAGAGGCCGTGATGGAAACTGCCTGGGCGAGTGGGAGCCCAGAGGAAGGAGGACTCACTCCTCCCTGGAGGCTCTGGGAAGGGTCCCCAGGAGAGATGATGCCTGGGATATGGAGTTTAGAATGTCAGGAGTTTTTCAGGTGCAGAGAAATGGGGGTGGGCCATTAAACAGGGAAGGGATCTTGTCCAGCACATAATTTAGATTTTCAACTGTATTTTTTGTTTCCAAGGCCAAGTGGCTATCCGCTGACAGTGAACCCAAGTACCATCATACCCTTAGCATGTCTTTATAGCCAGGGGATGATTCTGGCACTTCAGTGGAAATGTCCCTCTAAAGGGCATTAGCAGGAAATGCCTACTGGAGGCTGGGGTCTCTTTGGGCCAAAAGGAAGGGACCAGAGAGGAGAAGTCCTAATCTGGTTTGGACCAACCCTCCTTGCCCACCTGTTTCAGATGGAGCCAAGGGCGGGCAGTTGGCAGAGAGTGAAGAGGAGGAGTTGACGGCTGGATCTGGGGTAAAAGAAGACCTCCTAAGTCTCCAGGAACCCTACAGCAAGTGACCAACTCCTGAGTGCCCCCAACACCCCACCTGAGGCTGCCAGCTATGAGCATGTTTTTCTCTAAAATAGCCAGTTACCTTCAATAAAGTATCCGCATGCAGTGAAGCATTGCTGCCTCTAATTTGTGGATCCAAGGCAATTCTTGGGTAACACCAACTGCATCTTAATCCTCTTTCCAAGGTTTGAATCCTAGGCTGCTCTTTCCATCCAACAAATGTTTATGAGCATCTGTTATGCACCAGGCCCTGTGCTGCATGCTGGGCAAATGAGGACTTTGGTAGCCTAGAAGGAGAGAATGTTGGGTAAAAAGCAGCACAAAAATGGGATCCATCAGGAGCGGGTCCCGGGTGGCACGGTCCCACCTGAGTGGTCGAAAAGACTCACTCATGAAGGTTCCGTTGTGGAGGTAAAAGACCGACTGGAACGGGTGCAATGGTCCAGCGAGAAGCAATGCACTCTGAAGCAAGACAGTGAGGATGGAGATGGGGCATGAAACAGAGGCACAGGCCCTGGGGGAAGTAGAATTGATGGAACTTGATTAAATGTGAGAGGGAGTTGGCTCCAGGAGACAGAATTACCCCAAATTGGATTCCCAGATAAGCGATGTTTGCCCTCCTGAGGGACACACTTTTAAGGCATATCTTCCGGTTAACACTTTCTCTCTCCACCCCCTTCACACACACACGGACGCACACTTCATACAAAATAAAAGCAAGTGGAGCTGGTTAACAGTCTTGTTCATTTAGACAGCATGCCATAAAATGCATTTGTAGCATCATCTTATTTGAGTTCAGAACAAATTAATGATGATTTGTAGGTTGGGATTATTGTCCTAGCTTGCAAATGTGGAAGGAGAGGCTCAGAAAGACTTACACTATACCTATATTCACACAGTGAAGATGAGAAGGATCAGAGTCCAACTCAGATTTTCCCATTTCTCTGTTTCCATGCACTGTATGGACTATAAATTATAGGCTTGGGGCACATTATGTGTCCTACAAAACCTACTGATAGCACTGAAAGTCCTGAGTAGCCTCCAGCCTGTATTTTAGGCTCTGTTAGGATGGTTCAGTGAACACACCTAAATACTGAACTACAAGGCCTTAACCAAAGGAAACTCAATAGGTAGATGGTCCCAGGACGGGTCAACTGGTCAGTGTCTCAATGATATCAAGGACCCAGAGGCTTTCCAATCATCCTCTTTGCCATCTTCAGCACATGAATGGTGTTTCAATTCACTGACACATTACGGCTGCCACAGCTCCAGACATCACACACAACCCCCAACATTATTTCATGCTGGAGACAAATGGGGAAGGAGCTAAATGGCTTTTCCCCCAAGCACTTCTTTCTTTTTTTAGAGGAAACTTTTTCTCCCAGAAGTTCTCAGCAGAATTCCTCTTACATCTTTTTGACTAAAACTAAGTCATGTGCTCCCTTTTTTTCTTTTTTAAGATGGAGTTTCACTCTTATCACCCACGCTACAGTGCAATGGCATGATCTCGGTTCACCACCACCTCTGCCTCCCGAGTTCAAGGATTCTCCTGCTTCAGCCTCCCAAGTAGCTGGAATTACAAGCATGCACTACCATGCTTGACTATTTCTTTTTTTTTTTTTTTTTGGTATTTTTAGTAGAAACAGAGTTTCACTATGTGAGTCAGGCTGGTCTCAAACTCCTGGCCCAAAGTGCTGGGATTACAGGCATGAGCCACCACACCTGACCATATGCTCCCTTTTAAACCATCACTGGCAATGAAGGATGAAAAGGCCTTCTGTGATCCAATTATACCAGGCATGATTTATCCTCCAGAGTAGGACATATTGCTGTCCCAACAAAGCTGGGGTGCAGTTATCAGCAATGAATGAGAAGACAGTTATTGGGTAGACAATGGATGCTTCCAAGACTATGAGAGCTGGGGCCATTCCCCCATGCTTGGGGCTGTCCTGGCATGGCCCAGGGTTGGAGTTGGCCTCAAACCCCTTTTTACCCCTGTAGTGCAGTGTGGGTTGAAAATCACGTGCTATGTTTGGAAGTGTTCTCAAGTTCCTGGCATCAGAGGTCATGGCCCTGGTCCTTCCTTGATACCCTTAACCCAGAGTGAGGCCTCAGGATCTGGGTGCTCAGACAGGGGCAGGGGACATGGCTCCAGGAGGCAGTGCCCTGCATTCTCACTGTGTTTGGCTCTCCTACGGCATCCAGATGGTGGTGGGGAGGGGGTGGATGAGACCTCTATTAGTTGTCTGTGGTTACTGTTAAAATTTTCACAAATGGAGTGGCTTGAAACAATAGAAATATATTCTTTCATAGTCCTGGACACCAGAGACCCTGGATTGAGGTGTTATCAGGGCCATTCCCCCTCCGAGACTCTGAAGGGAGATCCAGCATCTCTCCTACCTTCCAGTGGCTGCTGGTGGCCAGTGGTGTTTCTTAGCTCCTGACTGCCTTCTGATCCCTCCCTCTGTCCTCACTGGCCTTCTTCTCTGTGCATCAAACTTCCCTCTCCTTTCTTTTAGAAGGACATAAGTCATTGGATTTGGGCCATCTTATCTCAAGATCCATAATTTAATTATGTGTGCAAAGACCCTAATTCTAGATAAGTTCACATCCACAGGGTTAAGACTTAGATGTGTCTTTTGGACAGGTCACAATTTAACCCATTCTGGGACCCAGGGCTTGGGGACTAGACAGCATGTCAGGGAGGGGTGGGGGGGCTAAGTTGATGCAGTGCTATGGGAAAGCCCTCAGATCAGACTATCTAAGGAGAGGAAGAGGAAGGCATCTGGAAGGTCTTTCTGGCATAGCCCTCTCTATAGCCTGGCCCTAGTAATAATAGAAATAAAATAAAATCCCTCTGTCTCATGCCCTATGTGAGGTTCTGTCTTCTGAACACTCTCACTTTTCTTTCCCAAAGGAAAGTTTGTTCTTTTGTTGCCATTGGGAATTCAGTGCTTGATATTCTACCTCTGAAGCTCTGTTCCTTTGGTTTTAACCCCCTCCAGCAAAAGGGTACGAGGTTTCTCCTCCACCAGCCCCTCATTGGGACTTTGAAGTGAGATAGACTGGGCTGTCTCACCATGTTTTTCCAGCTGTTTGGGTGAATTGAAGTAATTCCTTGGCCCAGTGTTTTCCATCCTTGACCATTCACTAGAATAACCTGGAAATTTTCACAAAATCCCGCACCATATCCCAGACCAATTAGATCAGAATCCCTGGAGGACAGGGTCAGGCATTAAGGGACTGCTATGCATGTCAGGAGTGGACACCACTCCTAATCTCTCTGATCTGCAGTTTCCTCACCTGTAGAATAGATTCAATTACATGTACTGGGTGAGCAATGCTTAGCAAGGTGCAAGCTGGAAGCAATGTGATCTTTCCCACCCTTCTCAGTTTGTGGTAGACAGGATAATAACTAAGACTACATGGCAAGAGGAAATTAATGTAGCAGATGGAGTTGAAGTTGCTAATCAACTGACTTTAAAATAGCTGGGATTACACAGGTGGTGCTGATGTCATCACAGCGTCCTTAAAAGTAGAAGAGGGAGGCAGAAGAGAGGACCAGAGAGATGGCAGCATGAGAAGCATCTGGCCTGCTGCTGCTGGCTTTGGGATAGAGAAAGGAGACCCTGAAGCTAGGAATATAGGTGTCCTCTAGAAGGTGGAAAAGGAAGAGAAAATGATTTGCCCTTACAGCCTCCAGAAAGGAACGCACCCTACTGGCACCTTGATTTTCACCCATTTGAGATTCATATTGGATTTGTGACCAACAGAATGGTAAGACAGTATATTTGTGTTGTTTTAAGCCCATAAATTTGTGAAAATTTGTTGTAGCAGCCACAGAAAACTATGCATCATTATACCTATACAGATGTATACTTTATTCTGCCCTTGGACCAGACCTCATATACCTAGCTCATGGTTTTTCTGATAATGAAAAGTCCACTCTGGTATAATATGGGCACCCCCAAATTCACCAGCATTGGCCCTGAAAACAAATTGTTCACATTCCTTCACATGGAGTTTAGTGACGGGTAACTGTTGGTGAACTGATTTTTGACCGCCCCCTTGCAAGTCCTGCACATATGGTCTAGCACCACAGGATGACACCTGCTATTTTGTTCTCAGCCTTTGAAAACACCTCATTTTAACATCCTGTTATAATAAGAATGCCTACTCTGCAGATTCACCCTGGTGATTAAGGGTGTGGATGTATGTGAACAGAAAACAGCAAAGTGCTGTTCACAAAGCTCTTGAAGTTAACGGATTTGAAGCACCTGCTATGTGCCAATCCGTGAGGATGATAAAGATGGGAAATAGGAGTGACCTAGAGGGCAGTCCTAAAGGAAATAGGAGGGACCTAGAGGGCAGGCAGTCACAGTCCTGCCCTGGAATGACCTTCAGAGACCTGTGGTGAAAGAGACAGTCTACAATAGCTAAGGTGTGTGAGTTGCAGAAGACCAGAGTTTCTATTAAGACAAGTAGGGGAAGGTCATGCTCCAGGCCCTACGGCCAGCCCTCTCAGAGCTGGCTTCAGAACTCTGGGCACTTGACTCCCACTGTATCTTTCATGCTCTTTCTCATGTGTTGCAGAGATTCCTCTTGAAGTCATGTGGGATTACGTAACCCATTCCCAACTTTGATGGGCCAACATGAGTGTACATCAGGGCAACTGTAAAGATGTCATAATCTCTTTTCTGCATCTTTAAAGGACAGGAAGGTCACAGTACACCCACATCAAGCTTAGGGTCAACCAAAAGTCAGGAGGTCAATGAGGCATCACCCAGCATTGAGAACCAGAGTGATATTCACAATCTGTAAGGCAGGAATTAAGATAGGAAATGAAGACATGACCGAGAAGCTCACTCATGAGACTGAGTCACCGTCCTCCTCAGTTGGAAGCAGAAAGTACAGAAAGATGAAGCAAGTGATCTTTTCAAAGGGAAGTTGTGAAGTAACCCTGCAAGGTTCCCTAGCTTCCAAGCCCCTTTACAAAGGCAGCAGAAACGCCCAAATCTCAGGGATGTTCTAGGTCCTCAGTGAAACTGGGAAGTCAAGAACAGCTGGGAAGACAAGGCCCTCCCAGGCCATCCAAAGCCATAGGCAATGGTTCCAAGACAGGGCTGAGAGCATAAAAATTACCTCAGTAGCTGATTAAAAATGCAGATTCCTAATCTCTAATTTTTTAGAATAAATACATGTATTGTAGCACCTAAGCCAACATTTCAAAAAGATAATGATTCTACATAGGAATTGTCTCATGTGGTCCGCCTGTTTGTCATAAATCTATTTTCCAGAAGCAACTTCTAACAGTTTCCAGCTTAGTTCAGTCACCCCAGGGGTCTAAATAATGTGAATTTGCCTCAATTTTTGATTTATCAGCTTTATCTAGACCCATTGATTTCCTTCTGAGAAAAATGAGGGTTTAGCTCACTTATACCACCCACCTCCTATACTTCCAACAGTAATTTTTTATTCCTTCTTGAGATTTCTTTTTAATTCTGAGAAAACAAATTCTCTTTTGTATTCCATACATTTTCTAATTATTTCCTGGCTTGCTAAATAAATGATGAGCATATCTACATCTATCTTAGTCCATTTTCTGCTGCCATAACAGAATACCACAGACTAGGTAATTCATAAAGAACAGAAGTTTATTTGGCTTGCAGTTCTGGAGGCTGGGAAGTCCAACAGCATGGCAGCATGGCACTGACATCTGGCAGAGGGCAAAAGCGAGTTTGAGATACAGAGAGAAATGGAGCCAAACTTATCCTTTCATCAGGATTCCACTCTCAAGATAATTAACCCATTCCCATGACAACAGCATTAATCCATTCATGAGGGCTACTATGAAGGCTTGTTAAGGGCTCCACCTGCCACTACTATTACATTGGCAATTAAATTTCAACACGAGTTTTGGAGGAGACATTCAAGCTATGGCACCATTCTTATACCCCCACCCCCACCTCTTCCCTCATTGACCTCATTCCTTAACACCCCTTCTCTTCACTGTCCACACTGTTAGATTGTCTTTGTCCTGCAGTCTCACATCAGCCTTCTGTGTTTTGTTCCATAGGTTAATTCCAACAGCTGAAGGCTGGTTAACCTTACTTGCTGTATTAAGGCTATATAGATATAATCGTTCTCCTAACCAACACCCATGGAGAATGGACCAGTGCCTGGGCTCTGCCAATGTTTTAGATATACATCTCAATATCTCAATATATTGGGACCTGGGGAATCCCTGAGCTTTGAGCATTTCTGCTGCCTTTGTAAAGGGGCTTGGAAGCTGGGGAATCTTGCTGGGTTACTTCGCACCTTCCCTTTGATGATATAACTATCTCTGTATATAGATCAATAGATAGATAGATAGTTTACAGGCCAAACAGTGTGTTTAAAGTCATAGTTTGTATTCTCCCCCTGGGCATTTAAGGAGGAACATTGCTGACCTCAAGATGAAACTGTAATATTATATAATATATGTAATGTTATGGTGCATCTTATTGTTCTATCTAGCCTTCATAATTGCTTTTCTTTCCTCTTTCTCTCCATCCTTTCCTTCCTTTCTTTTTTTTTCTCAATTCCTTCAATTCTGTGCCTTTATCCTATCTTCAAGGAATTTGCATGTTTTATAGCAAGACCTGATGGTCTTGCCAGGTTTGTGGTATCATTGCTTTAAGGCTTTTGATATAAAGGACAGAATATGGATTTTTGGAGCCTGACAGCCCTTTGAGTCCCGACTCAGCAACTCACCACCTGGATGCTTCAGAACAAACCGCTTCACTTTAGCTTCACCTGGAAAATGTAGCTAATGAACTCCTAACACTATGATGAGGTTCTTAGGAGGCAAGAGAATTAAATGCTCTGCATACTTAGAAATTGCTGAACAGTAATTAGAAGACATTTTCACGACCAGCATCTGCTTCTGTTGAGCTCGTTCATCACTTTGGGCCAGGCCCCTTATTGGTGCTGAAGGCACAATGATTAAAGCTCCCTTTGCTTGGGGAGCCCCAAGTCTAGAGGGAGACACAGACGAGTAAACAGCCAATCACAATTCCGTGGAATATATATGATAATAGGGATAAAATAAAGGGGAGGCTTCAGGAGCAGAAGAAGGGCACCCAAGTCATATCAGAAAATATTCTCCGGAGAGGAGACCCCAAGCTGAATACCAAAGGACAAATAAAAATAAGCTTGGCATAGACCTTTCGGGCAAGTGGGGATGGCGTTCTAGGTACCAGTACTGAACCTAGGAGCATTAAGGCCTTAAAACATCTGGTGAGTTTCCACAGCCTTAGTGGCTGCCTCCCCAGCTTGCTGGGAAAGCTCCAGGTCTCATCTGAGTTCCATGTCAAATTGCCCAACTGCTCCCTATCCTCCCAGGGGTACTTTCCAGGACCCTGTCCATCCATCTCTCCTTCAGTGATCCCAGGTTCCTGCCCAGAAAAAGACTTCAAGTTCTAAGGCAGTGCTCGCCCAGGGGTACTGTCAAAATTCCTGCCCAGAACAAGACTGCAAGCTTTAAGGCAGCGCCCTATACTCCACATCCAAATCATGCTTATGTGAGTGACGTTCTGGCCTTTGAGAAAGTGAGTGATGGTCACAATGGGGACACAGACAGGGGAGCAGCCAACCAACATCCATGGGGAACTGACTGATGCCTGGGCTCTGCCAATGTTCTGCCCCCAACCTCGGGTGCTATCTGCTTTGAAAGGTGAAGCAGGGGCCAGAGTTTGTCCCAGGCCTTTGCTGGTTCTTTTCTAAGATAACACACTTGTGGGATTTTTTCCATCCTCTTTGTCTCTTTCTCATTCAAGCTGAAGCTCATGCCTCCCTGCCATCTGAATGAACTCACAGCCCTTCCTCCCCTCTTCTAGTCCAGCTGTTGCCAAACATTCATGGAGTTCAATTGTGTCCCAGGCTGTAGGAGGGTGTAATGTGGGTGGACAGGCCCCGGTACACTCACTGAGGAGATGACATCTCTGTGTGTCTGACTGAGGAGCTGGAGTCAGCCATGGAAGAGCTGGGAAAAGGGTCTCTCGGTAGAAGAAAAAGAGGCAGCAAGGAAAAGTAAGCAAATGTGTCTCTGCAGGCAGAAAAAAAAAACCTATGGATTTCACTCATTTTATTAGTGTGGAAACGTTAGTGTGACCTCAGAAATCAGTTCAGGTGTCTGGACCTATCTGGTCCTAGAGAAGGAAAACAGCATGAAAATGCCCAGGTTCTGGGTTCAGGCTCCAAATCCTCCATTTCTTCCTCCGTCAAGTGTCCTTCCTCCATGGCTCCTGATGGTGGCCTTTGGCCAGGCTCTCTAGCCTTCCTGAGGCTTGGTTTGTTTAAGTGTAAAATGGGGAAAGAAAATTGCTGTCTGCACAGAGTTGTTGCAGGAATAAAATACAATCATGGGCTGGGCATGGCGGCTCACAGCTGTAATCCCAGCACTTTAGGAGGCCAAGGCAGGTGGATCGCTTGAGCTCAGAAGTTTGAGACCAGCCTGGAAAATATGGTGAAACCCCATCTCTATCCAAAAATACAAAAATTAGCCAGGCATAGGGGTGCACATCTGTAGTCTCAGCTACTCGGGAAGCTGAGGCAGGAGGATTGCTTGAACTCAAGAGATAGAGATTGCAGTGAGCTGAGATAGGCTGCTGTATTCCAGCCTGGCTGACACAGTGAGACTGTCTCAAAAACAAACAAACAAACAAAAATAGAATCTTGGACTTGGAGGCATTGCTAGTCCCTCGGTGTGGCCTGGTGAAAAGAGCAGGAGTGAGCCCTGGCAGAGGGCACACCTGTGTTTGAAGCCAGCCTCTGCCCCTTTCCAGCTCTACGTCCTAAAACTAGTTACTTAACTAACATCTCTGAGCATGTCCTCCGTTAGTGACAAAATATATCAATTTCCATTTCTCTGGGTTGTTGTAAGGAGTAAATAAATTAATGAACATAAAAAGTACACAGAAATTTCTGTTACATTGCAACTACTCCAGAGGTGATTGTCATAATGAAGAAGCATATTCAAAACTGGAGGTGAATCTCATGATTCTGCACTTTTTATCTGGATTTTTGCTGGCTTTTCACCATGGCCTTTCTGACTTTGCTCCATAGCGTATATGAAGCACTTAATTTGTTCCAAGCTCTTTATAAGACTTTACTCTGAGGCCTGAAGCCCACAGCTCATTGCCCTTAAAAGGAGAAGCTATAAATAGTACATTGGGTCATTAAAAAGAGGAAGGAGTGCACCTGGACAGTCAAGCACATGTAAATTGGGCCAGAGGAGACTTCAGGGCCCAGAGTGTGCCTGTCACCAAAGTCTCCCCTGGCTTCTGCAGAATAACTCTGCTCATCCAGGTGAGGGACCACAGGCCAGACAGCTGTTCCCTCCAGACGTCTCCGGAAACCCCTATGAGTCCCTTGGAAGGTAACAAGCTCAGGCCAGGGTGAGTCACAGGCCTCCAGTACTACATAGCCTCAGCCCTGGGGGAAGAAGGAAAATGAAGCCTGCTGGGGAGGAGCCAAGGCTTGGTCCTAGCAGGTGTGGTACTCCCTCTGAAGACTGGACTGGAGGTATCCTGATGCTGGAGAGTCAGAGAGAAGAGGAAGGGTGAGTCCTGACTGTGCAACATAGAAACTGGGTGATGTTGGCCAAGTTCTCGACCCCCTTACCCCAGAGCCCCAGCCTTCTCATGTGTGTGATGAGATGCCCCTTGGACATTAGTAAGAGTGCAGAAAGTGTGCATGGCAGTCGTAGATGTTCAAGAGTCAGTTCCTCTTTCTCCTCTTCCTCCTTCTTTTTAGTGGTCTTAGCATTTCCAGTTTGTATCCCAAACATTTAGAAAAGTTCTTGGCACACAATGAGTGCTCGATGGATCTTTCTGAGAGAATGAAGAAGAGCTCAGATATCCCCAACTCGAAGTCTCTGTCCATTCTCATAGTGGGACTGACTTCACTGTGGTGTATGGGAGTCTGAATGATGGCCCCACAAGGTGTTCATGCCCTCATGCCTGCAGCCTATGAATGGGTTCTGTTAGTTACATGACAAAAGGCACTTTGCAGATGTAATGAAGGTTTAGGACCCTTAACATAGAGAGATTTCTGAATCATCTAGTTGGGACCCAGTCTAATCACATGATCCCTTAACAACAGAGAACTTTGGCCAAAGTCGGAGCAGTCAGCGAGAAGAAGGCAGAAGGGGAGGGTAGAGAGATCCCAAGCCTGAGAAGGATTCTGCACAACATTGCTAGGTCTGAGACATAGGAGCACATGAACAAGGACCAGACAGAGGCCTCTGGGAGCTAAGGGTGGCCCCCAGCTGACGGCCAGCAGAGAAAGAAAAACCTCTGTCCTACAACAGCAAGGAGCTGGGTTCTACCTGGACCCTGAAGGAGTTTAGAAGTAATTTTTTTTTTTTTGCCAGAACCTCCCGGAAGGAAGGCAGCCCTGCTGACACCTTGAGTTTAATCTGGCTTCCATTAACCTTCTGACCTTCACAAAACATGAGATAGTAACTATGGATTATTTTATTTTATTTATTTATTTATTTTAAATTTTTTATTGGATTTTAGGTTTTGGGGTACATGAGCAGAGCATGCAAGACAGTTGCGTAGGAACACACATGGCAGTGTGCTTTTCTTTCCTTCTCCCCTTCACCCACATTTGGCATTTCTCCCCAGGCTATCCCTCCCCACCTCCCCCTCCCACTGGCCCTCCCCTTTTCCCCCCAATAGACCCCAGTGTTTAGTACTCCCCTTTCTGTGTCCATGTGTTCTCATTTTTCATCACCCGCCTATGAGTGAGAATATGCGGTGTTTCATTTTCTGTTCTTGTGTCAGTTTGCTGAGGATGATGTTCTCCAGATTCATCCATGTCCCTACAAATGACACAAACTCATCATTTCTGATTGCTGCATAATATTCCATGGTGTATATGTGCCACATTTTTCCAATCCAGTCTATTATCAATGGGCATTTTGGTTGATTCCAGGTCTTTGCTATTGTAAACAGTGCTGCAATGAACATTCGTGTACCTGTGTCCTTATAGTAGAACGATTTATAGTCTTTTGGATATATACCCAGTAATGGGATTGCTGGGTCAAATGGAATTTCTATTTCTAAGGCCTTGAGGAATCGCCACACTGTCTTTCACAATGGTTGAACTAATTTACACTCCCACCAACAGTGTAAAAGTGTTCCTTTTTCTCCACATCCTCTCCAGCATCTGTTGTCTCCAGATTTTTTAATGATCGCCATTCTAACTGGCGTGAGATGGTATCTATGGATTATTTTAAACCACTAAGTGTGTGGCCATATTTCATAATGGCAATAGAGAAGTGATACACAAAGCCTCCAGATTATTAAGAGGCTGGAAGCACCCACCTCTTTGGTAAATACATGCATTTACCAAGCACACTAGCAGGGCAGCTGTCACCACCATGGATAGATGTCATTGAGTCAAGCACCATGCTGGAGGCTCCATGGACCACCCTTCAAATTATCTTATTCTGAGACTATCAAGGCTCCTGGCCCATGAGGCTGTGTCATCCAGGGAGCCAGGCAGGATAAATTATGACCGAGGTCTTTGGGCTGGGACAATATGTAGGGAATGTATTTCAATGAAGAAAGTCCCATGCAATGAGAGTCCAATCATATTCCACACAAAGTCAAGATTTTCCCTGAAGATTCTTTCAACTCCCTGTTACAAGAATGTCCTAAGTTAATTCCCACAGATGCCCCCACACAATTGTGTGACACCCCACATCCATTTCATGGGCCATGAGGTGGCTGGTGGTAATCGGGAGTTGGTGGAGGAGACTACTAGAGAGAGCTTGTCCCTCGTCCCTTCTTAAACCTTGATATCTCCAGAAGGTCATACTTGATCACTTTGGGCTCGAAATCTATTAGTGGTGGTTTCACATGCCAGAAAGTCAAAACCTGCCATTCTCCTCCTTGTCAGCCTCTTTTCTTGCTCACAAGAATTGAAACTGGGTCAAAAATGTGGGTACATGATGGTTTAGACAGAGGTATGGTGAAGCTCCATCAGTTGGGCTAAAAAGAACCCAGAAAAGCTGCCTGGCTTTTCAGTGCCCTCCTCTGTGAACATCTCTATGGCACCTGGGAAAGGAAACCAAGCCGAATTTTCTTTCTGAGTTCATTTCTAGTGTTCGTATTAGATATTTGTTCTGTTATTAATGACTTTCTTCATTCCCCTTTCCCCAACGAGAAACTGAGGCTGGGAAGTTTAAGTGGGAAAGTTAAGTTGCTAGAGCACTCCCAAATGCCCAGAAGGATGGGGCGCTCTGAGATGCAGGAGAAGTGGAGGATTTGTGTAACAAACAGTAAATAATTACCCGACAGAAGCCAAACTGTTTCAGATATTGCTCCACCTACTTTTTCATAAAATTCCTCACTTCATTCTCACAAAGAAATGAACAGTGAAAAATCCATTTCATCCAGTTCCTGAGAGGTGCTGTCAGAGGCCACACTGCTGGAGGAGAGATTTAGACCTAAACAGTCTGGCATGAGGGCCCCACAAGGTGTTCATGCCCTCATGTAATGTCCAGGGCCTATGAATGGGTTCTGTTAGTTACATGACAAAAGGCATTTTTTTAAGACAGAGGTTGGTCCAGCTCCATCAGCTCTGAAGTCACAGGAGGAAGGACATCTGCCAGGCCCTCTGGGGGTGGGTTAATGTTGCCATGCAGGGCACCAAGGGGCTACTGTCGGGCAGAGGTGTCAGGAGGATGAGGCAATATCAGGGGTCAGCTCTCCAGGGTGCTGGGGAATAGTCAAAAGAGACCATGAACCTCTCCTGAAAAGCGCAGGAGATTCAGCTGCGATTAGAGCACTGTCTGTCGATTGTGCAGTGGCAGAAAGTCAGCAGGCTGGGCATGACAGAGAAGGCCTAGGCCTAAGGCCAGAACATGTCCCCCAGGCCTCCAGGCCCAGGCATGGCTCCTGGCAGCTGCGCTACGTGCAGCTGTGGAGCCGTGAAGCCCCTTATCTCTTTGTGCTTTCCTAAGGCCAGAGGCTGGGAGACAGCTCTGGAGGGAATAAGGAGCCGCCAGGAAATCTCCTCCCCGGTGACTTCACTGGCCACAGAGCTGCCAGTCGGGCAGTGAATGACATCATAACCACAGCTGAGCTGGCTCACCGGGTGATATCAGGACCCCAAATAACTCTGACATGTGTTCGCAGTTAGGAGAATGAGCAGGGTTAGCACGGCCTCTCCTCCCAGCCATTGGCATGCCCTGTGGAATCCTTCTGGGAATCCTTCCCCAGATGGCTTCTTGGATCGACTTATAACATTGATTGCAGAGGCATTAAAGATCATTAAAAATAGGCAGTTGAGCAAAAAAGAGAGAAGTGACATCATCTAAACCCCAACCCCCAGGGAGAGCTTCTCATAACATTTTGAAATATAGCCTTCCAGGCATGGCATATTTATTTATGTTTTAAAGAAATGTCATGTATATTTAAGGTATACAACATAATGTTATGACACACATTTAGATAGTAAAAAGGTCACCACCATGAAGCAAATAAACCTATCTAGCATCTGGTTTTTGTTGTTGTGGCAAGAGCAGTATAAATCTACGCATCTAGCATGAATCCCATGAACAGTCAGCACTCCATACTCACGGGTTCTGCATCCATCAATTCAACCAACCACAGATCAAGAATATTTTTAAATAATAGGCTGGGCACGGTGGCTCACTCATTAATCTCAGCACTTGGGGAGACCGAGGTAGGTGCATCACCTGAGGTTAGGAGTTCAAAACCAGCCTGGCCAAAGTGATGAAACTCCGACTCTACTAAAAATACAAAAGATTAACCAGGTGTGGTGGTGGGCACCTGTAATTCCAGCTACTCTGGAGGCTGAGGCAGGAGAATCACTTGAACTCAGGAAGCAGAGGTTACATTGAGCCAAGATCGCACCATGGCACACTCCAGCCTGGGCAAAAAAGTAAAACTCTGTCTCAAAAATTAAATTAATAATAATAATAAGTAACAATACAACAAAAAACAGTACAAATGAAAAGCAATTCAGTGAAACAGCTATTTACATAGGGATGGTTTAAGTAGGCACAGTGGTGCATGTACGTCTACAGTCCCAGCTACTTGGGAGGCTGAGGCCAGATAATCACTTAAGCCCAGGAGTTCAAGACCAGCCTGGGCAACATAGTAAGACGTTCCATCTCGAAAAAGAAAGAAAGAAAATATTAGGTGACACTGTGTGTAGTACATATATGCAAATAATAAACCATTATATAAAAATTTAAGCATCACAAATTTTCACATAGGCAGAGGTCGTGGAACCAGTCCCCCGTGGATACCAAGGGGCACTATACATATAGTTTTTGTTACCTATAGTCCTCACAGACTTGGTATGTTTAAAAGCGTATTCTTATAGCATATAATTATTTCCATGTGTAAACAAAAGTGACTCATCTGCTCTTATTTTGTGATCTGCTTTTTAAAAAAAAAAAAAAACTTTTAAATTAAATATGGACACTTACCATGTCGGTAATTATTCTAAACCATTTTTGATCACTTTTTACCATCTAGTAGTGAATCTTGCAATGTTGGGAGGAAGTTAGGTTCTGGTATCTTAAGTGAAAATCCTATATTGTCGAAGTTAATGTTGAACGTCTATTATGTCCAATAGACAAATAGTTGTGGTGTAAGCTACAGCCTCTCAACTCTAACACAATCCGCTTTTTTCTCCAGTGTTGGAGCAGGCCCCAGTTTCTTCGGTTCATTATTTGAAAAAGTAGTTGGCTTGCATTTATGGGTATTTGATGCAAAAAAATACATGCTTGTACCATTAGCATCATGACTATTTGCCTAGCACGTAGAGTTAAATATTCGTGTTACAATGTCACCATCTGTCACCCTGTGGGCCTTCCCTTTTGCTGGACATTCCTCAGACTCATTTTGACCTCCTTACTGGGAGCTAAACAGATGTTCTGAAGGTCCCAAATCGTCACACCACAGGCTGAATTGCATAGAAATTCAGTTCTTGGAAGATGTCAGAGTTTGAAGAAACATTGAAGATTCTCTCACTTCCCTCTTCTTCCAGTATAAAGATGGAAACTGAAGCTTGAAGGGAGGAAGGACACTTAACAGGTTGGCAGTGGCTGAGCCTGGCCGACCTCAGCCCATGTAACATAGACACCTACTTTTGGGGTTTCTGGCGGGGCTGGCAGGAATCTTGGCTGTGATATAACTCAGCCCCACCAGGTGACTTGACACATAGTTCCTCAGAGGCCACGCTTCCAGTCCTGGACTCGTGTACACATCTGTGAGTGCTCGCAGGCTGTGAAGGCTCATAACTTGTCCAAGCCTTGCAACAGCTCTGGCAGGTTGGCCAGAGTACAGATTATCATCCCATTTCACAAATAGAAACACTCAGCCTCAAAAAGGGAGAGGAACTTGACCAGGGTCACAAAGAGGCCCTTGGGGTCTCCTGTGAGTCATTTATCTGAGGCCAACTCCAGGGCTTTTTCTCTGCAGGGTACTCCTCCTCTGACCCACTATGTCACACTGTGTTTCATAAGTCAGTGGGGAAATGGAACCATTACTCCAGTTGAGACAGATTCTACTGGGAAGTGAAGGCAGAAGTAGAACACAGGACTCTTAGCTCCAGGCCAGCGGTCCCGGGACCTTTACTCATCAACATAGAGCCCTTGTTTCACTTGGAAAAGGTGCCCCACTCTGTGGAGGCCCAACCTCTAGGCTCATGGCTCGGTGGACAGGGCAAGGGCTGGAGTTCCACTACAATGCTTCCCCAGCAGGAACTAAGCTGATGCTATTGTGCAGGACAGCACTTCTCAGCCAATTACAGCAGCCTTGCCTGTACTTACTCAACCGAGTTCTCTTCTGATGCCGACATGTATCCACCACACTGGCCAGTCGCATTGCTGTGGTACTCACTACCTATCCTCAACTCATTGACTGTGTCTGAAAGATGCAAAATTTCCTCCAACTAGCCAACTTCCCCTTCGATCCTGCAAGGACAGTGAGAGAAGGCAGTAGGGGAACCTGGGCTGTTTACCACGCAAAGCCAGCGCCTCCCGGAGGAAACCTTAGTGTTTTTGGTTGTAGACGCTCAGCTTGGTGGAGGTTGAGAAAGAATGTTGTTTTGGAACAGCTTCTTGCCAAGGTCAACCCCAACTGCAGGGTCAGGCCTATTCGCATCTCCCACCTCTGCTCAGGTAGTATTCCCGCTCTGCCTGGCATGTGCTCCTCTCTTCTCCCTGGTGACCTCCTCTCCACGTCTCCCTTTCTATGAACCCTGACTTGGCCTCTCTAGGAAGCTGGGAACTCTCTTCTCTACTCTCCTACAGAATATTACTGGTGTCATTTATCACTTAGAACACTGACTTTTGTAATCAGTTACATGCCTGTCTCCTTCCCTGGACACAGTCGTTCAAGGTCTGCAATGTGTCATACAGATATCTGTGACTCTGGAGCCCATATAAATGACCTAATTTTTCCAGACTCTCTCCAGTCCTTTCTGTGGTCACCTTTTCCTTTAATGAGAATAAATGGCTCCAGTCTCCATCCCTCATACTTTGGGAAGTCAATTGCCCTCCCCGTGAACTCTGCAAAGAGCGATGAGAGAGATTGTCTGGGGATGTCCTGGGGAACTCATCCTGTGCTTCCTGGACAATGAACTATCAGGGACCAAAAGCCCTCTCCTCCCAGCTAGAGGGGCTGCCCTTGAGCTGAGCTTCAGCTTACTGGATCCCCAGCAGCAGGGACTGCAATTTACTGTGGTGCTTAAGACATCCAAGCCTGGAGCAGCCAGTTTCCCACACAACAGCTATAAACACCTCACACCAAAATGCACTGAACAGCCTGGCAATTAACCCCTCTACTGAGAAGGCTGCTTTCTCATGGCAGAGGCTGTATCCCTCCCCTGGGAAGTCACTCTTTGCCTCTCAGAGGTGGTGGGAGGATGAGTTTCCTGTGTCCTCTCCTCTTGCTAACCCAACCTTGGGAATTTCCTTTTAGCAAGAAAACCAACACAATGCCAACACTGGAATTCATTCCCATCACTGATGCCTGTCCAGTGGTGATGCCCAGTGATGACCCAGTGTGTGCAAAGAAGGATTCCCCAGACAGGCCCGTCCTCCCATGCCCACCTCCAGAGCGTAGCCTCTAGATTCCCATCCTCCTCACTCAGCATCTGCCTCCTGCTCCTGCTGCCTTCTCCCTGAAATGCCTCACCCCTGCATGGCTTTGACTCTTACCTTCCATTTCCCAAACCAAACTGCTTGCATGGTAGAGTCTTTCTAAAGGCTGGGTCATAAACATGACCCACAAACGATCAGGAAACCACTGGACATGTAACACAAGATCATTCTGAGTTCTCAGCCATCATACCACTGGACCAATACAATGTCTATTCTTCTCCCCAAGCCCAGCCTCCCACTAGCCTGTGGAACTTAACTAGTAAGAACTGTTTCTATATTCTCCTCCTCTCCTCTTCCCAGACTGTGGCCTCTCCCTCCCTCTTCCCATCAGAAAAAAAATCTGAAATTATGATTATGTTATCAGGAAAGTTGTGTTCATTTGTAACTAGCCTGTGCTCATACCCTGAGGAGGACAGGGAGAGAAGTTTGCTTTTCTTAATCCAAATGGCTCGCATGGCATTTTTCTACACCAAAGAGCCGTCCACCCCTGATTTCCTTCCCATCAGAAAAAAATCTGAAATTATGATTATGAAGTCAGGTAAGTCGTCTTCATCTGTAACTAGCCTATGTTCACACCCTGAGGAGGGCAGGGAGAAAAGTTCACTTTTCTTAATCCAAATGGCTCGCATGGCATTTTTCTACACCAAAGAGCCATCCACCCCTGTTTTCCATCTTTAGCCCCACCAAAACATTTCAGAGGTTTTGAAAATCTAGTAGTTCGTTAGTGTGCACCTCAGCAGGTTCACTCCTGCCCCTCCCAACTCTACCGATGATAACACAGGGTCCCGTATCCCTCTGTTGTGGAGTTTCCCAGGGCTCATGTTGTGTGACTTCCTCCTTTCACTCCAGCGCAGTGTGAATGAGTGGGTGAGTGAGTGGATGCTGCATTTCTGTGTGTGTGTCAGGGGAGCAGGTATACATGTATTGGAGTTGAAGATCACTCGCATGTGTGAATGTGTGTGGATGTACTCCCTTGTGCTGTTCTGGGAGGGACGTGTGTGTGTTTTGCACATGTGTGCTTATGTGTGCTGGGGCTGGAGGTCGGGTAGCGCACAGAAGAGATTTGTATAGGATTTGAGATTCCTCAGGCTGCCTCTTGCCAAGTGGTTTCCTCTGAAGCTCAGAATCAGCCCATGTGGGCGGGGGTGGAAAATAACCACTGTAAGCAAGGAGTCCCTGACTCATTCCGAAAGTGTGTGGGCCCACCACTTACTACCGTGTGTCTCAATTGAATCTGCTCACCCTGCCTGAGACCCCGTATTACTTTCCAAAATTGTGGGAGGGACCATGGAGACCCTTTATCACATCCATTGCCTCTACTTTCTCTCTTCTGCCTGGTCCTCTTCCCTGGAATAAAGCTCACACTGCCATTTCTGCAGACTCTGTATCCAAATATCTCCCCATTAAAGCCTCTGTACTCTCCCCAAGAGGTCCTGGGGAGTGCCTTCAAGGTTCCATAAGCGTCCTTGTGGCTATTTCTGCTCTGGCATCCCTTTCAATCAACTTTCAAATGGGAAGCTCATTACCAGAGGAAACTTCTGATTATCAGTGCAGTGGATTGTAAATTTCACAGTCACAAAAACAAATAAAGTCCAACTTAAAGTACTTTGGGGCCGGGCGCGGTGGCTCAAGCCTGTAATCCCAGCACTTTGGGAGGCTGAGGCGGGTGGATCACGAGGTCAAGAGATTGAGACCATCCTGGTCAACATGGTGAAACCCCGTCTCTACTAAAAATACAAAAAATTGGCTGGGCATGGTGGCGCATGCCTGTAATCCCAGCTACTCAGGAGGCTGAGTCGGGAGAATTGCCTGAACCCAGGAGGCGGAGGTTGTGGTGAGCCGAGATTGTGCCATTGCACTCCAGCCCAGGTAACAAGAGCGAAACTCCGTCTCAAAAAAAAAAAAAAAAAAAAAAAAAAAGGTACTTTGGGCCCTCATCCTGCCAGATAACAGAAAACATAATTTAGTCATTTCTTGACATATGGAGTCACTGTGTGTACACGTGCAGTCTCTTTGGGATAGACAGTCAAGAGACTTCTCTCTCACTGAGTGACATCTGAATTCTTGGGTCTGGGGCATTGATGAAGAGTGGCTATCTGCTCCCTGTCCCAGCTGTTTGCCAATGTCATGACGTGATGTTAATATTCTCTTCTAGGATTTGGTCTTAGCCTCCTGGGTGGCAAGGAAATAACAGCTTTGCAGAGGCTGCTCAAGGTGGTGAGAGTAAGAGCTATAGCCCCTTCCCTGACCCCAAACCACCATTTTTTGGCTGTTACAAGATAATTAATGAGTGATTTATTTACATGCTGCATGCTATTTTTTGTTGCTATACATTTTAATTTCCAATGTTATTTTGGGTGACTTAAGGGAAGTCTCTGGGAAAGAAAACTTTGCCTTGACATATAGATACTGCCACTTAACCTATACAGAGTAGGAATACAGGCTTTGGAGAGGATGGATCAGCTTTGTCAGAGTGTGAATTCTCTGACTTATCAAAGTTAAATGTAGTCAATATTCTTTTTTTATATTAATGTAAGTCTTTATTTGGTTTATCCTATAGAAGATATTAGTTTCAAAATAATCATAGCAAATATTATACTAGCCATTAAGACTACTGGATGAGGTTAAAGATTTTTCATTCTTATTTGTCTTTAGAATATATTCTACTGGATAATACAATCAAACCAGTGTATTGTAAAGTCACTTGAAATAACACTTTTCTCTATGTTATGTAACCAATTGATATATAATTTGCTTTTTAACTTAATTATCTATTTTAGAATATATAAAACAACTATGTGATTCAAAAATAAAGCTATATAATGCAGTGTTGAGATAAATCTTGCTGCCAACACTGCCCCCTTCTCCTTCCAATAATTAACTACTTAAAAAAGTTTTTGGTTTATCCTTCTTTTTGCAAACATGTGCAAATATATATAACTTGAGTTTTAAAAAATAGCTCCAAATCCTAGACAGGTACAGTATCTTTTCCCCTGAGCCATTATTCCAATGAATGATTTCTTGGTTACCACACTGATAATTCAACCTTTACTCCCAGCCTCTAATCAATTTGAAGGTATTTATCCCTGAATTCAGATATCCATACCTCTGTCTGCATTTCTGTCCCCAAACTCTGTTTTAATTGGCCCTGATTCTTCCCAGACTTCTTCAATGTTATCTCTGACTGTTTAAGACTGAGGAGTAGTTGCCTTCTGCACTGTGTAAATCCTGGAATTCTCTTTTCCTCCTTTCAGCAAACCAGCTGAATCTGCTCTGAACTCACACCATCCCCATGGTTCCTTGCTGAATGTAGACAGTCGTAACCAGAACATATAAATGACATTGTTTTCTGAACTCTTCCCCTAAGGTTATAAATGCACTAGACACATGATCTGCTTTCCAGGTTGCTATAATGACAGTTTTATCAAATGCTTTCCACAAAGCATAAAATGGATAGCCACTCTAGCCTCTATAAATATTCCTTTTTTTTTTTTTTTGAGACGGAGTTTCGCTCTTGTTACCCAGGCTGGAGTGCAATGGCGTGATCTCAGCTCACCACAACCTCCGCCTCCTGGGTTCAGGCAATTCTCCTGCCTCAGCCTCCAGAGTAGCTGTGATTACAGGCATGAGCCACCATGCCCAGCTAATTTTTTGTATTTTTAGAAGAGACGGGGTTTCACCATGTTGACCAGTATGGTCTCAATCTCTTGACCTCATGATCCACTTGCCTCGGCCTCCCAAAGTGCTGGGATTACAGGCTTGAGCCACCGCGCCCAGCCCACCTCTATAAATATTCTTGATGGAGATAAGTGAATCAGTTTTAGAGCCACATTTTATTGAAGGTCTTTATTTTTTCTTTAAAAAAAGTTCATTGCTTTTTAATTCAAAAAGTCACACATTTAAAAGGTAAAATATATATATTACATATGTATATATGGACACATATTATATATGTATATATGTAATATATGTAATATATATAAACAAATTAACTGATTTATTAGCTAATTAACCAGTGAATTAACTAATTGATTAATTAATGGTGTGGTGATTAAGATCTTGATTTGGGGAATCTTATGTATTAATTCTTTATTTCCACAACTTTCTTTCTTTTTTTTTCTTTTTAATTGCATTTTAGGTTTTGGGGTACATGTGCAGAACATGCAAGATAGTTGCATATGTACACACATGGCAGTGTGTTTTGCTGCCTTCCGCCCCTTCACCCACATTTGGCATTTCTCCCCATGCTATCCCTCCCCAGCTCCCCCCACTGCTGTCCCTCCCCTATTCCCCCCAATAGACCCCAGTGTGTAGTACTCCCTTCCCTGTGTCCATGTGTTCTCATTGTTCATCACCCGCCTATGGGTGAGAATATGCGGTGTTTCATTTTCTGTTCTTGTGTCAGTTTGCTGAGAATGATGTTCTCCAGATTCATCCATGTCCCTACAAAGGACACGAACTCATCATTTTTGATTGCTGCATAATATTCCATGGTGTATATGTGCCACATTTTCCCAGTCCAGTCTATCATTGATGGGCATTTGGGTTGGTTCCAGGTCTTTGCTATTGTAAACAGAGCATTTGACTGCATTTCTACAACTTTCTATCTGTTACCTTGTACACATTACTCATCTAAATCTTACATTCCTGTTGTATAAAATGAGGGAGAGGATAGTACCTACTTAAGGCTCTTGTGAAGAGAAGCGAGATAAGGTATATCAGACACCCAGACAATGACGCACATAATATGTGCTCAAGAAATATATTACATATATAACTAAACAATTATTACATATATATATTACATACATATATTACATATATATATATATATATATATATATATAAACTAAAAAATTGAAAGTCACCAGTAATCCTAACAGAAATCCCAAAGATAGCCATTGTAAATATTTTGATGTATCCTTCTGGCCTTTTGTCTCTATGTGTGGATGTGTGTGTATTTAAAGATAGCACTAATTGTTTATGTATACTTTCATTCCTTTTTAGGGGGGAAGGCTCTTTGTTTGTACATCATTAGCTGTTTCAGTTTTTTACTAAAACCTCTGTGAAGCCATTGAAGATGAAATTGAAAGAGAAACAAGGGAAACTTAAAAAAGAAAATCTATCTTTTCTTGAGCACATATTATGTGCCAGTCATTGTCTGAGTGTCTGATGTACCTTATCTCGCTTCTCTTCACAAGAGCCTTAAGGGGTAGGTACTCTCCTCTCCCTCATTTTATACAACAGGAAAGTAAGATTTAGATGAGTAATGTGTACAAGGTAATAGAAAGTTGTGGAAGTAAGAATTGAATTGATATATGATTCCCAAAATCAAGATCTTAATCACACCATTAAATAATCAATTAGTTAATTAGTCAGCTGGTTAATTAGCTAATTAATCAGTTAATTTGTTTATTCATTCCACAAATGGTTGAGTACTTGCTATTACCAGGCATTATTCTAGAATACATCTATAATCGGAACAGGCAAAAAGAAATGCTCCCATGGAATTACATTCTACTGGGGGTTAGGTGGGCTGAAAATAGACAATGAATAAGAAAAAGCAGAAATGCTTTTCTTACAGTAAATGTCTGTAAGTACTATGGAGAATAACATAACAGGGAGGTGTGATGGGACAGCCATGCAATTTGAAATAGAATGCATAAGGCAGACCTCATTGAGAAGGTGATATGTGAGCTAAGTCTTGAAGGAGGTGAGGGAGTGAAGCAGGTTGATGTCTGAGGGAAGAACACTCAAGCAGAGGGAACAGCATGTGCAAAGCCCCTGAGGCAAAGGGGTGCTTGGGCTGTGTGAGGAACAGAAGGAGGTCAGAGTAGCTGTGACAGAGTGAGCAGAAGAGAGCATGGAGGAGAGGAGATCTGAGATTTGGGTCCAGTCCCATTGTAAATCCATGTACAGATGTAGGCTTTTTCTTTAGGAGTGATGGGAAGGTATTAGCAGACTGAATAGGGTGGCATCATCCAGCTTGGATTTTAACAGGACACTCCTGGTATTTGTGTGGAGAAAAAGCTAACCTGTGAGCATGGATGGGGAGTCAGGAAGCTAATGCAAGCATCCAAGAGAAAGGTGAGGAAATGGGCCAGGGCACTTGCAGGGAATGTGAGCTGTGGTCACATTTCAGGTCTATTTTGAAGGCAGCAAAGGAGGCACATGAGGGTGGGAGTGCTGAGGGTTATGCTAGACATTTAAGGCTTTAAGGTTGGATGAGATCACCAAGGGCTTGTGTCCTAGATGAGGGTAGAGGCCTGAGGCCTGAGCCCTGGGCATCCTAACACAGAGGTTGGAAAGACAAAGGGAAAGCAGCAAAGGCAACTGAAGACAATTTAGGTAGTGAGACAATATCTGTCTCTTTTGAGAGCCAACCTGGAGCAAGTTCATTGACATTCATTATTTCATCAAATCTCTATTCCAATCTTGTTGGGGAAATTATTCTACCCACTTTATAGATAAGAGAAATAGAGACTCAGAGCGAAGAAAGAAATTATTCAAGGTTTCAAATGAGCAGGAAACAGAACTGAGATCAAAGCCTTTTTCTGAATGTAAAGGGCAGGTTTCTCGGCCTGGCTGGGTCCTTGCCCTGTGCATTAGACAAGGTAAAATGGAAGCTCTTGTTTCTCTTGCTACAGTAATCCCCAGGCAGCAGCCCTCAACCACAGCAGAAAGAGAGCTGGTTGGTGCATATTTCAGCTTCCTCCACCTTGAGTGAGGCAATTCTGAGATGTGCCATCCACCTCCTCTGAGAATTCCCCAGTGTAATTGAGACTTGGATGCCTATGGTCACTGCTGCGGGTTGACAGTGTTTCCTGACTGGTTCCTTTCAGTCCCTCCCTCACCTGCCCATTCCCTTAGTGGCATTGCTTAGATCGCCTCCCTTACAAATCCCATGCATTCATATTCTTACTATCGAGGCTGCTTCTGGAGAAATCCAAAAGTACACTCTTGTGTGAAGAACAGAGACATACAGCTTGAGCCTGAGGATGGACACGTCCCAGTGCCCTGGCTGCCCCTTACTGTTGTGCCCCAGCCTGATGTGTGTGGAGGTGGGTGCCGTGCACACTGTGTCTGCCTGTGTGACACACGTGCATCCAGGTGTACGTCCTTGTGTGGATGCGGGCAGGCGTCCGTGTCTGTGTGCCACCTCAGATGTTAAGAGCAGAGAAGGAAAACTGAAGCAGGTCCTTATGTAAATATTGGGCAATCAGAACACTATTCTCTTGCTTTGAGTCATTTCGGACTTTCTGAAACTTTACTGCCACTCCCTTTGGATGGAGGGTGGGAGTGGAGGTAGAGGAAAAGGAGGTTATTTTTGGCCTGGAGATTCAGAGCCCCTCTGTTATGTGTGTTTCTCCTCTCTCTGCTGCCCACCTGAGCTCTCAGAGGAGAAGATCTGCTGAAGAGAGGGAAGTTTTTGCCATCTTTTGGCAAAACAGGTGCTACCTCTGCAGCTCTGGATAGCAGAGAATTCACTGAAGGACAGGAGATGCCCAGTGGCTCCCCCATGCCAACCTGCCCCAATGCTCCCAACTCAAGAGAAAAGAGGTTAGCAGACACCTGATTCAAAACAGTTCTAGATTTAATGACAGAAGCAATAGGTTTGCGGTTTGCAATCTCAGTTTGCTTCCCTGTCCATGTCATTCCGCTGCTCTGAGTGCAGAGCTTTGCCTGTGGAAAGAGGATGAGGAAGCCTGCCCCAGGATCCCGTAGGGTGGTTGTGAGTCTCCTGTGAGTGTAGCAGCCAGAGGAGGGCATTTGAAAGAACACTTCAGAACCAGGCAGATACAGGTTCAAAAATTGTCTCTGACATTTCCTTAACCCAACCTTGAGAAGTAAATTAACCACTCTGAACCTCCGTATTCCCATCAGTAAAATGGGGATTAAAAATCTTTTAATTTTATTTAATTAAGTAATGTAACAAGTAAATTACCCATTAATTCACTGGGATATAGAATGTGCTTATAAATGTCTGTTTCCTCCTTTCTGTCTACCCTGATACTTCCCAGAAGAGTGGGGGAAGACAGAGACAAGAATAGAGAGAAAATCAAGAGAGAAATAGATTTGAGGCATAGAGCATTTTTCTTTGGTTAACCAATACAGAGGGTTACTAGAGGCTTAATTTAATTCAATATGCAAACTTTACTGCTGCAGACAATAAGGACAGGTAGAGAATGAAGAGCTGTAATAGACAAAGATTCCAACTACAAATTGACAGGAAAAACACAAACCACCCAATAAAAAATAGGAAAGAGTATAAAATAGAGCAATCCAAATGAGCAATAAACATAGTCAAAGATACTTAAATTCATTAGCAGTCAGGGAAATAAAAATCAATATAAATTTTATGTAATTAACGAGACATAATTTTACATTCATCCAATTGGCATATCTAAAAAGAGCATTGACACTTATTGCTGGTAAGTGTTCCATGAAAAGAATGTTTGCCTATATTGCTGGTGGAAATAAAATTGTCACAGCATTTGTATAAATCAATAGGGCAACATCTATTAAAATTGTAAAACATTAATATGGTTTGGCTCTTATTCCCACCCAAATCTCATTTTACATTTTAATCCCCATGTTTCAGGGGAGGAACCTGGTGGGTAGCAATTCGATCATGGAGGCGGATGTTCCCCATGATGTTCTCGTGATAGTGAGTTCTCATGAGACCTGCTGATTTATAAGTGTGTGGCCCTTCCCCTTTCGCTCTCTCACTCCTCCTTCTGCTCTTCCATGTGAAGAAGCTGCCTTGGTTTCCCTTCACCTTTCACCAAGATTGTAAGTTCCTGAGGCCTCCCGGCCATGCTTCCTATTAAGCCTGAAGAACGGTGAGTCAATGAAACCTGCTTTCATCATTAATTACCTAGTCTCAGGTAGTTCTTTGTAGCAGTGTGAGAACAAACTAAAACACATATATTCTTTTATCCAGGAATTCCACTTTTGTGACTCAGTTTCATAAAAATTAAAGTATCAGCACATCAAGATACACATGCACACACAGTTAGGTGAAGGTTTAAATAAATAATGCTATGTTATGCCGTGGCACATTGTGTGATTATCTAAAAGACTGTAATTGGATTATATTAGTTGGATTATTAAGCACTAAAATTAGATGCAAAGGATTGTTTTCATATCATATGATGTCATTTTTGGCAAAGCAAACATGATTTTTTAAAAAAACTCGATACATGGATGGACACATTTGTGTAAAGCAGAGTGAAAAGTCAGAGTACGTGACCATCGGGTTGGAAACAAATTTCTCAGAGTGGGTTCAAGGGTTGGGGTGGAGAAGGGGTCTCATCATATGAGAGGAAGAAGGTAAAGAACATAAAAGCAGGACCATGAGACTAAAAGCATGTACAACAGAATCCCATGTATGTGTGTGTGTTGACATGTATTAAAAAGTTAAGAGAAAATAAAAGGTAACATTAGATTTATAACCTAATGACTCAATAAATGGACATTATACAGTGTTGAGTAAAATGAAGTTATAATGACAATGACAATGCCAGTGAGTCAGACTTAAACTTCCAGTGCCTTATGGAAAGGACAGTCCCACAAAGAAATGAGCAAGACACAGGTCTGTGGCAGCCAGGATTCAGAGAAGCTGGAGGTAGGGCAGATCATTGCAAGGGTGCAACTGAAAACACAAAAAAAGAAACCTTTCCTGTGATGGAATGGCCAACAGAAGTTGTGAGGAAGTGGAGAGAGAGAAGCAGAAGGAGTGAGGAAAAGTAAGGGCAAGTTTGAGGTGCTGATTTTCATTTCTTTTCTTTTCTTTTCTTTTTTTTTTTTTTTTTTTTGAGACGGAGTTTCGCTCTTGTTACCCAGGCTGGAGTGCAGTGGCGCAATCTCAGCTCACCGCAACCTCCGCCTCCTGGGTTCAGGCAATTCTCCTGCCTCAGCCTCCCGAGTAGCTGGGATTACAGGCATGCGCCACCATGCCCAGCTAATTTTTTTTTTTTTTTTTGTATTTTTAGTAGAGACAGGGTTTCACCATGTTGACCAGGATGATCTCGATCTCTTGACCTCATGATCCACTTGCCTCGGCCTCCCAAAGTGCTGGGATTACAGGCTTGAGCCACTGTGCCCGGCGAGGTGCTGATTTTCTTATTCTACACAACAGAAAATAAATAGGTCTCATGTCAGTTCGATGGCATAAAAATAGTAGCATGAAGTGGATAATATATAAAGCTCTAATCATAATAAACAGAATAAAAAATCAAAATATTTTTAACTCTAAATGAGTGTTATGTTTAATTTTAAACAGTGTAATATTATAAATATTATATTTTAAATTAAATATAACCAATAAAATAATAGGCGTGGAAGAGAAAGGGGAGAGAGATCTTTGGCCCACCGTGGCTAGCAAGTAGTCTACTGAGATGACAGTGATGACAGGTCTCTGCCCTGTGGAACCCAGCGTACACTGTGGAAGGCTGGAAATGAACAGGGAAGTAAATGATTATACATTGTGGTCAGAAATAAGCTGTAACAACAGTGGGACTGAGGGGTGGTCCTCCGTAGACTGGGTGGTCAGGAAGGCTCTTGGAGGAGGCAGCATTTCCACAGTGGAAAAGTGTTGGCTGGGAAAGGCCCTCTGGGCAGAAGGAATGTCAGGATGCAGGTCTGGAGCAGGAGGGAGCCTGACCTGCCTGAGGACTTAACTCAGGACTTTCCGGCAGCTGGAACGAAGTGAGGAAATAGGGTGATGTCTGGGCAGAAGGGAAGAAAGGCAGGCAGGAGTCAGGCCATCATCAGCAGTGGGGACCTTATTCTCAGGGCAACACGAAGCCATTGGTATGTTTTAAATGTGGGAGTTACAAGATCATACTTATGTTTTTAAAGGATCACCATGGTGGGGCGGGGAAGACCATGGAGGCTGCTGGGTGCAATCTAGGCTGAAGGTGGGGAAGTGCAGAAACAGGCTGGTGGGCTAGCAGATGCTGGCATTTTGCAGGGAGGAAAGAGGAAACTTGGACCAGAGTAGTGGCAGCAGTGGAAAGGAGAGGAATGACAAGACTCACGATCCAAGGAGGATCTTGTAGTCAAGAGGATTTGTTAAGAGATTAGATAAGGAAATGAAGAAACATCCCCATTTTTCTGGCATTAGTAACCAAGTGGATAGTATTACCATTACTAGCATAAAAAGACTGTGGGAGGGACATTTTGGAGATCCCACCAAGAGCTCAGTTTTGCACATACTGTCCCTGGGGTGTCTGTGACACATCCGTCGGGCATATGAGTCTAGGGTTCAAGGAGAGGCCTGGGTGGGAGGTAAACATTTGGGAGTTGCTGGCATGCCATGGTATTTAAAACCACTGGAATGTATGAGGTCATCAGAGCAGAGAAGAGACCCTTAAAAAGTTCAAAACTTAATGCCGTTATTTCCAAACAAAACACCCAGATCTTTGAGGATTTTGGAAAATAAATGACTTGGGAGAATTTCTCCCCTGGCACTTGGTTCCCCTCGTCCTCTTTGGCTGCAAGAGTGACACTGCTGGCCCAGGCCTTGGTCCGCTCGCAGGAAGATGCTACACCAGCTCGAAAACCACATCTCCTCCAGGGGTCCCGTGTGAGGCCCCATGACCCACCTCCCCCTTCTCTCTTCCTGTTCACTCTAACTACCATGAGGCAATGGCACTTCGGTCTTGGAGTTTCGGAAAGGACCTATGAATTTTATAAGATTCTATCTTCTGCCACAGAGGATGAAAGAAGATGTGAGTCCCTTACTCAGATAAAGTGTGGCTGCAGAAACTAGCTCCCCTCGGCCTTGCCCCTCCCGTCCCTTGAGCTCTTTTCCAGAACAGACACCTCCTGAAGCATCTTGTCAGGTTGTCTCGTGGGCTTCTTCTCACTTACTACCAAAGCAAGATTTTTTATGTGTTTTTTTCTCCAAAGCTGATTTGTACTCAACTTTCCTAATTTCCATTAATAAAATCATTCATCAAATTTATTAAATCAGAAGAAGAATATGTATAATCAACAGACATCCCTTCCTCATCTCCGTAGCCTGTTACCATCAGTCTCCAACTTCTCTGTTCATGAATGCCCTCTCCTCTGCTCATCTTCTGCCACTACCTTAGCCTGAGCTTCCACCAATCCTTGTTTGTCTCTTTTTTCCTGGAGTCTCACCGTCTGATTCCTCCTACTCCCTCACAATCTGCCTTCCATACCTGATCTGTCCAAATCACAAATCTGATTCTCAGTTTCTACCATAAAACCCAAAGAGCCTTCTCCCATTCCCTTTGAAGAAATTCCAAGTTTCTTAGCTATCTAAGGGCCTCATGGCATGGCCCCTACCTGGTTTTTCAGTCTAATCTTCCCCAATTTCCTCCTATACCTTCCCTTTCATCTTAGTGAAGTTCAAATAGCTCCTCTAATTCTCTGCTCACATGCTGTTCCTCTTGCCCAGACACTTTCTCCATCCTGCTACATCTTCTTATCCCTCCCTGGCTCCCTCCCCTTCTTATCACCCTATCTCTGATTGCTATGCTGTCTCTTCTGTGATCCCATTATTATGCCATCCTGACCCTTTTCACCCTGTGATCTGTTCTGTAATGGAATGAGCGCCCACCCTCTCTGCCCCACCAACCCAGCTGCATGTTTTCTGAAGGTATAATCTGTACCTGATTGGACTTTGCTTCCAGTGCTTCCCACAGGGCCTGACCCAGAGAAGCCATCGATGAATGCTTATGGAACGGAACGAGAGAATGAATGACTGATATAAAATCGTCCTGAACACGTGGGGCAAGGTACCTGAAGGAAATAGGAAGCACATCCAGAGGGGACTCCAAGAAGCAACCATGGAGGGACAGTTGACTGAGTTGTAAAGACGGGATGTGGAAGCACCAGGGACTCAGCAGTAGCAAACAGCATCACTCCACCTCTCTGCAGGGGGCTAGCAGAGGGCATAGTCTTACTGGAATGGGGCAGGAGCTGGACTATGGAGGGCGGGCCACTCTGCACAGCAGGAGCTATAGGATTCTTGATGATCGCCCAGTACATAAGGATCATTCCTGTTGGCTTAGCTGCCTGTCTTCCTCGTGGGGCTGTGGGATCCTTACTAAACCACGTCTTGCTCATCTCGAAACCCCCAGAATTGAGCACCATGTCTTCCACTGAATAAGTCTCAGTTAACTAATTAATTGAATCCTCTTGATTCCCTAAGACCACTCACTCCAGGATAGTGATCTCTTTACCTACCATGAGCTTCCCCAAAAGAGACACCAAGGGTTGAGCTGATCACCCCTGTCCCAAAATAACCACACTCATGCAACATTCAGTTTCCACTGGATGTGCCCCTCTCCAAGTCAGGCACAGGGCTCTGGAAACTGCCTCTCAAACCGAAAGAGCAGCATCACTGAGTGCACACATAGATAAACACAATGAGTTGCCGCTGTAAGTTAGGGCTCCAGTAGAGAACTCAGAGAGTTCAAGTGTCTGAGATGACTGGGACAGCCAGAGAGAAACACTTCTGAAGTCCCTTTCAGTCTTTCTGCCTTATCAGGGTTAATACAGAAATAGGGAACCAGACTTAGCCCTTAAAATCCTTCAGCTAAATGTCTCAAGAGGAGTGGCTAAACCACGTTCCTACTTTTTTTTTTCTTTTGATACAGTCTTGCTCTGTCACCCAGGCTGGAGTGCAGTGGAGCGATCTCTGATCTCTGCTCACTGCAATCTCTGCCTCCTGGTTTCAACCAATTCTCCCACCTCAGCCTCCCAAGTAGCTGGGATTACAGGCCTGTGCCACCACGCCTGGCTAATTTTTATATTTTTAGTAGAGACGGGGTTTCACCATGTTGGCCAGGCTGGACTCGAATTCCTGACCTCCAGTAATCCACCCTCCTTGGCCTCCCAAAGTTCTGAGATTACAGGTGTGAGCCACTGCTCCAGTCCTTTAAGCAACTTTTAAATCTTCTCATTCTTTCCCTTCTCACAGCTATAGAATAAGGTTCCTTAATGCCAGTTGTGGTGGCTCACACCTATAATCCTAACACGTTGGAGGCTAAGATGGTAGGATCACTTGAGCCTAGGAGTTTGTGGTTGGTGACCAGCCTAGGCAACACAGTGAGACCCCATCTCCTTAAAAAAGTTAATTTAAAAAAAAGTATTTAATCATTCATTTAGCATATATTAAGCACCTACTCTAGGACTCTTGTCTAATGGGAGGCAATAATAAACAATCAGCTTAATAAACAAGCTAATTATATAAAATTTTACAATATGTGGAGTGGTATAGTAAAGAAAATAAACAAGATAAAGAGGATGGGGGGCGAGTGAGGAGAAGAGAACCGTAATAACAACAGTGATAAAATTCCCATCAGCATTTAAATAGCTTTCCATAAATCCCCTCGCCTCCCTTCGCCTCCCCTCCCCTCCCCTTTCCTCCTCTCCTCTCCCCTCTTCTCTTCTCCTCTCCTCTCCCCTCTTCTCTTCTCCTCTCCCCTTCCCTTCCCTTTCTTTTTTCTGTTCTTCTTTCCTTGATGGAATCTGACTCCATTGCCCAGGCAGGAATGCAGCAGTGTGATTTGGGCTCACCGCAGCCTTGAGCATCTGGCTCCTGCCTAATTCTCCTTCCTCGCCTTGCTCCACAACCCCTCCATTCACTGTCCTTCTCTGCAGCCACCTTTGTTTTGTCTTCAAACATCCCCCAGTCACATCTCAGGACTTGGTGCCCCCTGCTCTCTTTGCCCAAAGTGCTCTTCCCAGGGACGATCTCATTCTGCCTCTTTCTCGTTACTCAGATACCAAATCAAGGGCGCCTGCTTTGCATGGCCTTCCCTGGACCTAGCCAGGAAATGTCCTGCCTCCCAGTCAGGCTCTACCACGTTCCCTTATTTGTTTTCTTGCCATCACAGTACTCACTGAGACCTCCCGTTTCATTGCTTTGGTAGGTATTTACGATCTGCCTTTGACATTATCATATCCTCAGTGTTGAGTGGTTATTAACGGTAGTGATGAGAACCGATGTTTAATTAGCTCATTGTATACTGGGAGAGATAGTGTTTTGGGGGAATTTGAACTTCAGGTTTCTGTTTTGCCCTGTATCTGCTTTGCGTTTCTTCCAGCCTACTGAATCTCTCTGAGTGACGTGGAGTAACAGCAGCCCTTTCTTCAAGAAGTGAGGATGCAAAGGGCACTGGAGTTAGAAAGTCAACTGGATTTTTTTATACCGACAGTTCTCTCACTCAGTCTTTCCAAGCTTCTTTGAAATGAGTGTTTTTGTCCCATTTTGCAGATGAGAGTACTGATGCTCAGAGCAGCTGACTGAACCCCTGGAAGTCACACATACTGAAATAGTCACAGAGGAATCTGTTCCTGCTCTGTCTGATGCTAACAAGACTGCAGAGGCCTCCCCTTCTAAGCCAGCCGTTCTTGCTTGTTTCATTTTAGCCTCTCCTGGCCTCAGCTTTGCCATCTGTGAACTATGCGCGTGGTCTAGATAGTGCCTGAAACCTCCCAGCTCCAAGTCTATGTCCCACGGCTGGGTTGTAAGGACAAACAAGGCTGAGGCGGGTTTTCACTCCATTCCTGGAATGTCTGGTCATCCTTCCAGGGTTCTTTATGGCAGAGAAACAAAATCAACAACTGAAGAACATGAGGTCCGGGAGACTTAAGTCTGAGGTTCAATGTTGGCTTTGGGAGCATCTAACCAACCACAAATCTATCCCAAGCCCAAGGCAGGCTGGTCTTACTCAACATTTGCAGGGCCTTGCAGGGCTTATGAGTGAGCTCATATGGGCGAGCTGTGGGTACCACAGGACCAGCACAGATTGCTCCTGCACATTGTCCAGCCACGAGACAGAATTTCCCTCTTCCAGATCTATGGAATATCCCTGGCCTGTGGATTTGCTATAAAGACACAAAAGCCCCGAAGCATTATCAGCCAAACCTCAGCCCTGGCCATGGTTAGGCTGAAAACAGGGGAGGCAGCAGGAGAGGGAGAGAAAAGGGCATCTCATAGTGGAACTGGGGCATGGGTGGGCAGGGGCTGATGCAGGAGGAGGGGTGCTGTGGCCCATGTGCTCTTCGGCCAAGGCCCTTACCCAGGCCTGATCCTGTTAATTCTGACTCCACTTTCAGACCCAGCCTGTGGACACTCAATTTTCAGTAATGAACAGTCTCGTGATTATTTATTATATAGCAAAATAAATTTTTAGAAGATATAAATAGTTGGCACCAGAGTCTCTTCACTTCATTTATTTATTCATTTTTTTTTTTTTTTTTGAGAAGGAGTTTCGCTCTTGTTACCCAGGCTGGAGTGCAATGGCGTGATCTCTGCTCACCGCAACCTCCACCTCCTGGGTTCAGGCAATTCTCCTGCCTCAGCCTCCCGAGTAGCTGGAATTACAGGCACGCGCCACCATGTCCAGCTAATTTTTTGTATTTTTAGTAGAGACGGGGTTTCACCATGTTGACCAGGATGGTCTCGATCTCTTGACCTCGTGATCCACCCGCCTCGGCCTCCCAAAGTGCTGGGATTACAGGCGTGAGCCACCGCGCCTGGCCTATTTATTCATTTTTACAACAAACATCTATTGAGCCCCCGGGATGTGCTTGTGCTCTTTTGGGCTGTACAGATTTAACAGTAAAGGCAGCAATGTTCCAGTCCTACTCAAGTTCACATTCTGATGCAGAGAAAGACAATTATAAATCATATAATATGTAGAGTATGAGGTAAGGATTGGTGCTGTGAATAAAATGAAGAAGTAGAGAGGAGGAACTTGCTCTTTTTCATGTGAAGGTCTAAGAAGCCTCCTGAGGTTTGTTTAGGAAATGACTTTGATCAGCAACATGAGATTCATGTTGGAGTATCAAGAACATAAGTAAGAGACAATAAATCAAAGGTAATAAAAATAAAGATGGATTCAAGCCAAGGGGTGGGGAGAAAAGAGAGGAAAGACCAAGAATCATGACAAAGAAGCCAGATAAGTACAATTCTAAATGATTTGTCTTACTGGGAATAACTTTTCTTCCACATACTTTAAGCTTTATACTAAATTCTGCTACAAACAGAGGGTGTGTGTGCATGTGCATGAATGTGTACGTAAGCATGCTTGTGGACAAAAGGGTTGAGTTCCAAATTTGAGTCCCCACCAGGACAACCTGTAGAATATAGAAAAAAGGTGCAGTGATGGCGGGAGGAGGTGGCAGCTGCAGTTAGAACATGAGTCCTTCTGAACTCCTGGTTGTTCCTCCTATGGGAAATCACCCTTGGTCTTTCTGGCCCCTCGCTGTCCAGCTCAGGGAGGAATGCCTGGACATGCTCAGTGCAGCTCTTGCCCGCTTCTTCTGGAGAGTGAGTTCTCACTGGGAATAGGCAACCTGCTTGGCTTCTCTAAGCCCAACTATTACCTGGACAAGGCCAACATGTGAATCCCATGGACAATTCAAGTCACCTCTCCCTTCATTTCAGGTAGACCTGAGCCAGCCATTCAGCTAAATATCAGTTATTATTATCATAGGTACTATTATTAAATATAGACTGAGTCTTGTGTAAGCCAGCAGCACTAAGCACACAGAAAAGCCGCAAATCTGAGACTTGGAAAATCCAGGCAGCCTGTTTACAGGAGGCATTTCAGCTATTTCTTCCTGCAGCAACAAACTACCCAAAAGTCAGTGTGTTAAAACAATCATTTTATTTTGCTCACAGTGTTACGGTTCAGGAACCTGGGGAAGGCTCAGCTAGGCGGCTCACCTATAATCCACGTGAGATCAGTTGGGACAGCTGAGGTAGGAGCAGCCACCTCCAAGATGGCTGCTTCATCTGGGTATCTTGCAGAAATGGCTGGAAAGCTTGGCCTGCGTGGACATCTCTACCCTCCACGTAGGCTTAGTACCTCTCCAGTATGATTCCAAGAGATCAGGGAGGAAGCTACTTGTCTTTCTAAATGCTCAAGTCAGAACTGAGTTATTTCTACCTTACTCTATTGGTCAAAATAGTCATGGAGCCTGTCCAGAGTCAATGGAAGTAGAATTATACCCCATCTCTCATTGGAGAAGTATCAATGAATTTATAACCATCATTAATCTGGCCACAGAGTGAGGTCCAAACTCAAGGATTTGGTAGCATGCGCCAAGCACTTCCTAGGTGGCAGACACTTCTGAGCACTTTGTATGTGGTAGCTCCCTTAAATTCCCCTGGAGCCCAATGATACGAAAAGGTATAACTATGACATAGGTATAACTATTAGCCCTATTTTAAGTTGCCGAAAGTGAGACTCAGAGGGGTTGAGTAACTTGCCAAATGCCGTAGACATAAAGGGTGGTGAAGTCAGGACTAGAACCCAGGCTGCCTGATAGAGGGCTTGCACTGTGTAGTGCTACTCTTAGGATGGGTCAGGTGAAGAGGCTTGGAAAAGAAGGTAGATGCATTATCTTGTGCTGCCATAACACATCCTACAAACAGGGCAGCTCAAAACAACAGAAATTTATTCTCTTACTGTGCAGGAGGCCAGAAGTCAAAATCAAGGTATGGTCAGTGTTGTTTTCTTTAGGAGACTCTGAGGGAGAACCTGTTCCTCACCACTCTCTAGGTATCTGGTGGTTGCTGGAAATCTTTGGCATTTCTGGGCTTGTTCATTCCATTCCTTGGCTTCATTGTATTGCATGACTCCAATCTCTGCCTGTCTTCATATGGCCTTCCTTTATCCCTTTGTGTCTCTCTGTGTCTTCTTCTTTTCTTACGATGACGGCAATCACTGGATTTAGGGCCCAAGCTAAGTTCAGAATGATTTTGCCTAGAGATTCTTAACACATTCCATCTGCAAAGACCCTATTTCCAGGTAAGGTCATTTTCTGAAGCTCCAAGTAGGTATGAATCTTGGGGGAACACCATTCACCCACTACAGAAGATAAAATCAGGGATGCATCTTCTGGGCTGAGAGGAGGGGAAGGATGAATCCAGAGGAAGGGACAGAATGGAGAATCTGCACGACCCCAGGTGCTCAGGTGGGGCACAGAGAGCAGAGGGCTCAGCAGAGGACACACCTCACAGGGATTTGGAATTTGGGAGCTAGGCTCAAGAACTTTGTCTTATAATCGAAGAAAATAAAACAACTTTTATGGATTTTAGGCAGGAGAGTAAAACAATCGGTTGTCTATTTTAGACAATCACTACGGCAACTGGGAAAGAATGAATCAGAGGACTCCTGCAAAGAGAGCAAAGAGGAGTTTGCTGTAAGGTGTGCATTTGGGCAGGGCACAACGACACACGCCTGTAATCCCAGCACTTTGGGAGGTCGAGGCAGGTGGATTGCTCAAGGTCAGGAGTTCAAGACCAACCCCACCTCTACTAAAAATACAAAAATTATCCAGGTGTGGTGGTGTGTGCCTTTAATCACAGCTACTTGGGAGGCTGAGGCAGGAGAATTTCTTGAACTGGGAGGCAGGGGTTGGAGTGAGCCGAGATCACACCACCACACTCCAGCTTGGGCTGCAGAGAGAGATTCCATCTCAAAACATTAAAAAAGATGTGTGTTTGGATGCTCTGATCTCTACATGCCAGCTCTGCTGAGGCTTCCTGAGATGTCTGTGAACAGGAGGAAGAAGGGGCTTCATCCAGCACCCACATCTGTTTAGACCTGAGTTCTCCCCCATCCTTTGCAATGTTTTCTTAACTGTGGAGTAAATAGAATGAGAAACACATGGTGCTGGGTTTCTTTCACTTAGAAAAACAACAACAGACTTGAGGGTTTACAAGAGAAATGCCTGAACTTGTGCTTTGAAACTCTGGGCCAAACCCTAAGGGATCAAAAAACAAAGATTCTCAAGAAATAGAAAAAGATTCTTGCCCATTTTTTGTGGCATCTCCCTTTGCCTACTGTATCCTAAGCCCCATTCCCCTCCCATTAATTCCGTCCCCCACCCCATCCAAGCAGGCCATGTGGGTAGGGACTGGGCACAGGTTCTGAAAAGTGCACATCTATAGCTCCTTAGTGAGATATGTGTGGCGACCTGGCTACTCTTTCTGGAAAAAGGCCCAGAGGGACACCGCAGTTGTAGGGGGATAGGGAGAATGAACAGAAAGCAAAGATAGAGTTATAGAAACTTCAGGTACATTGAAAGGATATTGACACCTTAGCTCCATAGGAATGATTCCCATGTAACTGAATTTTCATGTGCTTTGTACTCAGAACTGGGTTCAAATCCTGAGCCTTCCCTGCCAGAGTGGTGGAAAGCTGGAAGCAAGTTAAGTTTCCAATAATAGGGGACCGTTCTCCTAAATCACAGCAGGTCCATACATGGGACACCATGCAGCTGTTTCAAAACAGGTGCCCACAGGATATTCAAGGCACAAAAATACTTAGTTTATAATGTCATGTAAAAAGAAAATAAAAACAGGTGGCATGACTCCAGTTTCTAAATATGCATCTAATACATACATCAGAGCAGAAAAAATACTGAAAGTCCCTCCGAATATAGCAGCACTTACCTCTGAGAATGAGTCTACGGGCACCTTTTGATTTCTTTCTTTAAAAAGTTTATTTAATTTAAAAAAATTTAAATATATTTAAAAATATATACATATGGATAAGCTTATAGACTTACCTAAACACACACACACACACACACACACACACACACACACACACACAAATATAAATCGATATTAAAAATAGCCAGCATGTGCCAGATGTTTGGCCAGACTCTATAAATGTTTTATTCTAATTTCTGCAAAGCCCCTTTTGGCCAATTATTAGCAATTTTCACTTATAAAGAAACTTGAAGGTTAAGGAGTTTGTCTAAAGACACCCAGCAATGGAGCAGTTCAGTCAGTTCAGTTCAGGTTAAGTCTCACTTCTCTTCAAGCCACAAGTGCCTGGCCCTGAGCCTGAGTCCCCACTCCCCACACCACACACCTCATCCCCAGGAACCTGCCACATGTGCTGAGTGAGCCCGTGGGTGGGGTGAGTTGTTTTGGAAAGTAGTCTCGGCTGTTGTTCCCATGGAAGATCACATTGAGCTCAGCTTGTTGACAAATGCCGGGTTCCCACTGACCTGGCAGCTTTGTATGGGGCAGAATTTGCTGAACCTCGCAGAAGAGAAGGAAGGAGAAGAAAGCAGACAGTTTATCTAACCCAGATCTTGAAAATGAAAGACAGGCAGCATTGTGCCATGGGGAGGCATGTAGACTGGGGACAATGTAGGCCTGGCACCTCCCTGGAAAGACTGCCCACACAGAGCCAAAGATGCCCCAGGAGTCTGCAAAGGCAAATGGATCAGGTGCCTTCCAGCCAAAGGCCACAGCCAGGTAAGATGCTGCCCCCGATTCCCCTCAACTCAGGAAAGGCACCTGACATTTGCAGTGACGTGAGGGAGAGCTGGAGACAGAAGATCTTTTTGAGAGTCTGTCTAACCCCTCAGTTTACAGAACAGGAAACAGGCCCAGAGATAGGGGACCAGCCCAGGGACCCACAGTGAGGCAGTACCCAAGTGTGCTGCAGAACCTAGACACCGTGTCGGCTGGACCCACAGGGAAGGCTCATGGACTCTACACCAGGTCCCATGCTGGGCACCAGGGAACCAGCACGGGGTGAGGTGCACAGGCCACTGCCCACACAGAGGCCGCATACCCAGATGATCAGCACTGTGTGCCCATTTAACAGAAAGAGAAACTGAGTGCTGTCAGATTATGCAGTTTGCTTCAGGAGCACATAAGCAGCAATAGTGAGGTCTTCGGCACTGTCTTTGTACACACAGGGACCGATAAGTAGAAATACCCATAAATACAATCAAGTATCAGTCTCTAGGCCTGGGTCAAACTAACAGCCAAGTGACCCTCTCATTCCCTAAGACCCCAAAACCATAGACCGCAAGGCAGACCCTGCCATCCCCTGGTTTACAAACTCCAGAATTTGATTCTTTGCAGTTTCTCAGATCTGTGTTCCTTCATTTACTCACCCATGAAATCACTATTCATCGATCCGTATATCCATCCACCCATCCACTCACCATCCATCCTTTTATCTATGTATTTATTTTCCCAATTCATTCTGCTTTCATTTGTTTTTGCTATTTATGCTTTCTGTTCCTTTTCCTCTTTCCTCTCTGCCCCCTCTCTTCCTCTTTCCATTCCCCCTTCCTTCCTGTAAACACTTAACTGAACATGGGTCAGACATGCAGCACAGAGTATACATGGGTGAATGGCACCTTGTTTCTGTCCCCAAATGGGTCATGATCTGTTGAGAGAATTGACAGTATATCCAAATAATTATAATATACGTGTATAATATACAGTTCAAATCTGTACCTGTCATTTGAACTGTACAGAGAAAACCAAAATGCTGCAAGAATCAGGAGAGAAACCTCTGGCTAGAGGCTTGGGGAAACCCACATAAAGAAGAAACACTGGGCATGAGAAGACCTAAAAGCATTCACAGCAGCAGGAAACTTGTATCAAGAGAGGAGTCAGTCATAATCCCTGACACAATTATGAACGCCAGAATCTCAAGTACTGGAACCCCAAAGTATCAAAATCCCAAAAACATAATTCTGAAAAAAAAAGATTATTTTAAAGACACTTATTTACATTTTTAGGAGATTTTGTCCAGGTGTGGTAGCTTGTGCCTGTAATCCCAGCACTTTGGAAAACTGAAGTGGGAGGATCACTTGAGACCACAAGCTCAGAACCAGCTTGGGCAACAGAGAGAGACGCTCTCTCTTCAAAACAATAAAAATAAATTAAAGGAGATTTATTCGAGAAACATAGAAACATGTCAGAATACTTCATAGTCCACTTTACACGATAAAATAAGTAATCAAAACATACATATACTTGCAAGCATAAACAGGTATATTAATCACAGTCTGGTGGCATAAGGGTTATGAGCAGATGAGCCATATTTGTAAAGAAATCAGTAAAAAAGCAAAATGTAAAAATGTCCATTATTATGGTTGGTAACTATGCACCCAGCTTTATAACTGTGGTCATCTGAAATACTGTAATGAACAACTGTCTTTTGATAAGAGCAATCAAAAACCACAATGGGTCACTGCTGCATAGGCAGTTGTCCAGAGCTGAGACCTGGAGAAATTTTATCTTTCATAAACGCACATGTTCAAAAAGAAAATCTCTTCACTTACTGAGGAAACTTCAAGGTTTATATGTTCAGAACTGGGGAGGCCATGGTGCAACTTGCATCCTGAGTCTAAAATCCTTAGGACCAGCGGGACCGCTGATGTAAGTCATGGAGATCAAAGGCCAGCAAGCCTGGAGTTCTGATATCCAAGACAGCAGAGGAAAAATTCATTCCAGCTCTGAAGAGATCAATTACCCTCTGTATTTCTTCTGTCCAGGCTCCCACCAACGCTGAGGGCAGATCTTTCTCACCTAGTCCGCTAAGGCTTACGTGTCAATCTCTGGAAATATCCTCACAGACACATCCCAAATAAGGCTTTACCAGCTTTCTAGGTATTCCTTAATCCAGCCAGGTTGGCACCTAAACTTAACTCCACCCCTTGTCAATTTGTCACCCATACACATCTCCTTACACCACACTTAATTTCCAAACAAAGACAGTAACGGGTCAATAGATCCACCTAGCACCATGCAGTTATCTTGGGATTGTGATTTTTGGTCTTCTAGATGTTCGGAATTTTAGATGTTAGGGATTTAGGCATTAGAGATTTTAATCTTTAAGGATTTTGACCCTTTGGAATTTCAACCTTCAGGATCACGATGTTTGGAATTATGACAGAAACCCAATAAAGAGAAGTCATCTGTCCCCAACTCTGCCTTGGGTTTTAATACCAAATCTCTGCTCCCATCATTCCTCCAGGCACTGTCCATTCCGTGAGGACATGGGCCACTGCTGGCTTGTTCCCCAACTGTACCCAGCGCCAAGCATACTGTTGAACAGTTGACACTGAGCTATTCATCGTTCCTCTTATTCTCCACTTGTGCCTACTTTCCTCACAGAAGTAGAATTGAGCCCACGTGGGCAGAATGTTCAGATTCTTAAGTCAATCAACTCAGCAACTGGAAGCTGTGCTTTCATCAGATGTCACCTCTCCAGGCTGTTATGCTGGGAAATGTGGAAGTACAGAGACCATTAGGCTGTCTCCCCACTTCTGTTCTTTCTTCCAACATGTTCAGTCCACCCATCCAGTCATCCAGTCCTGCATTCATGACTTCATTCACCAATCATTGTGTCTCCTTCACAGAAGCCCTTGGAGATCCCACTCCCCGGAGGATGAAGTCCACTTTGTCCTGACGCCCCCTCTTTTCGAATTGGAACCTCTATTTTACTACTTCTCTGATGTGCCCTGAACCCCAGCCGCCCTTGCCACACCCCATCTCCAAACCCTCCCCAGGAACAGCCTCCTACCTGGACTCCCAGATGCCAGCCCTCTCCACACCATGCTCCTTCCCTGAGGTAGCTATAGGAAATACTCTAGAAGACCTGACATTGGCCTCCTGTTGACACTTTCCATGATTCCCACAACTTTCAGAGGGATGTTCCAATCCTTCAAAGGAGTTTTGGGATCTGGTCCCTTGGTAGCTCTCTTATCTACCCTCTTCCCAGAGTGCTCCACAGCCAAGCTGAACTCCTTTGGCCCCAAAATCAAGGGGCATTTTTTCTCACCCTGAGCCACCTACTCCTCCTTCTGCTTGGAAAGCCACAATTGCTTTCTCCACCTAACTTAATTCTACACTTCAAGTCTCAGCTTCCTTCATCTGCAAACTCTCACCCACCTCTTGCTTCATACTCCACAGCTACCCCTGGCTGAGTCAGGGTCTGTCCTGTATTCTTACAATACTTGGGCTTGCCTCAACTGCAATTCTATGGCAAAGGATCAAACTTGACTATTTGCTTATATATTAATGTCCTTGGGTGCCAAGACCATAATTATTTGACCACTGTAATCCCAGCTCCTTCCAGTGTCTGGCACATAGTAGGTGCTAAGTGAACTGTGTATGATAAGTGGGAGATTCACCATCAACATTATAGAAAGGTAGACTGGAAGAGAGTTGAGGAGTGAACTCTGAGCCACTTTTCAGCCATGGAATTTGTGGCAGATGATTTGATATCTCTGCACCTCTGTTCTCTCACATATAAAATGGAGCTAAAAGAAGGAAAGCCATGTTTTGTTTCATGGTGAAGATTAATAAATGTGTACAAGTAAGATGCTTTAAATGACACATAGTACATACGAACAGCTTGGTAAATGCTACATTGTATTGTGAATGTGCACATTCTTTCCTCTACTTAAATTTGAGTCTCCTCATATTCCCCTACCCAGAGGCCAGACTCCTATTCATCCTTTATATGGCTTTTATGGCCTTTCCATAACCTTTCTAGGTTTTCTCTCCTTGGTCCACCCCAACCTGGTATATGGAGAAGTTGTGTGTGGACCTGCTAAGATCCCCTAAGGCCCTGGAGTGGCTGGGACCTGAGTTTGTCTCTTTGTTCATGTTTGCATCCCTTCCATACCAGTATAGACAGTTGAGTGGGCTGACACTTCTTGAGTTAAATCAACTCACTTTATGCTGACACCAGTGAGAGGGTATACACTAGAGAGGCAGGTGTCTGGGCTGGTGCTGAGGGACAAGAGGACATCATGTGGCTCCATCACAGTGACATCAGCATCTTATTTGTGATGTGGAAGCTGGACATAGAGCTGGGAAGAACTTTGAAGGCATCTAGCACTCAATGACCCTAACCCCAGAGAACAACACTGCACAGAGGAATTGGGGAGAGATCACAGCCATGTCCAAAAATCCCAGATGGTCTTGGCAGGAAAAGTCTCCAAGCCTCAGATGCTGTCTGCCTCTTAGACCTTCTAGGTGCTCAAAACTCAAGAGCCCTTGGCCAAATTCAGAGTTTATGTCTGATTCCACATCAGAATGTGACTGTGTTTGCAGGTAAGATCTTTACAGATGCAGTTACATAAAGCGAGGTCTTGTGGGTATAACGGGTGTCATTTTAAGAAGAGGTTAGAACACAGACACGTGCAGAGGGGAGACCATGTGAAGACACAGAGCAGAGACAGCCATCTCCAAGGCAAGGAGAGAGGCCTCAAGATAATTCCTGCCAACACCTTGACTTTGGACTTCGAGCCTCCAGGGCTGTGAGAAAATAAATTTCTGTTGTTTAAGCCAGCGAAGTCTATGATACTTTCACTGACACAGCCCTAGCCAACTAACGTGCCATGGAATCTCTCTGAGCCTCAACTTACCTCCTTGATCTCCTGTTTTCTCAGCTATAAAATGGGTGCCATAATACCTGACATTGTAAGATTATTTTGAAAATAGAATGAATCATAAACTTAAAGTGCCTGGAACATGGGAGATTTCCCCCAGATTTCAGTTCCTCTCCCTTTCTTTCTGTGACCAATTTCTAATTTGTTCTTTTCCGTTGCGGAATAGTATTCCACGGCATGGCTGTGCTAAAGTTTCTTTAAACATGTACCCTCTGAAGGGCATCTTGGTTGCTTCCAGGTTTGGTTATACAGTTAAAGCTGCGATGAATGATCCTATAAAGGTTCCTGTGCAGACATAAGTTCTCCTTCATTCCTCTTCTTTTTCCCTTGTCTTCTTTCCCACATCTCCTCCTACCTAGTCTTCTTTTCATTTTCTTCCTCTTCCTCCTCCCTCTCCTCTTTTTTCTCCACTTTTATCGTCCTCCTTTTCCTTTTCCTTCTTTTTTCCTTCTCTTTCCCCTCCTCTTCTGCCCCTTCTTTTCCTTCTCTGAAGTTTGTTGTGCTGTCCTGGATGCTAGCTAGAGGAGTGAGGCTACCTAATTTTCCAGTCTACAGCTCGTTATCATCCATCCAGCACTCACCTGTTGGTTCCCGTGTTGCCCTTCCACCCCAGTCCCTCTCCAAACCTCCCCTTCACAGCCATAGGCAGTGTCTCTAACATGTGTCCCTGTACAGGCACATGTACGTTGCAGGATGAGGTACATCTGATTCTAATTTACATCACTGGTGGTGGCTGGAGGCCTCCTGCCCATTTTACTTCTTTTGTTCAGCTCTGGGTGTCAACTCATTCCCTGTTGTTCTATGCACATCCTCTTGTTTTGAATGACTGCCTTTACTCCTCCTTCCTCCAAATCAGACACCTAGGCTGCCTCCGTATCACTGCAGCCAATACCTGGATAAGTATTGTCCCACATGTCCCTTTATGATCCTTGGGAAAATGTCCCAGGGGCATATACACAGAAGGGTGTTCCCAGGCCATGGTCACATGCTTGCTTGATTTTACTGAGCAATGCTAGATTGTTCTGCAGAAGGGCTGCCCAGCCTACATTGGGAGGAGGTGTGTGGCCATGCAGGCTTCCCATTTTTAGTGGGTCGTCTCCAGGAAGCAGGGGGGTGGGAGGGTGTGGCTTTAAGAAAGCAATGACTCCCAGCCCTTGGTCCCACACATCCAGCAGTTGACAGACAAGACCACCCATGGAAGTACCACATTCCCCATCCAGAGCTTGGGAGAACTGGATCTATAATAGAATGTCACGTGCCTAGAATGTTGTTCTCCCTAGAGCAAGCATGTGAACCAGTAGGACATCTATAGATATACATATACATTCAGAGATAGAGAGCGAGAGATAGAGATAGACAGAGACAGATTTATATATAATTGACCTCCATGATTATGAGGGCTTGCAAGTCTGAAATCCGTAGGGCAGACCTGCAGACTGGAGAACCCTCAGGCAGGAGTGGATACTGAGGTCCACAGATGTAGTATTTTTCCACCTAAATGTGGAATAGGGAAAACCTGCCTACTTGGGCCTGCTCCTAAAGACAGGCCAATAGACACTCAATGCTGGGCCCTTTCTTAGCCCTCCACTGCACGCATCTAGGATATTCTGGCCTTTGTTAATCGAATCTCAAGCTTCTTCCCAATCGCTTTTTTCTTCCTTCTTTTGCTATCCCTCTTCTCCTCCATCTATCTCCCCATCCCTGTGCTATCCAGTCACAGCACAATGATGGAGACTACAGATGCTGAAGAGTGGACCCAAAATGACCTCCCAGGCTTCTAATCTTAGCTTCTTGTCTATTAGCTGGGTGTCCTTGGGCAAGTTACTTAACCCCTCTGTGCTTCATATCTCTTGTCTGCCAAGCAAGGATGATAGCAATAGAACCCACATTATAAGGTTGTTCTAAAATTAAATGGCTTATCACACAAAAGGAACATAGAACAGCATTGGCCCGTGGTAAGTTCTAAGTAAGCAGGAGTTGATATTACTATTTTATGATGAGAACAAGGATTAGTCTTCACTTCTACAGGTAAAAAGTGATGAAGAGTGAGGAAAGCAGTACAACTCAGTGTAGGAAGGTAAGACAGCAGGAGTGCTTAGGCGGGTGAACAACACATAGTGGACATGGAAAAATGCCATGGCCTGGGTGCGGTGGCTCAAGCTTGTAATCCCAGCACTTTGGGAGGCGAGAGCGGGTGGATCACGAGGTCAAGAGATCAAGACCATCCTGGCCAAAATAGTGAAACCCCGTCTCTACTAAAATATAAAAAATTAGCTGGGCATGGTGGCACATGTCTGTAGTCCCAGCTACTCCGGAGGCTGAGGCAGGAGAATTGCTTGAACCCAGGAGGCAGAGGTCGCAGTGAGCGGAGATCGCGTCACTGCACTCCAGCCTGGCGCCTGGCAACAGAACAAGACTCTGTCTCAAAAAAAAAAAAAAAAAAAAAAGAGAGAGAAATGCCGTGAACTAATACATTAACGGTTCCGGAAAAGTATTGAGAAAGGGCGTTTAACTCTGTCTCTGGGGTCTCTGAAGGTGAGTTGCACGGTATGTGCTTATTTGGCTGAGGTTGAGAATGACAACCACCAGAAACCCCTTTCTGTGTCATTCCAAACTTATGTGTCCAAAAGTGAAACTTGAATGATGTTAGAAGGTCAGAAGTAAGGATGAGGCAATCACTCGGGAATATGGACATGATTACTTTAACTTCTACCTGGGCCAAGAACCAATAACATGCAAAGAGCTAAAGGTCCTGGCTCAGCTCTCCTAGAATATTTTAGTAGTGATAAATAATCTAAGTACTTTAGGGTCCGTTAGTTGATCTCCAGTACACTGGAGAACTTAGGGGAAGCAACTGATCTTCGGACTTGAAGTTCCCAGCTCAAAATCTGAATACCGAACCACAAAGCTTTTACTGTGGTCCTGAAAGAAATCCTTGTTTTTTGTAGCCAAAGGATTGACATTTGTGAAAGCCAAACACAACACTGAGTCCCAGCATGGCTGAATAATAACGCAAGTTGAATTCACGAATTTGCAAGGAAGGAGGAATTGGGAGAGTGGAACTCTCACTATTGAGATGGGAACACACGGTTGGATTCCAAATGAATTTGAGGACCTGGAACTCCCGAATTCTGTGAGCTTTCTTTCCCGTTGAAAGCACTTCCTCCCTATCTGAGAGGTTGAGTTATTCATGTTCATAGAACCTATTATGAAACATCCAGATATAGCTGTCTTTCCAGGGAGCCAGTCCTCCCAAAGATCCACCCCATTGCCTTTGATTGCATCCAGACTTATCACCAGATGCAATTTCCAGCAGCACCAGGGGATACAATATATCACCTACAAAATGTTGCTAATTTGTATCAACAGACACTTGGAGTATATGAATTTAAATAATGTATAAGAATGTTGTGGCCAGGCGCGGTGGCTCAAGCCTGTAGTCCCAGCACTTTGGGAGGCCGAGGCAGGTGGATCACAAGGTCAAGAGATCGAGACCATCCTGGTCAACATGGTGAAACCCCGTCTCTACTAAAAATACAAAAAATTAGCTGGGCATGGTGGCGCGTGCCTGTAATCCCAGGTACTCAGGAGGCTGAGGCAGGAGAATTGCCTGAACCCAGGAGGCAGAGGTTGCGGTGAGCCGAGATCACGCCATTGCACTCCAGCCTGGGTAACAAGAGCGAAACTCCGTCTCAAAAAAAAAAATTAAAAAATAATAATAAATAAATAAATAAATAAATAAATAAAGAATGTTGCATCAGGGTAAAAGGAACAGGATGTTGGCAAAGGCCGTATCCACTGACACCGGCTCCCTCGCTAGAGATTCTGGATTTAAAGCATCAATCAGCTCAAGCAGCTGGGAATAGTTCTAACAGTTTGTTTGGTAAATCACTGAAACCTGGACCCCAGCGTGGCCACTGTGGAATAAAACGGAGATGCAGTGCTTCCTGGGTGTTTCATAATAGACTTAGTGAGGTCAGATTGCTAGCATGGGTTTTCATACCTTCTGCTCACACACACCTGAGTTATACCCCCAGGAAGGTCCAGAACACACTCCTTTTCCCAAGCCTTTGGGATACACTGGTGAAGGGAACAGCGGCAACCATGAAGGCCTCTGCTGGGGTCATCCTCTGCAGGCTGGTGCTTGCAGTGGGGTGTGCTCCCATTAAATGTGTTCCCTGAATTCACCAAAGATGATGAAGTTCCAGAGTGGAACCTGCAAGAGATCCAGAGGGTGTGGATACCGAAATGGGAAGCGAAATTAAAATAAAAATTCAGTGGGCTGATTAATGACTGCTCTCTGACTCCACCCCTACTCTCTCCTCCTAGATCTTCACTGCCCCAGTTTCCCATTTGTGTAAGCCCAGATGCTTAAAATCCCCATATGGAATAAGTTTCATAAATAAATTGCCATGTGCAATAAATGGAATCCTGTATCCCCTTACGGTGACTCTTCCTGTCTCATGGAATTCTGAGTGACAGATGCTTCCTGGAGGACAAAAGCTCTGAGCAGAATCTTGAATGATGAGTAAAGCAGAATCTTGCACAAAGCACATGATGAAGGGCATTGTGGGAAAAGAGTCAGTACATAGGCAGTCTGGTCCTATGGGAACTCTGGGTTGGCCAAGCCTTATCTGAGCTGACAGGAGGGAAAAGTGGGTGTGGTGGGACAGGAGATAGGAGGTAGTCCAAGACGGTCTTGGGTATAAGGCCAAAGAAATTTGTTTCTCACATCTAGAAAACCCCAATTTCTTCTGGAATCCTCCCTAATCTCCCTTTTCTCTGAACCACTCCTGCCTATACAGTATGCATGAGTCATTCAAATACAGAGCTACATGGCTGCAAAGATACAGAGAGTGGCAGCCTCTTCTTCAGCACACGGATGGGGTGCTGAGGCCCAGGGGGGCCACTGATTTGCCCAATGCCCCTCAGGAACTGTTGGGCAGCTGGGCTGACTCTTCTAATCCTGATTTCCCCAATGGCCAAACAGGCTCCATCCCTGTATCTGGTAAGGCCCTGAGTTCTACCATGGCCACTGCCCTGAACCTATGCATCCACTTAACAGGTTACTCAGTCATGAGAGAAGCCACTCAGCTCTTCTCAGGGTGGGTACTCTCCTGGGGTGACACCATCCCTGCTGGGTGTAGGTCATAATGCCTACATGGTGGCAGTGTAGGTGATAAGTGATCAAATTGTGCATTTTAAGGTGGGGATGACAGGATTTAACAACAGATAAACAAGGAAGGACAGAAGATATGGCTACATCTTAACCTCCAGAGCCTGCACATGTGACTTTATTTGGGAAAGGAGTCTTTGCAGATGGTATAAAGTTAAAATTCTTGAGGTGAGACCATTCTGGATTATCTGGGTGGGCTCTAAGTCCAAAGGCAACTGTCCTTATAAAAGACACATTGGGGACAGACAGAGAAAAGGCCATGTGAGGACCGAGTGAGATTAGAGTGATGCAGCCACAAGCTAAGAACCCCTGGAGCTACTAGGAGCTGCATGAGGCAAGGCAAGGGGCTCCTCTAGCACTCTCTGGGTGTGCTGCCCAGCCAACACCCCATTTCTGATTTCTACCCTCAGATCTGTGACAGAGCAAGTTTATTTTTTTGTTTTTGTTTTGTTTTGTCTTTTTTTTTTTTTTTTTGAGACAGAGTCTCACTCTTGTCACCCAGGCTGGAGTGCAATAGCATGATATCTGCTCACTGTTCAAGCTTCTCTGCCTCCCGGGTTCAAGCTTCTCCTGCCTCAGCCTCCTGAGTAGCCAGGATTACAGCAAGTTTCTGTTGTTTTAAGCCATGAGGCTATGGGAATCATTATGGTAGCCCCAGGAAACTCATCCAGCTGCCTCATTTCATCCCCACAGCCTCCAGTGGAACATGTCATCAACCCATTTTACAGATGGGAAATCTGAGGCTCAGAGATGAAAAATAGCTCACTGATGAAACACTGGCAGGAAGTGGAGTCTGATTCCAGCCCACCTGCATCCACAGCACATACTCTTCCAATTTGCCACATTTTGCAAAGCAGGCTCCAAGAATGCTCTTCCTCTGACTCACCCAGAGGTGTTTGTTTAAAAGCAAATTTGCTAACCCTTAGCAGACACGCTGACTCAGAACCTCTGGGTCACAGTCCTGGGAATCTGTATGTTTTAAAAGCTTCCAGGTGAATTCCATGCACGAGGGCTTTGGGAATGTCTATTCAGCAATGTGCTGCATTTGATGTGGGCCAGCTGCTAAGCCTTAGGAGCTCAAGAAGGAAGACATTCTCATCGCGGGCCCCACCAGGCCCCCAGGTGGCTCCCTGGGCATGGTTCAGGGCCTAGGGTCACTCTAGGCTCCTGGCACAGGCTGGCTTTGAAACTACCGTTTTGGAGAAAACTCTCCTGTTTTCTCCACGGGTGCTTTGGAAACACTCAACACCCGGGACAAGCACAATATCACTCCCCTTCCCGTGGCAGAGCTGTATGGCAGCTGCTCGCTGCTTCCCAGCCTGGAATGCCTGCTTCCTGCTTGCTGCCAACCCAAACCAGTGCAGTCTCCAAACCCCACGTGCACCCAGATCTTCCACCATGCCTGCCAAACACTCCAGCCCACACTCGCCTCCTTCTTGGAACACTTGGAAGGCTCCGGAACCCTGCGTGCTTCTCACTCAGAGAGGCCCAGACCTGGGCAATGGTGCCTCCGTAGTCAGGATCCAATCCCAGCCCCTGCCTGGCACTTGACTTTGGACAATGATTTACCTCTATGAGCCTGAAGGTGAACCCAGAAACACTGTTTATGCCTCCGTAAAATGGGGAGGATGTTAGCACCTGCCTCATCTATGGGTCTGCATTAATGAATCAAAACCTGCGGTGGGCTTGGTGGAAGCCCCAGCATGTTTTCTAGAAGCAGCCAGTGGCGTTCTTGTCACAGGGATCTGAGACACAGAGAGGTACACACTTTCTGTGATTTAAAACTCACAAGAACCCCGGGAGGTAGGCAGCACCATCCTCCCTTTATAAAAAAGGGTGAGCAGGTTATTCTTATATTGACCATCTATTGAGCACCTACTGCATGCAAGTCGTGGGGCCAGACCACAGGGGGCACAGAGATGAAAGGGCGTAATGTTGTCATGGTGGCCGACAGCAGGAGCCTCACATCCAGCTGGGAATCTATGTGGGGAGCTGAGGTCCTGGGGCAACAGGGGTGAAAGCTGGACAGAGCCCTGGCTGAGTCCCCCACAGCAGAAGAAAGGGCAAGATCCCAAGGCAGGAGTATGAGGCCCCACTGCCTACCAGAACTGGACAGCAGGAGTGGACTCTCCCACTGCAGCCCTGAAAACCCAAACTACATTGGCTGGAGCAGCCGTACCAATGAATCCCATGGGCACCATGTTGAGCCATAGAAACGAAATGCAACAGAGCATGGACTGTACACGTCTGTCGGTGAAGTTCAAGAACAGGCAACGTGAATCTAGGGTGACAGAAGTCATCATTGTGATTTGTGGGGATGGGGAGCAATTTGCAGGGAGGGAGGCATGAGGGAAACTCCCTATCTTGAACTGGGTGGGTGGGGCACACAGAAGTACATAAATCATGTATAAACTTTATCAAGTTGTACACTTAAGATGTGTGCAATTTAATGTAAGTTATTCTTTAATAAATAGTATCTTTTTTTTAGAGACAGGGTGTCACTGTGTCACCCGGGCTGGAGTCCAGTGGCGTGATCATAGCCCACTGCAGCCTGGACCTCCTGGACTCAAGCAATTCTCCTGCCTGAGCCTCCCGAATAGCTAAGACTACAAGTACACCACATCGGCTAACTTTTTAACTTTTTTGTAGAACGTTGTCTTGCCACATTTCCCAGGCTGGTCATGAATTCCTGGTCTCAAGCAATTCTTTTGTCTTGGCCTAATAAATTCAGTTTTTAAAAGAAGAATAAGCCTAACTACCTGTCTGTCTCACTGCCCATGGGGCAGTGAGGATTTGTGTCCTGGTCTGAAGGCCGGAGACCCCAGGGATGCTCCAAATCAAGGGCCCCCAGAGACTCCACAGGTCTGGGGTGGGAAGGGGTCTCTGGGTGCCACACAGGTTTCCAGCTGAATGTGAGGCTCCTGCCATGAGCCACCAGGGCCAAATAATGCCCTTTCATCTCTGTGTGCCCTGTGGTCTTGCCCTGTGCCTTGCATGCATTAGGAGGTCATTGCATTGAGGCTTTTTTGTTTATTTGTTTATGTTTTTATTTATTTATTTATTGAGACTGGGTCTCACTCTGTCGTCCAGGGTAAAGAGCAGTGCCGCAATCTCAGCTCACTGCAACCTCTGACCCCCAGGTGCAAAAAATTCTCCTGCCTCAGCCTCCACACCCGTCTAATTTTTGTATTTTTAGCAGAGATGGATTTCACCATGTTGGCCAGGCTGGTCTTGAACGCCTGGCCTCAAGTGATCCATCTGCCTCAGCCTCCCAAAATGCTGGGATTATAGGCATGAGCCACTGTGCCTAGTCTTCCATTGGGTTTTGAAGCTTAAGTGAGCTGAGTTGCCCCCCACAGAAAGTCCAGGCTACCAAGGACAATCTGGAGCAAGTTAAGACAAGGGTGCCACTTCTGTCTTTGTCTCATCCTTTCCACCTCTTTGCTCATCTGCACACACCCCAAATTAATTTTACTCAAGATACCAGCAGAAATACACACCCTGAGCACATACAGAGCTGTGGGCTTTTACTGGTGAAGACAGGAATGGAGGTGAATCGAGACAACTGTGTCCCAGCTCACAGCCATATTTTAGGGAAATGACTCAGAGGTGGGGGTTGAAATCAAGATGGCCCAGGTTGGGAACGCAGGTTGAGCCCCTGTGACAAAAAAGCAAAGAAGAAAATAAATAGTAACCATGTTCAGCTTCTGTCATAAGCTAAGCACTAAATTAGTCCCCATTGCAACCTAGGATGGCAACGTTATCATTACCCCCATTTTACAGGGAGGAGGACTGAGAGTCAGAGAGGACAGTGGCTTTCTAGGATCTCCCTGCTATCATGTAATGTGGCAAGGGTTTCCTTGCATACTTAGTGGAGGCCAGCCTAATGCCAAAGCTCTCGATGAGGCTTGGGAGACCTCACCTGTGGCCAAGGCTTAAGTGAGTTTCTGCCCAAGGAAGCTGTGGCTCAGGACCTGAGCGGCAAGAAGGAGAGCCAATCAGGGGTTTCCTAGTGCCACCAGCCTCCCAGAGTAGACCCAGCTGTTTAAGGTAGACATAAGGGATACACCTTGGCCCCTCTGGCCTCTAGGCAGGCCTGGTGATGAGGGTGCCCCTTCAATAGTTCTTCCATTCTTGCTTGGGCCCCAGGAAGAGAGGTGGAGCCTCACTGGGGCCACCATGCCTGCACTGCAGGGAGGGAAAAGTCTAAGAAGAACCCACCCCCACCCTCCTCTGCCTTTCCAGAGCAGCCAAATTGATTCAGCAGAAATGTGTTGTGTGCATCTGAGTCATCCAGGAACAGGCACCTTGCCTCCTGCACAGTGTGGGCTCTGTGCATGTTCATAGGACAAATACATGACAAACAAATAGACTGTGAGTAAATCTGGGGCAGATGGCCCCTGTGGGGGCCTCTGGGGTGCCTGGTCCTGAGACAGCCTGTGGAATCTTCTGTGCATCTGGCTGTGGTCAAGGCAGTCTCACTGTTTGGTAGAGGAATGCTCTCACCTGGCCTCTGTTCTCGAGCCCCCTCCACTAGCCCCTCTTTGGAATTCATTTACAGCTGCCCTGGGAGATCTGCTGCAGAACATGCCTGGAAGCCCTGCTCACAGCTGGATGCGGGGACCCCAGGCCCAGAGAGGAGGAAACGGAAGGCCCCACCACCATGGTTGAATGCAGGCTGGAGCCCAAACCATGTCCCCACCATGGTCTCCCCAGTCCTTGCCATACACATCAGAAGCATCTACTGTGTGGTAGTCCCAAATGTGGGATATGGGAGTGACCCAGGTTGGACCCTACCCTCAAGGTGCAAGGGCAAGTGACAAGAATATGCATCCCAGAGGAGGGGTTTTATTGAGCACGTACTGTGTGCTAAGCTGTTTAATAAATCTTTCTAAATCTCTTACTCAGTGCCAGGAGCAGTTAAGAGTGCTCAGTAGCTCTCTCATCTCCACTTTATAGACAAGTGGAAACTTTATAGACAACTTCTCTGTTTTCAGAGAGGTTATGTGACTTATCCCAGGGTGCACAGCAGTAAGTAGCAGGAGGTAGAAGTTCAACCCAGGCCTGTGTAGAGAGCATTGAACATCAGCCACATGAGAATGAGATCAGCAAAGGTGGCAACTAACAGATGAGCCCTGAGTCCCAGAGGAATTCCCTAACAGGCCTGAAAGCAGCAGTGGCTGGGTCTGCTGGTGGGAGTTGGAAGGAATTTGAGAGCCCCTTACGGAGGATGAAATGAGGTCACACTGGGGAAACCAAGGCAGCAGTCAGGAGCCACTCACTAGGGAAGGGGCTGCCAGACAGATCTGATAAAATAGAACTTAGTGGAAAAGAGGAAAAATGAAAGGAGACTTTGCACCCACCATTTATGTATATTAACAACTCACAAAGGCTCAGGACTCAGAAGCCCACTCTCTGGCTCAAGTCTGTAGTCAGATGCCTGCTAGCTGTGTGACTTGGAGCCAGTTCCTTTAGCCTTCTGTGCCTTGATTTCCCCAAATATAAGGAGTACATGCTTTGAGCACCTACCTCAAAGGTACTTAGCACATGGTATGTACTCTGTACGTGATTATTGAATGAACAACCTCACTGTGTGTTTGCAAGGACACATGCAGACCAATCATCCAAGTTCAAGGATGCAGATCCTGTTGTCAGTGGGGAGCAGAGGAGGGGCACAGGGAATTAGAATCCAGGGAGAGTGTGGATAAATTAAGTTCAGGGGAGACCCTGTTCAGAGGGGGATCCTGTGTGGCCTTGCCAGCACGCCATGAACCCTCTACAGCACTGATTCCAATAAATCACCATGGACAATGAAAATAAGTCACCCTATGTGATACCTATGGGGCTGATGCCTGAAGAAAGGGCAGATATGTAATTCCAGCACTTTGGGAGGCCAAGGCAGGTGGATCACAAGGTCAAGAGATTGAGACCATCCTGGTCAACATGGTGAAACCCTGTCTCTACTACAAATACAAAAATTAGCTGGGCATGGTGGCGTGTGCCTGTAATCCCAGCTACTCAGGAGGCTGAGGCAGGAGAATTGCCTGAACCCAGGAGGCGGAGGTTGCGGTGAGCCGAGATCATGCCATTGCACTCCATCCTGGGTAACAAGAGTGAAACTCCGTCTCAAAAAAAAAAAAAAGGTGGATAATCACCTGCAGGCCCTGCAACCTGCACACTCCTACCTGGGCTCAGCTGAATGATGCCTACCTCTGTCTTTCATTTACCCCTTGATGCTCCCTCCATAAATGGTTCCTGGAGACCTGAAATGGGCTTCGTGTTCCTCTTGGCACCCTGAGGTAGCAGAGTTTGACTCTTGAGGAGTACCTGTGGACACATTTGTCTTCTCCAAGTATTCCCTCCTTCCTCCCTTCATTCTTCAACCCATACATCCCTTCACCACTCATTCAGATACTTCTTCATTAGTTCATTTGGTCATTGACTAAAAAATATGTCCCAAGTGCCCTCTGCATGCCAGGATCTGTGCTGATGCTGGGGATACAGTATCGATGGGAAAGGTGGACCTGTTCTCATCATTAGACCTCAAAATCTATGAGGGAAACGATCAATACTCAACAAACAAACAGTGACACACAGGGCTAGAACCATGAAGGAGGAAAGCAGGTGACTGAGCTAGATACCAGCCTGGAGGGCCTATTTAAATGAAGTGATTAGGACAGGGGAGCATCCTTGCACAAGACTGCCCTGGGAGGTCCTGGGAGATGGAACATTCCACTTATTTCCTTCTGGCCTCCTGAGGACCCTATCTGGCAGACACTAATGTCATTTCTTTAAACAAAACTGAGGCATGGAGAGATTGTTGATTGTCCAAAGCCTCCCAGTAAATAGAAGAGCTGGGTGACACCCTAGGCATTTTGCCTCCAAATCCACCATCCTGCCCTGGTCACTGGGCCATTTCTTTTCAGTTTCACTGACACTGAAGAATGGCAGGTGCCTGTGAGGCCCACTGGGTCATGTGAAGTTTCACCACCAGATGGCATGGTCAGCACTCTGGTCATGTTTCTGGGTGTCTGCTTTAATTGCTCGACACAATCAGATTTTCTAAAAATTGTTGGAATTCACTTGGGGTGGCTGGCAAAATATTTTGGAAAATATTAGGGAAAGTTCTAAATTGTAATTTCAAACCTTTTGGAAGGCTGAAAGGTTTTACTGGGGCAGGCTGAAGGCAGCTGCCTCATTTACATTAGCATAGGAAAGAGATAGAGATGATAAGAGCCTTTCCCAGTTTAAGTCTGTTTACCCCACATCCCTGTGTCTCTGCTCTAACTGTTTACTCATGTAAACTTTGTGCTGGATGGTCCTCTCAGGGGGAGATCAAAGGGAAATTACCTGTTAATAGTGTTTACTCTGGATCTGGAAGCTAAAGCTTTTATCCTTCAGAAAATCATTCTTTTAACCATGTTAATTTTCCACAAATGTGTTAACTTAGAACAACTGCTGTAAAATATCACTCAATAAATGTAATTATACAGAGGGAGTCTTGGTTGATTGGCTGCATTCTGCTCTCTAAATGCAGCTGACAACCATCCCTAGCCCACTTGAATCACTGTAATGGTGTGAGAGTGCATTCATTCATCCATAGTTGAGTCAGGGGCTGCAGCCCAGACTTCTGCAGGTGATAGTCAATGTCTCAAAAAATGATGGTGGGTTCAATGGGTTCCCACTCTGCAGGCTCTTGTTACACTTCACATCGAGAGGCTTTGGTGGGTCAAGCTGGCTCAGAAATGTCTGGTTCTGACTCTGTGCCTTGTCTGGTGTTAAGAGACTTTAGTTTCAGCCTCAGATCTGCTGCTCATATGTGTGTTCTGAAACCACCTGGCATCTCTGAGATTTGTTTCCCATTTCATATTCCATCTGCCCAGTAGTCATGAGATGTTCATATTTAGTGTTCATCAAAAGGTAAGTGAACCTAGATTGGCACCCAACATCTTTATTAATGACACCTGTCACCAATGCTGGCCTCCTGGGATTTGTTTTCAAGAGCACCAATAAGTTAATGAGAAGAAAATGACTGACATTTATTTTCAACCTGGCCAACATGGTGAAACCATGTCTGCACATAAAGGGCAGTCCTTATGTGCCCCCTCCACACACCCTGCCCTTTAGTTTTACATTTAGGATTTTAGTAATCCTCATGTGTCAATTGGTATACAACTTGACTCTGAGAAATGAAAATTCAGACTAGCTATGGTGTAAGCAATAGGTCACTAAATTATTTCATGTAATGAGAAGTCTGAAAGTGGTGGTTCCAGTAACAACATGAAGTCCCAAGGACTCAGACCTTTTTTTTTTTTTTGCTTCTGCTCTGCCATCCTCAGTTTATTGACTTTTCATTCTCAGCCTTGTGCCTCATATACCCAAAATGGCTGCTGCAGCTCCAGCCATCACATTTGCACACAAGGAAAGAAAAGAATGAGTAGATGGTCATTCTCTTCCTGAGGAAGAGAATCTTTTCTAGAAGTCCCTAGCAGGTTTCCTTTGTGTTTCATTGGCCAGAATTGGATCGGAGGCCCATCCCTAGGTCAATAAATAGAGAAATCATCAGCACTATCTCTTATGGGATCATGTCTATAGGGATCATGAACCCCTTCCATGAACATAAGCCTGCTGCTGCCTCCAAGCAGCCACACATGCTGCAACATCCCTTGTTAATAAGTCACAGGAAAAGGGATGAGAAGGAGTAACTGCCATTTAAGCCACAGTGTCAAGCGTTCCTACTAGACCTGGAGTTGCTGAGAACTTGCCAAGGTGTGAGAGGAGCTGTAAGGAGGCCATCATGGCTGGGGACAGTGCACAACAGGGAGAGAGGAAGAAGTGTGCAGGGAGCTGGCTGGCCCAGGGGCCACACCAGGACTGGGGATTCTGTGCTGTGTGACGAGCAGGCTTTGGACAGTTGTATTCAGGAGATGATCTGTGCATGATGCTAGTTCAAGGATTGCTCTGGGATGTGTGGACAGTAGAAGGTGTGGGTGGGGAGGCTGGGTATTAGTCAGGAGGCTGTGGCAGTGGTCCTCATGGGAGACTTCTCATCTCCTTTCTTGCACAAGGAAGAGACTCAGTGGCAGCAGAGCAGCAAGGGTGCAGGCAAGAAACCCCAACCCCCAGGGAGAACAAGCACCCAGAGATGTGTGGGGACAGCTCCAGCACCAAGCGGCCTCTGACGGATGAGCAGAGAAGGGAAGCAGCAAATGTGTTACCGTGGCTTTCATGTGTCATGAAGGTGATGCTGTAATGTGAGCCTCAGAGCTCATTTTATTGGTGAATTCCTGTCATTTCTAGATGGGTGGACTGAAAACCATCCTCCTTCACTTGCAGCTAGGGAGAGGGGAATGCAAGAGGGCCAATGAAAACCAGAAGTAGGGCCGGGCGCAATGGCTCATGCTGTAATCCCAGCACTTTGGGAGGCCGAGGCAGGAGGATTACCTGAAGTCAAGAGTTTGAGACCAACCTGGAGAACATGGTAAAACTGTGTCTCTACTCAAAATACAAAAATTAGTCAGGCGTGGTGGCACATGCCTGTAATCCCAGCTACTTGGGAGGCTGAGGCAGGAGAATTGCTTGAACGTGGGAGATAGAAGTCGTAGAAAGCCAAGATCGCACTACTGCACTCTGGCCTGGCCAACAGAGTGAGACTCTGTCAAAAAAAAAAAAAAAAAAGAAAAAAGAAAAAAAAAAGAAAGAAAGAAAGAAAAGAAAAGAAAACCAGAAGTAGGAGCAGCCTAGAGAAATGACAAGGAGTTGATTTTCCACTGGGAGCCCTCTCAAAGCCCACATACCCGCCTGCCTGAGGTAACATTATCTCTGCCCCCATCCCACACCCTCCCACACTCCGCCCTGCAGCACTGTTGTGAAGACCTAGGCAGGGTAACCCCAGTTCCTCTGTGAGTATTTCACGCCTTACTCTGAAATCATAGCCTTGTAACTTTCCCTTTAAGAACTGTCAGAGCTGGGGAGGCTGGCCAAACTCAGGCTGGAGGTGGGGACAGAGGGAAGAAAGAAAAAAAAAAAAAAGAGAGAGAGAGGCAGGAAAAGTTTTTTCAGAGGAAAATGCAGGGTTTGTCCTTCACCCTGACGTCAGATCTTGCTTTAATAAAACCCCCCAAGGGCTGCGGAAGAGGCATATCTGGTGCTCCTGATGGGCCGGCCAGTCTGGGCCCAGCTCCCCCGAGAGGTGGTCGGATCCTCTGGGCTACTCGGTCGATGCCTGTGCCACTGACGTCCAGGCATGAGGTGGTTCCTGCCCTGGACGCTGGCAGCAGTGACAGCAGCAGCCGCCAGCAGCGTCCTGGCCACGGTGAGTCCTGCCTGGAGGGGCTCAGAGGGAGACCCAACTCCCTTTTCCACTGGGTCCTGCTGTACGGGGGTTGGTGGGAAGGAGAAGAAGAGCCAGGAAGGTGGCCACTTACAGGGCAAAGGCAGGGCCCAGGGTGAGGAGTCAGCTGCCCAGTTTGGCTGAAGCTGGCAGGGTGAGGAGGACGGTACGACACTTGGAGAAACAAACCACACAGGTCCAGCCTGGCCTCTTCTGACCTGACACAGCACAGCAAGAATGGCGCCTCAGCAGACCTGGGAGTCAGGGGCCTGGGTTCCAGACCCATCTTGGCCTGGACTGGCTGTGTGGCCTTGGATGGGTCACCCACCCTCCCGGAGCAGCATAAAGCAAGGAAGCTGTGGGGAGACATCCAGAGTCTCTGAGTTTGGAAACTCCAAGACTCTAAGCATTGGAGATACTACGAGGATGGGAAATGGAAAAAGCCAAAAAAGTGGAAAGAGAAATATCAGCTTTGAACAAAAGCTCCTTATCCAGCAAACAGTGTTCAGGGTGACATCTAACCCCAGCTGTGGCCACCTTGGGTCTGCATAGACCTCTGCAGTTTGTAGAGTGTGCATGCTTGGGTCCTGACTATGAAGCCTGCTGTTCTGGGGTGAGGGTGATGTGGGCACCCCAGGGTTTCTCTCTCTTTCAGCTGCATCCCAGGGTATACCAAGTGGAAGGGACAAAGTTCTGCACATCCAAAAAGCCAGGGGAGTCACACACGTGGTCACATAGAGCCAGCCTGCTGGGGCCAGGCAAGGTGAGGGAAAGGCAGGGTGAGGGAAAGTCAGGGGCAGGCAGCACAGGGAAGGCAGGAGGTAGGCACCTGGCAGCTTCTGGGCCCCAGAGTCCAGAGCCCAGGTCAGGGCCTGCTGCAGGTGGAACAGCCTAGGGACAGAGGGAACATAGCAAGAGGGTGTTTATCACCAGCTGACACTGACGGCCTCCTTGGGGATGAAGAAACCCCCTTCACAGATGAGGAAACCGAGCATTGGGACTAAGCCTCCTGCCTGTGGACTCAAAGACCCTGGGACTGATTTAACCAGCACTGAGGCTGAGAGCCGACAGCAGATGAAGAGCTGGGGAATGGGGACACCTCCAATGCCTCAGTGTGTCTGTTGACAGCAGGGGGTGAGTCTGTCTCATCCACAGCTAAATCCTCATGCCTGGCATGGTGCCTACCTGTCATTGGTTCAAAACCACCTTACCAAAAAGTTATTAGCTCCATTTCACAAATGAAAGAAATGGGAACTGAGAGCAAGTGAGGGACTTGCCCAGGATCTCCTCATTAACAAATGGCCAGGGCCTAAACTTAGATCTTCTGATGCCAAATTCTAACCATCCCTACTTAGGGGAAGCTGAGTGTTTCCTACAGGAGTTCCCAGAAGGAGCTAAGTCGGCCTTTATTTCAGGCTCTGGGTACGGCTGCGCCTTTATCTGGGTACAACTTTGCAGGTTGCCATGTCTGGGAGGGCAGGGAGTGGATGGAGAAAAGGTGAGAGTTTGAGAGAAGCCCATTCTGTGTGGGCAGAGGAGGCGAGAGGTTTATGCATGAGTCCAAGTATGCTGGAGCGCCAGTCGGCTCCCAGAACAGCCGGCGCTGAGGGGGAGTGAAGGGCAGACCGAGGATTCTGCCAGAGGAGACCAGCAAAGAGCAGAGCATTCGGAGGGACACAGGCAGCAGGATGAAGGGCAGGCCCCCGGGACCAGCTCAGGTACCTCTATTCTAGGCAGCCCCTGCCTGGGGATTCCAGACCACCCATCCCATGCTTGTTTCATGCTTCTGGGACAAAGGAATGCACGGCACTTGAGTTCTCAGGCATCCTGAAGCCCCGCCCGCTGTGTGGCCGTGAGACTGAGAGTAACAAGCTGGGCTCCATTCGGAAACCAGCCTCGCTTCATAGCCAAATTCCATCCGTGGCCATCCTCCCCAGTTAATATGTGCAGCCAGGGCCCAGTGAGATCTTAATGGAAAAAAATGGTTACAAATGTTCATATAGAAGAAAATGTATGTGAGCATTGCTAAGAAAACTTTGAGGAAGTAGAGTTACGAGGGGGGCTTTTCGGAGACATGCAAATGTTCTGTCAAGGTTCTGAGGTGGAAGGAGAAGATGCCAGCCCAGGAGGCGATCGCCCGAGGAGGAAGCACCAGGGTGGTCTCAGCCACAGCCCAGCGCATTTGGGAATTTAATCTTGGCTAAAGGTGCATCGCAGGCATGACTTACATTTTCATCTCTTTATTCTTTTCTTCTGCATTTGTGGAGCATGTCCACCATGTGCTAAGAGAAAGGGACTCCATTTAATGTCATGACCAACTCCTAAGCCAGCACATGCAAAAGACCTACCTCAGTTCATCCAACAACATTTTTTAGGCACATTCTACAATTCCCATAGCAATACTAGGAAGCAAGTGCAATCATCCTCCTTTATAGATGCCAAAACTGAGTTTCAGAGAGGTTAATTTGTCAAAAGTCACACAGCTAGTAATCAGGGGAGGTGACATTTGAACCTTGGTCCAGCTCTTGACAATGTAGCTTCCTGCCTCCCTGGTCCAAGTACTTGTGCAGAAATCAGGAGCACGTAGTCCTGCCTCGACAGAGCTTACTAGCTAGTGGGACAAGTGAGAGGGGCAATGTCAGCCGGGGTGGGGAGGCGGAAATCAGGCTCTGCCCCTGGCTATGTCAGCCTCAGTAAGTCCTGCTGCCACCTCAGACCTCCCTTTCCTCATTTGCTAATTGGGACTAACAGTCTCATCCCACACGGCTCCCTGCTGAACGTGAAAATGTGACTGAAGAAAACCTCTTAGAAGCATGTAATTCAGCAAACGAATGCTGTGTGATGAATTCCTGGGCAAGCACTAGGACGGTGGTGGTCTACGTGTAGGTCTATAGGTGAAACCCACATCTTCCCTCCCGTATCAATGTATGTGGGCTGAGCACTGATGCACTGTGTGTGGGGTGTGTGTGTGTGTGGGTGTGTGTGGGGGGGGTGTGTATGTGTGGGTGTGTGTGTGTGGGGTGTGTGGGGTGTCTGTGGGGGGATGTGTGGTGTGTTTGTGTAGTTTGTGTGGTGTGTGGGGTGTGTGTGGAGTGTATGTGGGGGGTTGTGGTGTGTGTGGGGTACGTGTATGGGGTTTCTGTAGGGGGATGTGTGGTGTGTATGTGTGTGGTATGTGTCTGGTGTGTATGGTGTGTGGGGGGTGTGTGTGTGGTTTGTGTGGAGTGTGGTGTGTATGATATGTGCTTGTGTGGTGTGTGTGGTGTGTGATATGTGTTTGTGTGGTGTGCATGTCATTTGTGTGGTGTGTGTGGTGTGTGTGTGGTGTGTGTGTCTGGTGTGTGGGTGGTTTGTGTGGTGTGTGTGTGGTGTGTGCAGTGTATGGTATGTATGTGTGTGATGTGTGTTGTGTGTGTGTTTTGAGTGTGTATGCGGTATGGTGCGTGTGTGTGGTGTGAAATGTGTTTGTGGTGTGTAGTGTGTGTGTGGTGTGTGTGCAGTGTGCAGTGTGTTTGTGTGGTGTGTGGTGTGTGTGTGGTGTGTGGGTGTGTGTCGTGTTTGGGTGTGTGTGGTGTGTATGTGGTATGTATATATATGTGCGGTGTTTGTGTGTGTGTGTGTGGTGTGTTTTTGTGTGTGGTGTGTTTGTGTGTGTAGCGTGTGTGTGGTGTGTGGCGTGTGTGTGGTGTGTCTGTGTGTGTGTGTGTGTATGAACGTTTGGATGTGAGAGAAACTTATTCTCTGCTTCCAGAAGCAACTGCAGAATAATGTTGGTCAGGGTATATCACAAAATGTCTCCTTTAGAAAACAGAGTACGTAAACAATACATCTTTTTACATCTCCTGTTTAGAGATGGAATCTGAGTGAGGATTTCAAACTCCATCCAGGCCCCACACCCCCAACTCCCCACCCAGAACCTCTTTGGGCTCCCTGAACCCCCTGCTGCCAGCTCAGGGCCCCTCCTGCCCACAGCTTGTCTTGGATGCTGGCACAGGCATGGCACTGAAAGGCATTTCCCCCTTGGCATGGCATTTGGAGAAGGAGTGAGCATGGGAACAGATCTCCACCCACCCAGCTTTTTGGGAGACAAAATACTACCTTGTGGGCTGGGCAGCACTCTGCGTTCCACAGCAAGCCCACCCATCCACACCGGGGTTTTAGAAAAGGCTCTTGCCCTGTGCTAGTAAAGAACCCACATGCAAGGGGCTGCCCTTGGCTTTGTATAAAGAGCAACCCAGGGATCTTCCCAGGAACCTCAGCCATCCTCTGGGCAGCAAAGAGGCAAACTCCAAGGGAAGTGGGCTCTGCTACAGAAGCAAGGATGACGAAGCAGGTGTGGTCCAGGTGGGTGCCTAGAAGGTATGAGAAGGGTGCCTAGAAGGTATGAGAAGGGTGCCAACCCCAGCCAGGAAGCAGAACGAGCCAGGCAGGGTCACTGTGGAGGTTTCAAAGCAAGGCTTCAGCACAGCTGTACCCTCATTCAAGGACACTGTGGTGGGCCCTGCATCCCTGTGATGTGGATGATGGCAAGGGTTCACACTGAGCATGTGCCATACTACTCTGGGCACAGTGCCCTTGCACACACCTGTGGGGCAGGGGTGTGGCTGTAGTCTAGACCAGCACGGGCCAATCAGTAGCCATGTATGGCAGGAGGCCACTCAGCACTTGGAAGGCTGCTGGTCCCAGCTGAGATGTTCCGCAGGTGTGAAAGACACCACTGATTTCAGAGACATAGTATGAATGCAAGAGGGCAGTATTCCCATTAATAATTTTTATATTAACTCCACATTGAAATGATAATATTTTGAATATACTGGGTTAAACAAAATATATTATTCATCTCAATTTCATCTGTTTCTTATTACTTTTCAATACCACTACTAGAAAATGTAAAATGTCATCTACGGCACTCATTGTAGTTTACTAGACAGTGTTGGCCTAGAAAGACACAAGTGTGCCTAGGGCTAGGAGAACAGGTGGGGAGGGAGAAATGCTGAGGGTTCTAATCCCAGCATCTCCATTTATGAGCTGTGCACCCTTAGGCAAGTAGCCCAGCTTTTCTGAGTCAGGATCATTTCTGTGTAAAGGAACATATTAATATTAGCACTGTTGGCTTCTCAGGGGTGTTGAATGGGGAATGAAACAAAGTTTGCAAGGCCCCAGAACACCCAGGGCAAGCATTCCATTGTTCCAATAGCAGGACGGGGAGATTCCAACTTGAGTGGATGCACCAGCTGCAGGCAAGGCCCAATCCAATTTGTGCTGAGCAGGGGCTTATAAAGACCTCAGGCTCAGCACCAGGCGACTGGGAGGAGGTGCAGCCTGATATGCGGGTGTCCTGGCTCTGTGCTGTGCATGTGTTCTAAATAGCCACAGATTCCACAGCCTGGCCAGCTTACTTTGCACATTTACAGGACCAATAAACACTTCTGGGTTATTGTGTAGGAGAAACAGATGATGAGATGATGATGATGATGATGATGATGATGATGGTGGTGGTGGTGGTAGTGCCTGTAGGTGAGATGTGTATCTTACTAACCTGAGTCAGGATGACATGTCCCTCAATGCCAACTGTGTGTTTCAGAGCCTGTCTTTTTACTTTTTCCATCGACCCAAACAGCCCCAACTATATACCCAGCCACTTCTAGTTTCTAGAGGTGTGGTGGTGAGTGTTCTCTCCATGTTTAAACCAGAGGATGGGTCCAGTGTGGAGACAGATATTTATATTAGCAGAGAGGGGTAAGTTTAGAACTCAGAGGGGGAAGCTCAGAGAACATGGGAGATGGTGAAAAACATCCATTCTGGAAACCTGAACCCGAATTTCTAGAAAGATGTCACCCTCACACATCTGCACATTAACCAGCACCGTGACGCTTCTTACGTACACTTGATTTCAAACACCAGTGACTGAGATAGACTCTAGTCTCTCCCTGAGCTCTGACATTCCATTAACCAGCTAGCTCCCCTCCTCCTCTTCCTATCTATGAAAGAAGGAAGAGAGACAGAGTCAAGGGAGAAGAGACTGCCTCTCAAATGTGAATTGTGGGCATTCCAGGAGATGTGATAAGATCTGAGCCTGCCCATCCCACGTTCTCCAATGTGGAGGCAAGTTCAGGCTTGGGGCTTTGAGTGTGGATCTGCTAAGTCTTGATAAGGGGTGGGGAGTGGGATAGAGAAAGCAAAGCCCAGGCCCAAAGGAAGGGAAGGGAGGGGTCCACCCTGCGCCTCTAGGAATCCTTTGAGTCTGGGAGTGGAGAAAGGCATGTGTACTATGAGCCTTCTAATGGCTGGGAGGGGATGGAGGGGGATATCTAAGAGTAGCAGAATATTCTGAGAGAGCAGGGACTCATACCTCTTCCCTCAGAGCAGAACAGTAGACTCCTCACCTAGATAGCGAGAAGACCGGAGGGAAATAATTCCTGCTCTGTGGCTTTAGGCAAGCCACTTGCCTTCTCTGTGCTCATTTTCTCATCTTGAAATGAGGAGACTGGATTTGATCCTCCAGCTGGCTTCCAGCTGGAGCCGCCATATATTCCGAGAGTCCACTCATTCATTCATCGGGCAGATCCATCACTTAACAAACAGCAGGGGAACTCATGCTACTGCTTCTCTACAAAGGGGTTTGTCGGCACCAAAAATGTGTGTCCCTTGCTCTAGGAGTCCTTTTAGATGTGCTTTGCCCCTCTTACAGTGTCCAAAAATATTCTCCTTTCAGACCGCATCTCTTCTGTCAACCCTCAAAGTATAGCTGGGTTTCTGGCCCACAGCATCCTCATAGAACTGAAAATCACAATGGCACCTTGATGACCAAGGGGTCCCACCATCTCAGAGGTTTCCCAGTTAGGCTCTCTCCCTGCTCTTCCTGCCCAAGCTTGTTTTCCCAGCCTCATCTTTTGATTCTTCTCCCATTTGTCTTCCTTTCCACTTCATGAGCCTTGCTAATACTCCTGGGTTCCACCTCTGTGCACATGCCCAAGCTGTTCCTTCTCTCTGAAATGCCTTCCCCATCCTTACCTGATTTATGAAATAGAAGTCATCTGAACTGGTGGCCTCCCGCAAATGAAGCTGCAGATGTCCTCCTGTGGGCACCCATGGGTTCTTGTTCTTGCCAACGTGGAAGGAAACATGTCACCCAGCTGGGACTCTCTGCTGGCCTTGCCCCGTGTTTCAGCCACCCTTCCTCCTACCCCTTCTTCCTGCAAAGCCAAGCCCTTTGCCACTCCCTGACCACCTGTTCTCTCAGGCCCCCGGGCCTTTGCACGTGCTGTGCCCTCCACCAGGCTTGCTCATACATCTTCCCTGCTCTGTTTCTCTGTCACTCTCTATGCCTGCACATTGCAGGTGCTCACGGTGTACTGAACCAGAGCTGGCATGGGCTGGGGAGAATATGTGTATAGGAGATACAGAGGGGGAACACCACTGATTTTTTTGAAGTGGAAACTTCATGCTGGGGAGGAAAGGGAGGAAATCTGGCAAAGAGCCCTGGACCCAACTGCTAAGAGGACCGAATGGCAGCTTATGGGCTTGGTTCTGGAGCACAGAATGAGGAGTCAGGAGATTGGGGTCTCTGCAGCCACTGCCTGCATCTCTGAGCCTCAGTGTCTTTATCTGAAAAGAGGAACAAGAAGAACTCCCCTCTGCTCATGCTCGTGCTCCAGGCAGGGTAATGTGGTGGTGAAGAGAAGGCAGGCAGCACGTAGCCTGGATTAAGACCCAGCTCCACCATGTCCAGCCCCAAGTCTGTAAGTTTCCTGGGCCTCAGTTTCTCATCTGTAAAAGGGACATAAAGTACCATGTCACAGAGAACTTAGGACTAAGAAAGAGGTTGGGTGTTGAGCATGTGTCAAGAAGGGGCTTGGCAGGGCCACAGTTAGACAGAGAAAGTCAAGGTGCAGTGAGGTTAGATGCTGTGGTCTCACGGTCCTTTTGGGAGCTCATGGACAACAGAACGGGCAGGCGCTGCATGCAATGGGACTGCAGCCACCTGTCTTCCCAGTCATGCTATTTGTATTTAAATCTGTCCCCCACAGGCACACACACAGGCACACACACACACACAAGCACGCACGCACACACAGACACACACACAGACATGCACACACACACAGACATGCACACACACAGAGGCGCACACACACAGAGGCACACACACACAGGCACGCATGCACACACAGACACACACACAGACATGCACACACACAGAGGCACACACACAGGCACGCATGCACACACAGGCATGCACACACACACACAGGCACGCATGCACACACACACACACGCACACACACAGGCACGCATGCCAGCTGACTTCCTCGACAGCTATTTCTGGCCCTGTGCTCCAGAGGCCAAGTCATGATGCATACAAACTTTGGCTCTTAAATGATCAAAAGCCAGCTCTTGTTGGGTCCTTAGTATGAGCTAAGGCCCATGGCAAGCCCCTTCCCACATGTCTCATTTGAGGCCCATGAGAGCCCTGTGGGGCAGGAGATCCTATTAGCCTCATTTTAAAAAGGAGAAAACTGAGGCACAGAGAGTTTTACTCACTTCCAGAACACCACCATGTGCCCCGAGCAGGCTGGCCAGACCAGCTCCCAGGGGTGTCCTTGTGTGTCAGCCCCTTAGGCCTGTTCTGTTTGTCCCCATCTGAGCCAGAGATCCAGTGCAGGACAAGGGGAGGGAAATGGAATCATGCTCTGGGCAGTGGAGGGAGGACAGATAGACTTTACCCCCTGCTTGATTTCCCTGTTCCATGAACCATTGTCAGATGTGGAAGGCCCACAGCAATCCCCTCATCCCAGCCTTCTCCTGTTACAGAGAAAGTGACTTGTCCAAAGCCACCAGCTTCAGCATGGAGAACTGGAGCCCAGGGCCTCTCCCCTCCAGGGAAGGAGCTCAGGAGCCTGGACAGTCCTCACTACCCCATCGGGCAGATGCCCACTCCTCCCTTGTAGGTGGAACAAGCCTGAGCTCAGTGATCACAAAGAGCTTCATTCTTCCACCCATGTCTGTGTTGACTGTGGCTCCAGGGCTGGCCCCCTCTGTTGTCACCCCATAGCCACTACCAAGCCCAGGGCCTCAGCATGAAAGACCCTCGGCTATGTTTGGTTATTTGAATGAAATGGACAGTAGGCAAGAACAGCTGCCTTAGAGGTCACTGGAGGATGGGACCTGGAGTCAAAACAGCTGACTGTGTCATTTTCTTGCTGTACCTCAGCCTTTCTGGGTCTCAGTTTCCTCGTCTGTCAAATTGGGGCCATCAGTGCGGACCTCATGGGGTTGTTTGGATTATCAGGAACTGACTTCAGGAAAGACCACTGTCTTCCCCAGGGGAGGGCACATGTATCCTCTGTCCCAGGCCCCTGACTGCCATCTCCATGTCCTTGAACACTAAGACCTAGCAACATGGCCCACTGGTCATCCCGTGTCGTGCCACATTGCTTCTACCTGCCCACCCCTGAGCATGCATGTCCCCGGCTTCGACGCCCTCTCTGCCCTCCCGCAGGTCAATTTCACTCATCCTTTAGGATTCAGTGCAAATGGCTGATCCTCTAGGAAGCACTCTCTGCCCCTACTCCCACCCCCATGTCCTTTTCCCACTTCATCTCACCCTTGTAGCGGTTACCTAGACTATCCTGAGTTACATTTAGTGTGGCTGTTAGGTGTGAAGCCATAAGAAATCGATTCTTTGAATCCCAGGGCTGAGGTTCCAAGCTCAACGTTGCTATTTGCTAGTGGCTTTGGAAAAATTATCTGACCTTTACCTTTCTGTAACTCGGTTTACTCATCTATGATACAAGGAAGCTAATAGTAAAAGCAGGCTGACTTTTAGGATAATTACAAGGACTAAATTACTACTTAAAATGTAGATATCTTTATTCAAATAAACCATCTGTTAAAAAAAATTCTTTGGGACAATGAAATTTGAATGTGGACTGGGTACTAACTAGAGAAAGTTACAAAATTGTAACTAATTTATTGGTGCGATGATTGCCTGGGGGTTATGTTTTTTTCTAAAAATTCCTCACAATTTAAAGATCCACTGGAGAATTTCAGGTAAAATGTCAGATGTCTTGGATTCACTAGATTTTCAAGAATAAAAATGCATACAGCTGGGCTCAGTGGCTCACGCCTATAATCCCAGAACTTTGGGAGGCTGAGGCAGGTGGATCACTTGAGGTCAGGAGTTTAAGACCAGCCTGGCCAATATGGTGAAACCCTGTCTCTACTAAAAAATATAAAATTTAGCTGGGTGTGGTGGTGGGTGCCTGTAATCTCAGCTACTCAGGAGGCTGAGGTGAGAGAATCACTTGAACATGGGAGGCGAGGTTGCAGTGAGCCAAGATCGTGCCACTGCACTCCAGCCTAGACCATACAGTGAGACTTCAGTCTGAAAGAAAGAAAGAAAGAAAGAAAGAAAGAAAGAAAGAAAGAAAGAAAGAAAGAAAGAAAGAAAAGAATACATGTGTGAAGACAATGGAAGAAACAAGACCAACTAAGTGTTGATAATATCAAAGCTGGAAATGCATATGTAGGGTTCATTATATTATTCTCTCGACTTTTGTGAACATTTAAATATTCGCAAATTCTCTAGCAAAGAACACAGTTTAAGTTGTGTACAGTGTTCTGTGTTTTTTGCTGTGGTTTTCTCACACTCTCTAAAACATAAGAGCGCACAGCATTCTGTGATTCATCAGGGTGACGCCACTGCTCAGAAAGCAGGTCTTGTGCAGTTAAATGAAAATGATGTATTTTACCCTTGATGTTTTGTTCAAATGACTGAAAATGGGAGAAAATCAAAAGGAGTAGCTCCCGATGAAAAGACTCTTAAGTTCCTACCCTCCCTGGACTAGCAGGGTTATCATATAGTGGGCCAGGTCCTGATTAAAACATCATGAACCACATAAGGCTCACGGGCTATAGTTTCTAACCTTTATAATGCCGTTGCCTTTTTTCAGTTCCTGTCTGCTTGGAGGCTGGGCATTCTCTGAGTCTTTGTCTCTGACACTGGGCACTGCATGTGGGACTTAGCAGATGCTTTATATACAGATTGACAAATGAATGAATGCATGAGTGAACACATGGACTAGGGCTGGTTATTTGGAAAGAAACCTGGCTTCTTGCCCCTTGCACCCTTCCCATGTAAAGTTGACTTCCCTCACCTGCATGTTTATAAAACCAATTAGTAGAAAAGCTCAAAAACCTTCTACATCCCATGACACGCAGCCTGGCCAACAACTTTCCGGAAACCATCCTTGGACGGTTCTGGGCAGTGTGGTGGGGGAAAGAAGGGGGTGTGCCTGGCTCAGGCACCTTTCATGGGTTTGGAGCTAAGAGCTTTCAAAGAAGGTGCTCAACCTAGAACCACTGTCCCAGACCCCACCTGAAGGGCAGCCCCACCAAGGCCTGGGGTACAGGTGCCTAGGGAACACACCTACGGGAGGTGTAGGGAAAACAGGTGTTTGTTACCTGTGGCTGACTCAGAGTCACCCGATGTGCTTTGCAAAAAGCGTGGGGAAGACAGATGGGCACTGGCCAGACCTGCATTCTCTCACGGCCCCCAGAGTGTCTCTTTTCAGCAAAGCAGTGAACAGAAACTGCTTCCAGCAGGACAACCTTGTCCTGAAAGTCTCTGGGCCCAGCTGGGGCCGGCTCTGGCCATTCCTGCCTCAACTCTGCCCCCTGGTGGAGCATCTAGGTGTGGCCTCCCAAACCCAGGCAAGCCGAGGTCTTGGACAGTCCACACTGCTGGTGGAGCACTTGCCCAGGGTGGTATACCAGACTGTACCAGATGTAGTGCTGAGCACCCAGGAGGCAGGAAGGGGTAACCCCTCCCTGAGAATCCCCACACGGGCTCCTCACTCCTCTTCTGAGGGCGTTTGGCAAGCTGGGCTCATGTCCACTGCCATCCTCCCGGTGGTGAGGAACAGCAGGCACATTGTAGACGCTGGGTGCATGTGTGTGATGGGCGGGTGGTGGAATGAATGAATGGATATGAATGAGTGAGAGAGTCATGCAGTAAGGGTCCTGGAGGGACACTCTGGAGCAATGGACCACTTTCCAGCTGCGAGATCTTGAGCAAGATTCTTAGGCTCTTGGAGCCTCACTTTTCCTCATCTGGGAACTAGGGATGACACTGGTAACTGCTCTTCAGGGCTGCTGGAGGATGTTGGCATCACCGTCATTTTATAAATGACAAAACAAGCTCAGAGCAGGCGAGCACAGCTCCAGATCCCCAAGCTGGGAGTGTCAGGAGACTGGGGATATTAAATGGGGTCCCCTCATTTCAGACGCCATTCCCTTTCTGCAAATTCCATGACCTGTTCGCCAATAAACTGCACACACTCTTAGAAGAAAGTGGGGTCTATCTTCTTCATCAAATGGGATGTTTCAGGTCTCCTGGGCTGTCCATCCCACCCCTGCTATCCTCCCACTTTCTGCTCCTATGCCTCTTGCTAAAAATTTTTATAAAAATATGCGAAGGTCAAATTATAGAGTTACTTTTTCCCAAGTCCACTTTCGGAGAGCTGAAATATACCATCATAATCAGTTACCACTCACTCACCTTTCAATGTCATCTCAAAAATACATATGCATTTTCTACAGGAGCTTTATTTTTTTTTTCCTTCCCAGTTTTAATCAGCTTAAGTTTGTCCAATAAGTGTGACTGAGGGGTCATTTCATCACTGCTCACCTGCCTACTGATAAGCATGCTTGTCCAACGGGGTTAAAGACTTAGGGGGTCTCAACATCAAGAGCTACTCCTTTTGGCTTTCTCACATTTTTCAGTTATCTAAACAAAATATCAAGAATAAAATACATCATTTTAATTTACCTGCACAAGACATGCTTACGGAGCAGTTGTGCCGCCCTGGTGAGTCACACAATGCTGCGTGTTGGGTAGGTCTGTGTGAGCTGCGGCATGAAAGCAGCTTAGTGGTGTCGGTGGGTAGTGCACACTGATGCGGGTTGTACAAAAGTCAGAAGTTAAAAAAGGAAGACGGTCTAAAATCCCCACACTTCTCTGACCCCTGCCCAATGTTCTAAGGCAGTGGCTCCTATTTCTGTAAGAATCCCCAAGGGTTGTTGGTCAGACTACAGAGTTCGACCTTTAGCCTAGAGAAACTTGAGGTGGAAACTCAAAGAAGGATCCAGGAATCTGGTTTTGTTTTTGTTTTTCTTCTTGAGACAGAGTCTCATTCTGTCGCCCAAGCTGGAGTGCAGTGGTGCCATCTCTGCTCACTACAGCCTCTGCCTCCTGGGTTCAAGCGATTCTCCTGCCTCAGCCTACCGAGCAGCCGGAACCACAGGCACATCCCACTACACCTGGCTAATTTTTGTGTTTTTAGTAGAGATGGGGTTTCACCATGTTGGCCAGGCTGGTCTCAAACTCCCTGATGTCAAGTGATCCACCTGCCTCAGCCTCCCAAAGTGCTGGGATTACAGGTGTGAACCACCATGCCTGGCCTAGGAATCTGTATTTTAACAAGTTTCACAGACCAGTGGTTCTGAAACTTTGGGGCATTCAGAACCACTTGGAAAAATTCCCAAGCCCAGGCTCCTACTCAGGCCCCTTAGGTTGGAACCTCTGGATAGAGTGTCCATTAAAGCCCCAGGGTGGTTGTATTTTGCAGTAAAGTTTGGGAATCACCACCATAATCCCTGATGGGTCAGGAGGGGTTGGGGAGGGGAGAGGGGCATGGCAGGAGGAGTCTGAGTGCGGTGGGTGGGGCTGGGCGGGCTCAGAGGCTGCAGCAGGCAGAACTGAGCAGGACCAGGCTGAGCAGGAGTAAGCCCTGGGCATCTTGCCTGCAGAAGCATTGCGGAATGGCCACCACCTCTGTCTTCCCCATAAACACAATAGTATCTGCAGAGTCAATATCTACTGCTTACACAGAAATGGGTTTATCATTTTTATTTTGACAAAGGCCATACTCTCATTGTCCACTAAAGATGAGGGCCAGGCGCGGCTCAGGGGCCAGAGCTTCAGGGCTTCTGTCACTGCACGGTAGCACTGGTGCTCATGGGAGCCCCGTCAGCAGCCACAGCAGGGTACGTTGGGACGACACACCTGGGCTACATGTGGAGCCACAGCTCTGACCCAGCGGCACTACATGTTTCCTTCAGGGTGTGTTGGCGTTCTGGACCAACAGAGACACGCCCAGAGAGGCCCCAGACCAACCATTCAAGGTCAGCACACATACATGCCCCAGATGCTCCCCGGTGACTCCCCATCATGACAGGCCTGGGTGCATTGAGGAGGTCCCCAGGCAGCAGCACAGGGTGTGGCTGGTGGTAGCCGGGCCACTGGATGACTTCACAAGCAGAAGTGCAAGGAATGGGGAGTTAAGAGCCACACAGGATGCACAGACAGAAGGTGGGGTGGGAAACTCTCAGCTCCCTTCTCTGGCTGAGATGTTTCCCCCACTCCTTTTCTTGGGTGGATAAAGAGAGTCATGTACTTGGTGAAAAGAACTGTGAACCAAAGCAAAGGACAGGTAGACATGTCATGCCATCCTGGATATTGAAGGTGACTGATGATGATGATGATAATGTGTGTGTGTGTGTGTGTGTGTGAGAGAGAGAGAGAGAGAGAGAGAGAGAGAGAGAGAGAGAGAGAGAGAGAGAGAGCCTATACTGGTTTTCCAGGTAGCTGAACCCCCCAGTGAGAAGCCTTTGAGACATGCTCACAGGATGAGCTGCCTCAGCCTGCCTGGGGTCGAGGGAGGCCCCACCATTGGATGGGCACAAGGTGCCAGGGATCATACTGGAATTGAGGGCCCCAAAACTAACAGGGGGGTCTACAGTGGCACCTCACCATCCCTATACCTCAAGCCACTGCCAGATGGTTCTTGGACAGGCTTTTTCATTAGAAGCTGATGTCACTCACTGTAAATGCCACCTGCCCTGGAGGAGTCGCAGTGAAAGCCACCACGGCACCATGCACCTGCAGTTGGTTGGGGTCCCAACTCTGGAGTGGAGCAGGAAGGCGGGAGTGAAGCAGTGGCTTTCATGATGATTTCTCAGGGAGACTTGGAAGCTGTAAGCACAGGCTTAGAGCCAAGCACTTCAGACTGGGGCCCTTCTGCCATTCACTGCTCGTACAGGGGCAGACTGGGCAAAGGAGTTCTTGGATGCCTCTCAGTGTCACGACTCACTGGCCCTCCAGAAGAAGGTCTGGCCACGGGGCCTCTCCCAGCCCTCATTCTTCAGCAACGAGCAGCGTTTGTTGTCTCAGGGAGCAGAGTGCTTCCCACTAGACCACTCGAAGAGCAGCTTAGGCTGGACTGTAGAGGAGAAGCGGGATTTTGAAGCAGGACAGTGGGTTGTTACCAGCTCAGCTTTGGCAGAAACAAAAGCCCTGAGGGGACAGGTACCCCCACAGGGACCCGGCTGTGTCCCAGGATCTGAAGCCTCTCCTTGAGCTCCCAGCACCCATGAAATACTTGTTTTGATCAAGGTCTGACAGAAGCACGTCCCCAAAGTTCCTATGCGCACAGTCCTCCCTGTGCATTGATCACGGGGGGCAGAAGAATTAGTGACTCAAAAGGTCGGGATGAGGCAGATCTTGGTTCCATCCCTGACTACCTGTGCAGCCTTGCTCAGGTCATTTAACCTCTCTGTGCCTCCGTGTCCTCACCGCTCTGGGGAACGTTAGCAGGCCTGTCTTGTGATTTGTTGGGGGATTACATGAGAGACTGCATACAAAATTCTTCATATAGAATGAGCACTCACTCAGTAAATCTTAGGTATGTTGCTTGTAAGCGCCTGTGAGTTTGTGCGTGCAGGGAAACAGATGGGTGGCATGTGGCTTCTACCTTCAAGGAATGACAGAGTAGTTGAGGAAATGAACATTCACTTGTTTATTCGTCCTATCAACAGATGCTTATTGATACCTACTATGTGTCAGGCTTTGTGAGGCTTGATGTCCCTCTCCAACCACCAGCCCAAATGATTGTCTAGCTGCTTCTTGATTACCTCCACTGATTCTGCACTCGCTACCTTCCCACTGTTTATTTTTTCATCAGAAAATCCTCCCTCATGTACAGTAGTGGGGAAAACATGGAATCAAACAGCTCTAGATTCAAATTCAAGTTCTGTCACCTACTAGATGTCAGGCATGGGCAAGCCACTTTACTGATCTGTTTAATGGGAATAACAATACCAGTCACTGTGCAGAAGACACATGAGATCAGCCAGAGTCACTGAGGGCTAGGGCAACACTGGCCCCACATGGTCATCGGAGTGACAGTTTGCAATGGATGGACTACAGGCTGAGTTCCAGCTGTGACCTCATTTGATGCTCACAGCCAGTCACTTGGGAGGCAAGCAATGGTAGCAATGTCATTTTACAGAGGAGAAGTCTGGGGTTCAGAAGGTTAACTCTCAGAGTGACATGAACAGTGACAAAGGCTGGACAGGATACAGTGTGGTGTTTCTAAAACACAAATCTAACCCTGCCAGCCTCCTGCTAAAATCCGTTAACACATCATTCTTGCAGACCTCAGCCCACAGCAAGGCATTCGAGGTCTTCCTCGATTCGACTGCTTTGGGCCCATCCTCATCTGTCCTAGCCTCTGCCTCCTCCTGCCTCCACCCTGCACCCTACACCAGGCTCTCCAGGACCCGGGCTCTTGCACATGTTGCCAGCTCAGTGCCCATGCACCTGCGGGTCCTTGTGCATTGGTTACCCGCTCCTCCTTCCTCACTGCTCGATTCCCACCCCCTCTTCAAAACCCACTCCCCACACCTCATGTCTTAGGAAGCCCTCTTCACCCCGGCACACATGCAGCCCAGCCGCACCCTGTCATCCCACAGGCAGGTCTGTTTGGTTCTCACACTATATGTCTAGCACCTGATAAAAGCTGACTACAGATGTGTTGAATAAATAAATGAACAGGAAGATGAATAAGTGAGTGGACACCATCGTCATAGCATTGATTGCACTGAATTGCAATCATTGTTTATGTGTCTGTTGGCCTCACCGGGTGGAAAGCCGGTTGGGGGCTCTGTCTTATGCACCTTTGTCTCCTCCCAGTCTGGCACGAAGCCTGCTGCATAGCAGGGATTCAATAATCTTCTGTCCCTAGAATGACTCAGTCAGAGTGCACATCCCCAGCTAAACTGTCCGTGCGTGAGGGTGGACACCGTGTGAGGGTGCCAGTCATCTGTTTTCCCTTGTATTCATGTAGAGAGGCTAGGATTGATCTATTATCAGGAGTCTGGACTCACTTAAGGCCTGAAGACACACGCCCTGGGTGTCAATGCTGGGCAAGGCAGCTGGCACCCAGAGGCTCACGCACCAAACCCAGGAGTCCTCAGGCCCTGGGGTCTAGAGGTTTTCCACCTGTGCAGCTCTTATCCAGCACCTTTTCCCCTGGCCTGAGTCAGGGAGGTTTCCCACCACTAGATGGTGCCAACCGCAAAGGCTGGCTCAGCCGACTGCCCACAGCCCCTCCCTCCTCTGCCCAGGGACGCAATAAAGGGCTTCCCTGTCCAAAGGAGGCCTTCTCTGCAGCTTCCCCTAACCAGCTGCCTGCCCTGGTACCTCCAGGTAGGCACTTAGAAAGGAAGCTTCCTTCTGGGCATCTTTAAGAGATAGGAGGATGGATAGTGATCCCAGGAGTGGGATACCCACCCAGTTCCAGCCCAGCTCAAAGGGTCTAGATCCCCAGCTCTGTTCTGGGCACAGTGGGGGTAGGTAGGACGCACAACCGAACGAGTGTAAGAGGAGACAGGCTTCTGTGTGCCACGTGCCATGTGCCAGGCCCTACCTAGTGCTGCCACATCCACAATGCCCCTTCACCCTCCCAACTGCCCCCAAAGGGAGGTGAGTGTGATTGTGCCCAGGTCACAGATGGGAATGCCAAGGCTCAGAAGGATGAAAATGCTATTCAAGGCCACATGGAAATAACTCACGTTGGACTGTCTCAGGTTGCATGCTCTTTTCTTGACACCCAAACTGAGTGCCCAGTGGAGAGGTGCCAGTACATGATGCCTTGAATGTCAGGACATCAAAGCCCTTTTAGCCGACAATCCCCTATCCATTCATTTCACCAGTCCACACACATGCAGCCTTACTGTGTGCCCTGTGCTGTGCTTCAGGCGCACAGAGAGACCCAAGGCCTGGGCCTTGCCCTTTCTAAGTTCACATTTCAGAGAGCGAGGTAAGAGCAGGGAAGTCTTCCTGGAGGAGAGGGCATCTTCATTTCCTCTGCCGAGAACACATCCTGACTGTGGGAGCTCTCAGAGATGGTCTGCTAGTGCTCACAAGGCTCTGAGGCTTCTAGAGTCATGGCCTGACAGGGAAACGTCTCTCTCCAAAGTCAAAACAAGATGTGTGTGTGTGTGTGTGTGTGTGTATGTGTGTGTGTGTGTATGAAAGTGTGTGTGTATGTGTTTACTGATTTGGAAATGTAGGGGTTTGCATCCTTTGTGTTTTGAGGAAACACAATCAAGGGCAGGCTGACTAGTGCCTCCCAGGTGAATGCCACCCAGCACTGCCAGCCCCGAGAGCTCTCTGCTCCCCATCAGCAAGGCCTTTCAAGGCCACATCGCACACAGAACCTTCCTCCCTGAAGGGGGCTGCAGGCAAGATCTTTTTGGCCATTCTGGTGTCTGTCTGGGCCCTAACAGAGAAGCCATCCATGTGTTCCCAATGAAGACTGGCACTGAGCAGGCACTCTGTGGGTGGCTGCCCCACTCTGCCCTCATTCCATGGAGTTCACAGGCATCCACCTCCACACACACAGAAATGTCTAACTGCTGAGCCTGCCTTGCAGCTTAAGGGAAAGCCAGGTACATGTAGGTCAGGGAGGTAAAACAGATAGGAAGAGCCTCTCAGCCACAGGGAGCTGCATCACAGCGGCCGTGAGGCAGGGAAAGGGTGGATTTGACCAAGTCCTGAAATCAAGCCTGTGGGTGACACAAGCTTCAAGTCGGGTTTTGTCTGTTGACTTGCAAGGACTTTATTTATTTCACCGACATTTACTTCATTTGTTGTGTGCCAGGTTCAGAGCCAAGTCAGACATTCAGAAATTCATCTCAACCACTTCCCTCGTCCCTGGTCCTCCAAGGTGCAAGAGCAGACCCCACCCACCTGGGCAGAGCAATTACTGCCCTGGTGCTCAGCGAGCTTCCAGGCCTCCCTCAGATGCCCAGCAATTTGCAGAGTCAATGCCTCGAATTGTAGTAAATCACCTCTAAAACTTGCCTCTCCCGTAAGCTGTGGGTTCCCCAAACATAAGGGCTTTTAAAATTTATCCTCAAATGTCTAAAACTTAAGAGAGACTATAAGCTAACTCTGCAAATGTTTGTTGAATGGAAGAACCCAGAGGTGGCAAAAGTGAAAGGTCTTGCAATGTGAGTTGGGAGGTCAGTTTGCATCTCGGCCTCGCTGTGAACTGTGTCATCCTGGGAGTGTCCATCGGTCTCTTTGGGTCTTGCTTTCCTTTCCTGTAAAGGTGGAAAGAATCTGTCTGCATAGCTCAGCACCGGAGCCTGGTGCTCAGGGTGGAAGGCAGATCTGTAATCCCACAAAGCAGGTTCCTCTGCTCTCAGAGGGAGGGAGCAGCCCAGAGCCCAGCCAGCCCTCTGCCCCAGCCCCACAGAAGTCCCGGGTTCACCTCTGCTTGCTTCAGAACTCAGGCGTCAAGGATGAGAAGCCCTGGACAGAATGCTCCACAGCCCGCTCTGGAGTGGGAAGACTGACTCACAGCCTGGCTCCAGCCCCCGCACCTGTGTCCTCAGGCGATTCTCTTCCTCTCATAGGCCCAGGTCTCCTTCAATATAGAGCAAGGGCCTCAGATGGGATTCAGAGAGGCAGCCAGATGGGACGGCAGGTGACTGCGTGTCGGAGATATAGGCAGCTTGAAACTCCTGCACTCAGATACCCAGGCACCTCCGTCTGCCGTTCCTCTTTGGGCCTTGGTTTCCCTTCCAAGCTGGCCTGTTATGTTCATCACATTTGCCAGAATAAAGATGAAACTTGGCTGGGGGGTGGGAATGGGAATGCAGGGAGGAGTACGGGTTGGTGGAGTGGAGTGGGGGGTGGGGGGTGAGGAGTTTCATTGCCCTGAGAACAAAATAAAAGGGCTCCTCCATGCAGGGCTTAAAAGCTCCAAAGGAAGCAGGACTTACTCCTCAGGGGCCAGAGCCCATGAAGCTCCCAGGAGCTGGAAAGTTGGACACCTGCTGCTGCACCATGCCAGCCCTTTCTGATACTCAGAGGTGAAAAAAATAACAATAGGTCAGCGGACCGAAACCGGTGTGAGGTTGGAGCCCTCTGACTCAGAGAGGCCTTGAGGACTCTCAGTGAGCAAAGGAGCTGGCCCTGCAGGTGGTCACACAAGAGCCATGGGGTCTAAGCCCCATGCAGCCACGTGACTAGCAGCCAGTTTCTACCTGCTCAGGGCCTCGGCTTCCTCCCTGTAAAGTGAGACCACCTCACTTACGTCGGGGTTGCAGGGACTATCACTCAAGAAAGAACGGGAGCAGAGGCTGAGGTGGAATTTGAGCTCTGCCACTGACCAGCAGAGGGATTTGGGCAATTGGTTTAACTGTGCTGTACCTTGGCTCCCCGTTTTATTTGTGTTACTGAGAATAAAGGAGACGTTTGACCATCAAAACGGCCAAATGTTTAAATGATAGAAAAATAAGTTTTTGAAAACCTTTTAAACAGCATGAGGATAGAAATGCAATGGCAGGGCCCTTCAGGCTTTGAACCCCCTCCCTCAGCAGCCCCCCTTCCCCTCTGTTCTTCCTCTGCAGGCTTTCTCTCCAACCCTCACGACCATGGACTTTACCCCAGCTCCACTGGAGGACACCACCTCACGCCCCCAGTTCTGCAAGTGGCCATGTGAGTGCCCACCATCCCCACCCCGCTGCCCGCTGGGGGTCAGCCTCATCACAGATGGCTGTGAATGCTGTAAGATGTGTGCTCAGCAGCTTGGGGACAACTGCACGGAGGCTGCCATCTGTGACCCCCATCGGGGCCTCTACTGTGACTACAGCGGGGACCGCCCGAGGTACGCAATAGGAGTGTGTGCACGTAAGTGAGTCCCTCCGTACCTTCTGACCAGCCCCTAGCAACCCAGCTCTGGCCCCAAACCCCTCTACCTTGGGACCCCCACAGCCTTTCACCTGGCCAGGCTTCTGTTTAGCAGAAGGTATACCCGGTGGTCAGAGGCCAGAGGCTGTGTCCTTCCTGGGAAGGGGAGGAAAGGATGCCTCCACTCCTCTTACCTCCAGAACTTTGCTTCTTGCTTTATTCTCAGTCCTAGAGGCACACTCATGGCTCTCCCCAGGGAAGAGGAAGACACCATGAAATACCTAAGCCTGATTTTGTTCTCTTAGTGGTAGGACCTTTTAACAAATGCCCATGGCCTACCAGGACACACCAGTGTACTGCAGGACTCTCGATATGTTGGTAATATTGTAAATTCAAAAAATATGGTTTTAAAAATCCAGTAGCCTTGAAAGAATGAAAACCAGCAGCCTGCAGTCATCCCTTCCCACAGCTACCTACATGTCTCAGTTTCTACAGTCACTTGAATTTTCTAGTAATTTCTTCTGATAGTTACTAGTATAAAACACATGTCTTCTATATCTTAATTGCCTTGATATATCAATTTTGTATAACCTATTAACTTTCTATGATAGCTGATGATTTAACTTCCCAAAATCACTTGATATATCCCTATCTTCCAAATATCATTGTCATAATTTTTGGTTATATAATCACCAGTATTTATAATATTATGACTATGTAAATATTGTACACTGCAGTATGAGATCCTGTACTTGTTTGAATTTCCTTACTTATGATGCTTTTTGTTTTTCCTGGACTTTCTAATTGCCTTTGCTTTTTCTTTATTTTTGGTCTATTACGATATTCTCCTGTTTGGAGGGAAGATTGCTGTTGGTTGTTGTTTTCTTTGGTCTTCAAGTGCCCCATCATGGGAATTCTGTCCTTTTTTCTTCCCTCTTTTATGAAACTTTCTGACCTCCTGCTTCTGTCTGGACTTGTATTCCCTTGAATTGTGTAAGCATTACTCAAAATACATGACTCATCAGATTAAGAGAAGTAACTAGGCATTATGAGGCAGCAGCCTACCTTCTGAAAACTTCCATGAAGTTTCATAAACCAAAAACTCCCTTCTTCCCTTAGTGCTGAATCAAAACTTCCCCTTAACTATGACTCCATATACACCCCATCACATAGGCACATGCAACATGATCTCTCATCCTCAGCTAATCATTATATTTCCTGAGGTGGATTGTCAATGAGGGTTATGCACATCATTTGCAGTCAATGTTATTTTATCTGAACCTCATGGCTAATTTATGACAGTTTCTTTTCTTTTATCATTGTTTCATGCTTCAACTTTCATACCAATCATTGTGTCTTTGGCTTTCTGTGAATAACCATCCCACTTCCCCCATCTTTCTAGTTTTTCTTCTTTTACTGCAACTCATTAGCAGCCATATAAGCAGTGTGTTCAAAGAAAACTTGCAGCATGACCTGCTCAGAATCATCTGATGTGTTGGTTAAAAATGTTATTAACAAACCCCACACCAGACTTGTTGAATCAAATTCTCTGGAAGTGGGAATGGGGTTCTATACCTTTAACAAGACTCCCAGGTGATTCTCATGCATGCTGAAGTTCAAGAATTGCTGTCAATATACTGTCAGTCATCTGTTCCCTCTCCATAACCCAGGGGTACCTGGCCTGGTCTTCTTACGCTAGAACCACCTCCTGTTATATGGGTCTGTTTCATAATTTATTCCCCCTGTGAAAGCTGTTTTTCAAGGTTATTAAAAAGATAATTCTGTTCACTGCCATTGCATTAATCTCTAAAGCTGTATTGAGATCTTGTCATCTGCCAGGCACCACACATTTATAGACATTCTGCCATGGATCCAGAGATTCTGTGAACCCAGAAACTGCCTGTCCTGCCTGCTTTCCCCACCAGTGGCCTGAAAACCACCTTCCCTGTCCTCCTCACCCACGTCTCTTCACACCTTAGCCCAGCACAGCCACTTAACTTCCCAACACCGTGGGTTTCTGTGTACTTCCTTTCCTTTTATTTGAAAAAAACAACAGCTGTAGGCCAAAGGAGATTGTAATAGATTTTATGCAAACAGGTTCCCTGGTAACAAAGTTTTGCAAACACTGAGATAAATAAAGCTAAACAGGAGCTATAGAAATTCTTGGAGGCTTCAAATGTTCATGCCCATTGCCAGATTCCAAAAGAGAGCTATCATAAGCTTCATAATAATGTTTTGTTCAAATATATTTAACACTAAATTTTTTCATTCTGGTAGATTCTTACCCACTCATTACGCTACACTACACACACACACACAGTTACACATATGGACATCACATGCATACATGTGCCCACAACTCACTAGTGCTCTGTTGAACATGTTCCCCGAAGCGCTGCTGTAGTATCTGAATTCATGAGACCCTAATGCAAGAAAGAAGAGAGTGTGGGGTGTGCAGAAGAAGGCACCTCTGGGCCAGAGGGAAAACAGAACAAAGGGTCCCTCTAAAAAACATTCTTTCTGCAAATGGTCAGCTAAGCCAAGGGATAGTTCCCAGGACAGGCTAAATCTGTCCTTGAAGATTTGCATGTAATTAGATCAGGACAAGGCAGGTAATAAAAATGAGCAATTGCAACCCTGGCTCATGTAACTCAAACAGAGGATGATGGGGACAATGGCAATCTGATGTGCGCAAGCTCTGGCTCTCGGAGATCTGCCTGCTGGGCCCAGCCACCGTGGCCAAGCAGAAAAAAAGTTAGGTCTTGTTTGGCATGCTTAGTTTTCAAGAGAATCTAGATACATAGATTTGTGTATGATTTGTAAACATTGACAATACGTTCAAAAGTATTTTTAAACCGCTCTGTGGGCCAAACTAAATACATCTGTGGGCAGAGGGTGACCTCTGAGTTTCATCGTTTGGCTATTTCAGTTGCACAAACACTACGTTTAAATGCAGCTGGGTCAGGCCTGAGGGCAGTGTGGTTTGGTGGAAGAATTATGGTATTTACAGGCAGACAGACTTGGGTTTTACATCCTGGCTCTCCCACTTGCTAGCTACGTGACCATGGGCACATTACTTAAGGAGCTTGATAAAACCAACCTCATGTGGTTGCTGTAGAGTAAATAAGAAAATGCAAAAAGGAAAAAAAGAAAAGAAAGTAACTGGCTGTTCTTGGTTTGCAAGGAAAGTTATTTCACTCTTATCCATGGCCACCTTCAGAGGAGGGAGCAGGTCTAGCTCCAGGCCTAGATCCCCTAAACTGAAGCATGAGGGAGTAGTAAACTCATGTGTGGTCTTTGGACTAGACAACCAAGCTCGAATCCCAGCATCATCCCTCACTAGTACCATGACTTTAGGCAAGCTACTTAACCTTTTAAGTCTCAGTTCCTTCAAGACAAAGTTTATATCTCTGGGTGGTTGGAACGTCAAGTGTCTGCTACATGGCAGGAGCTGAATAAAGAGTAGATCTCACCCTGGCTCCCATCCCTTCCTCCATTGATTCTTCACAAAATAAACATAGATGAGGGAGAAATCTTAAACAGAGCTACAACAAGGTGTGACCCACTGTCCCTGCTGGCAGTGGGGCTGATAGTCCATGAGGTGTGGGAAGGGAGGGAAGGCCCAGTGGCAGAGCCAGTTGACTTGAATTCCTGAAAGTACTTCAATAAGAGGAAAGCGAACTAGATCACACCTGCACTTGCGAATCTGAGATTAGATAGGTGGTCCTGAAGGAAACCCAACTGGTTTCATCATCTCACTTTCGATTAGTTAGAAAGTGAAAGAGTTGGCTGATGGGACCACCTGTAACCCTATGTATCCCAGTAGGCTGTGGTGAGCAGGCTGGTCAGAGCCAGAAGGAGCATCCCACTTCCCCACCCAAAACTCCAAGCAGAGAGACTGGGACACCTTTTAGATGCAGTGGTTCTCAACCTTAGGTGCAAACAGGATTCACCTGGGGAACTTTAAAACTATGGAGATTAACAAAAGAAAAATACTGACACCCAGGTCCACCCCCATATTCTGAGGTCCAGCATGGGCATCACATTTTTTTCCCCCTAAGATGGAGTTTCACGCTCATTGCCCAGGCTGGAGTGCAATGGTTCTATCTCGGCTGACTGCAACCTCTGACTCCTGGGTTCAAGCGAATCTTCTGCTCAGCTTCCTGAGTAGCTGGGATTACAGGTGCGTGCCACCATGCCCAGCTAACTTTTGTATTTCTTAGTAGAGACAGGGTTTCATCATGTTGGCCAGGCTGGTCTTGAACTCCTGACCGCAGGTGATCCACCCGCCTTGGCCTCCCAAAGTGATGGCATTGCAGGCGTGGGCCACTGTGCCTGGCCAACATCACAACTTTTTAAAAGCTTCTCATGTTTCCTTGGGGTTCCCTTGTGCAGCTGGTGGGGAGAGTCACTGTGCTGGGGACTTCAGGCTTCCAGCACTGTCTTCTGCCTCCAAAGTCTCCCCATACAGGGGCAGATCCCTGGGCTTAGCCCACTTCCTTCTCCCCAACACACACACACACACACACACACACACACACACACTCCCTTCCTGGAGAGACAGCGCGCAGGCAGAGGCAGGGTGACTCAGAATGCAAAGATGAGTGATTCAACCCTGCGCTTCCTCTGTTTTTTTTTTTTTTTTTTCCTTTCCACTGTCTCCTTCTTCACTGGTGTCTGGTAGAAGGAAATGGGCTGTGGAGTCAGGTCCCCTGGGTTTGAGTCCCAGCTGTATCATTCAGCAGTGTCACGACCTTGAACAAATGAATCATTTAACCTCTTGGAGAGCTTTCCTGTCCATCAAAGGAGGAAAATAAAACTCTCTTCATGAAGTCATTGGGAGAACGGAATGAGATAATGTATCAGATGGTGCCTGGCACTAGATCAGAGGGTCAGTTGATGTTAGTGTCTTTCCTTTCTGCACCTCCTGCATGAATAACCGCACCCCAGGAAAAACAGTAGCCGCAGCAAGGTTCACACAAACCGGGATTCTGCTTCCCGCTGTGGTCACCTTGGACGCAAAGTGCCTTCACCTTGCTGTAACTTTGTTCTGCTATATATAAAGATGAAGACGACAATGTGATAGTGTTTCTTTATAGAATAAAATAAGTAATGCAATAGCACAATACAGAGGAGACGCAGTAACCGGTAACAGACGGTCTAGAAAGCCCTCTTGGCTGCTAGATATTAGGATTGTTACTACTATTAATAGCCGCCTTCGGGCAAACCCTGAAGGCAAATTCCAAACTGCTCCCCTTGAGCTGTGCTCCTCATGATGCTCCGGGGCTCTCTGCCTGCATTTCCAGAAGCTGTCCTCCAGAGAGAGTGTGGTGTCAAGGGTGACATCTGGCCCAGAAGTCCCCAACTCTCCCTGGAACTCCAAGCTTGTAAAATTAACTTCACATGGCTACTCAGTTGTCAACCAGGCATCTCACGTGTAGTGAAGATCACTTGAGTCCACCCAGCCCAAACCCCACTTGTCCAAGGAGGACAGAGCATCTTCTTCCTTCTTGACTCCTCTCCTCTCCCCGGCATAGCCCCTCTGTCAGCAAGTCCTGGTAGCTCTCCTTACAAATCTGTCTGGAAGCCAAGCTCTTCTCTTTCCAGCTTCAGACCCCTCCCTCTCACCTGGGTCTCGGGGTGGTCCCCCATGCTACCTTTTTGCCCTCTGATCTCAACTCAGCTCATGAATGTTCTTGCAGAGCATACTTTGTGTCATTCATTCAGTAGTTGCTTACTGAGCACGTACTATGTGCGAGGCACAGTTCTAGGCTCTAACAGCTTTGCACCATCCTCTGAGCCTGCAAGGAAGCCTTCTCTGACCTCCTCCTCTCTTTCCCTTTTCCGTTTTGTCTCCCCTCCCCAGACCCCTCCCACAGTCCAGACCTACTCCCACTCCAGGCCTTTTTACCTAAGCGGCCCCTCCCTATCTGGAAAGCTCCTCCCCCAATCCCTGGGCGGGCTTACTTCCTCATCCTCTTTCAGGCTTTGCTGAGCTTCAACACCCGGTGAGGACTCCCCATCCACCTGATTTAACCCTTTTCCCATTTGTGCTGAGGATACACAGCAGCAGCGCTTGAGGCTGCAGCATTTATCCCAAAATAACTTTGCCACAAAATACCTCACTTTTATTCTTCTATTCACATCATTCTAGAATACCAACTTTGAAAACAAAACACATCATTCATTTACTGCATTGTGTTTTTAGTAGTGGTGTTTCCACTGACAAAATATAGTAAGTCTCGATCCCTGAAAATATCGAATCCTAGAAAACCTGGCATCCCTATGCGTAATTGTTCTCCAACAGTTGGCTGAGATTCATTTGATGAATCCGATTTTTCTGAAATAGATTATTCTGGTGATTCAGACAATTCTGATGTTAGTTCTATTTAGAAAAAACTCCAAGGAACAGATTTTATATTTTGTTTTCACATTGAAAATCAGTCAGATTTGCTACAACCTCAAATAGCGTGTTTATATAAAATTAAATGAGCTCTGGCAGTGAGCTGCACTTTTTGTCTAAACAGGGAAACAGTTATTAATAAATTTGCAACTGTCTCCCCACTCCCAACTTCCCCTCCCTGCTACACTTTCCTCCCAGACAGAGACTGCCCACACTCTATGTGACTTTTCCACAGTGTAAGCTCTTTGAGGGCGTGACTTTTGCCTGTTTTGTCCACTATTGAGTCCCCAGACCCTGGAAGGCTCTGTAAATGTGTATGGAATGAATGGAACACGTGTTTCGAAGTGTTCTGGCTTGTTTTAAGTCAGTCACCCTCAGAACCATGAGCCCTAGCGGCAGATATTTGTCAGCCTGGTGCTGGGGACCCTGCAGGGAACAAGCCCCTCGGGATGCTGCGTCCTTTTCTCCCTGGGTGTTGGCCTTTTCTCCCTGGGTGTTGGCCGAAGCTATAAAGGAACTCCCGCACTCCCTTTGCTGAGCCAAACTCTCAGCCCTGCACTGTGCGCTCTCACATCTCCCTGCCGCTGCCCTTGTGCTTCTGTTCCTCCTCCAATGCTGGGAGTCATCCCCAGGATTGGGCCATGGTCCACATGGAGCCCCTATAAAGGCAGCTGGGCTGGCAAGGGGCACAAAGGCCGCTGGGCCTGACCTGCCGCCTGTGTTTGCAGAAGTGGTCGGTGTGGGCTGCGTCCTGGACGGGGTGCGCTACAGCAATGGCCAGTCCTTCCAGCCTAACTGCAAGTACAACTGCACGTGCATCGATGGCGCAGTGGGCTGCACACCGCTCTGCCTCCGCGCGCGCCCCCCTCGCCTCTGGTGTCCCCACCCTCGGCAGGTGAACGTACCCGGCCACTGCTGTGAGCAGTGGGTGTGCGAGGACGACGCCAGGAGGCCACGCAAGACCGCGCCCCGAGACACAGGAGCCATTGGTGGGTGTGGGTCCGGGTGGGCTGGAGTCGGGACCCTACAAATGGGTTATGGACCCTCCTGGAGCTCTGACCACCACAGAATGACTCATTCCCCAGTCTACTACTTACTAGCTTTGTGAACTTGAGAAAGTCACATCTCCCTTGAGACCCTATTTCCCCATCTGTAAGACAGAAATAATCCCATCTGTCCAGCCTGTCCTGTGGGATCCTCCTGGCATAAAATGAGGAGTGCTTTGTAAAGAACAGAGTCCTAAAAGTGCAATCCATTATTATTCTACTGAAGAGTTAGGAATGGGTGATGGAAAGGTAGGTGTGTGGGTACCTGGGAGAGGAGGCATGAGCAAGAAGAGATGGGTCTAGTAGAAGCTTCATGATGATTTGAGGCTTCCCCCTTGCTAGGAAGATGGGTGGGCAGGTGAGATTTTAGCCAGGCAAACCAGGTAAGAGGAAGCCCTGGAAAAAGAGGCTGGGGACAGGTCCAGTGGTTTCATTGCTGCTTACTGAAATCTAGCCCAGTGCCATACACTTAGCAGGTACCCAATGAATGTTTGTCATACTGGTGGGTGGGTAGCTGGATGGATGAATAGATAGATGGGTGGATGGATGGATAGATGGATGGATGAATGGATGGGTGAATAGATGGATGAATGAATTACATAAATAGATGGATGAGTGGATGTATAGATCATGGATGAATAGGTGGATGATGAATGGATAGATGATGAATGAATGGGTGGATTAATACATGGATGGATAAATAGATGGACGTATAAATAGATGGGTGGATTGATGAGTGGATGGATAGATGAATTGATGGACAGGTATATAAATAGATAGATTGGCGGGTAGATGGATGGATGAATAAATGTATGCATGTATGTATGTATGGATGGATGATAAATAGGTAGAGGATGGATGGATGGATGAATTGATGAATGGATAGATGGATGCATAGATAGATGGATGTATAAATAAATGGATGATTGGATGGATAGATGATGGACAAATAGGTCAATGGTGGATGGATGGATAAATGGATGGATGGATGGATGGATGGATGGATGGATGGATGCGCTAATGAGGATCTGAGGGAATAGAGGCAGTGAAGAAGGAACAGATGCAAGAGGCATTGCCTGAGTAAGACTGAAGATCTTAATGTCAATCTAATGCATGGGGTGAAGAAGAAAGAGGGCCAGAGACTGACTCCCAGAGCTTGCCGTTTCCTAGGATCAAATACAAGAGAAGGAGCACATTTGGACCAAGGGAGATCTGCTTTGTTTGAAACAGACTGAGTTTAAGGCAGAGTGCCCTGCCCATGGGATCTTAAAGAGGAGCTTCCAGTTTCTTTTTATTGGGAGAAAGAAGAGGAAATAGGAGAACTCTGAAGTCATCTGCTTGAAATGCTGGTGGTGATGGCTGGGATGGTCTGAGGGTAACATGCAGAGTGAGACAGAGGGGGCCTGAGGCAGAGGTCTGGGAATGCTGACATGTAAAGGGTGAAGAGGAGAAGAGGAGGCCTGGAGAAACAGAGAGGAGGATGTATGGGAAAACCAGGAACATCTGACGCCATGAAAAACAGTGGATGAGGACATTTCTAGAGGAAAGTGCTTACCAGGCAAGGGGTAGAGAGCAGTGGCAAAATGGCAATAAAGTGGGAGTATTGGTAGCTTTTTTTTTTTTTTAGATGGAGTTTCGCTCTTGTTACCCAGGCTGGAGTGCAATGGCGTGATCTCAGCTCACGGCAACCTCTGCCTCCTGGGTTCAGGCAATTCTCCTGCCTCAGCCTGCCGAGTAGCTGGGATTACAGGCACGTGCCACCATGCCCAGCTAATTTTTTGTATTTTTAGTAGAGATGGGGTTTCACCATGTTGACCAGGATGGTCTCGATCTCTTGACCTCGTGATCCACCCGCCTCGGCCTCCCAAAGTGCTGGGATTACAAGCTTAAGCCACCGTGCCCGGCCCGCTTGGTAGCTTTTTAAATATATTATTTTAAGTGTTGGAGATTGCTCAGGGATGATGTAGGGCAGGATTTCTCAGCCTCGACACTGTCGATATCTTGTACGAGAGAACTTTTGTGGTGGGGCTGTCATGTGCATGGGAGGACGTTTAGCAGCAATCTACGCATGGCTACCAAATCCCAGCAGTCTAATGCCTGGCCTCCACCCACTCAGTGCCAGAAGCATCCTTTTTCTCAGAGCTGTGAAAACCGAAGTCACCTCCAGACATTGCCAAATGCACCCTAGGAGACAAAATTGCCAGGTGGAGAAGCAATCCTGTGTGGATAGGAGGACGCCTCCAGGAAAGCTTTGTCCCCAGCAGCCCCAGAGCAGCAAGGCAGCTGTCCCACCACCGCCTCCCCAGCAGGGCCACACGAGGGTCACGGGGGGAGTAGGGAGGCAGAAGCTGTCCATTCTTTGTGTGTGGCCCAGTGACCCCATTGTGACCGAGCACAAGCAGAGGCCCTGCCTAGCTGAGGCGACCCAAAAACCAAAGCCTTTTTTTCTCCTAGGCAAATCCCTCCCCACAACCTCCCAAGATGCTTGCAACCCCAGCTCCTCCCACCTGCCCCTCCTGTCCTTGGATCCTCCCATTTCAAGTCTCTCCCTCTCTCACTCAGTGATTCCTGCATTCACTCAACGATGTTCCCTGACACCTATAAGCATAGAGAAACTGACTTACCTTTCCTCTTTCTCCTTCTAATCCTAGTTAGATTTCTCTTCTTTACTGTGTTTCTTTTCCCCTCTTTCCTTCCCTTCATTCTTTTATTACTTTTATTATCTGTCTCCTGTTTCTTTCTGACTCACACTCTTTCTCTCTCTCCTCCTCTCCTTTCTCTCTCTTCTTTCCCAGAACTTCTGTCTTTCTGTTCCTTCCCTTCCCTCTCTGCCTGTTCCTTCCTCTCCTCATGCACATGTGTGTTAGATGGACAGGCGTCCTCTCCTCTGCGTCTTGTTCCATCTTTCTGTGGGCAGTTCTCTGTCTTTACAGCTTTTTACCTGCCTCAGTCTTGAGCTCAGCACTATTTTCCATTTTTCAGATAAAGAACACCTACCATCTTCTAGATGCTGGGGACACATACATCAATAGGACCATCCAAGAGGGGGTAGTTGGCTGACAGTCCCAGACCACACAGACTCACATTAACCAAGGGCTTAGTTTCCTAAAGGCCAGGACAGCTTGGGTGCTTTCATAGGCCTGAAGTCATCTTTCCTATCACAGCCCTGGAAAGAGATGCTATAGTCCAGAGCCCCCATCTGCAGGTGGGCATCCTGAGGCAAGGAGGTGTGAACTAGCTTACCGGAAGTTACAGAGCCCCCATCTGCAGGTGGGCATCCTGAGGCAAGGTGTGAGCTAGCTTACCGGAAGTTACAGAGCCCCCATCTGCAGGTGGGCATCCTGAGGCAAGGAGGTGTGAACTAGCTTACCGGAAGTTACAGAGCCCCCATCTGCAGGTGGGCATCCTGAGGCAAGGTGTGAGCTAGCTTACCGGAAGTTACAGAGCCCCCATCTGCAGGTGGGCATCCTGAGGCAAGGAGGTGTGAACTAGCTTACCGGAAGTTACAGAGCCCCCATCTGCAGGTGGGCATCCTGAGGCAAGGTGTGAGCTAGCTTACCGGAAGTTACAGAGCCCCCATCTGCAGGTGGGCATCCTGAGGCAAGGAGGTGTGAACTAGCTTACCGGAAGTTACAGAGCCCCCATCTGCAGGTGGGCATCCTGAGGCAAGGAGGTGTGAACTAGCTTACCGGAAGTTACAGAGCCCCCATCTGCAGGTGGGCATCCTGAGGCAAGGAGGTGTGAACTAGCTTACCGGAAGTTACAGAGCCCCCATCTGCAGGTGGGCATCCTGAGGCAAGGAGGTGTGAACTAGCTTACCGGAAGTTACAGAGCCCCCATCTGCAGGTGGGCATCCTGAGGCAAGGAGGTGTGAACTAGCTTACCGGAAGTTACAGAGCCCCCATCTGCAGGTGGGCATCCTGAGGCAAGGAGGTGTGAACTAGCTTACCGGAAGTTACAGAGCCCCCATCTGCAGGTGGGCATCCTGAGGCAAGGTGTGAGCTAGCTTACCGGAAGTTACAGAGCCCCCATCTGCAGGTGGGCATCCTGAGGCAAGGAGGTGTGAACTAGCTTACCGGAAGTTACAGAGCCCCCATCTGCAGGTGGGCATCCTGAGGCAAGGAGGTGTGAACTAGCTTACCGGAAGTTACAGAGCCCCCATCTGCAGGTGGGCATCCTGAGGCAAGGAGGTGTGAACTAGCTTACCGGAAGTTACAGAGCCCCCATCTGCAGGTGGGCATCCTGAGGCAAGGAGGTGTGAACTAGCTTACCAGAAGTTACAGAGCCCCCATCTGCAGGTGGGCATCCTGAGGCAAGGAGGTGTGAACTAGCTTACCGGAAGTTACAGAGCCCCCATCTGCAGGTGGGCATCCTGAGGCAAGGTGTGAGCTAGCTTACCGGAAGTTACAGAGCCCCCATCTGCAGGTGGGCATCCTGAGGCAAGGTGTGAGCTAGCTTACTGGAAGTTACAGAGCCCCCATCTGCAGGTGGGCGTCCTGAGGCAAGGAGGTGTGAGCTAGCTTACCGGAAGTTACAGAGCCAGCAAGTAGCAGTGCTGCCAGTTGAACCCCGGTAATTTGACTCCGAAGCCTGTATGTCCTCTTTATTTTATTTATTCATTTATTTATTTCTGAAACAGAGTCTCACTCTTTAGCTCTGGCTGGAGCACAGTGGTGTGATCTCGGCTCACTGCAACCTCTGCCTCCCGGGTTCATGTGATTCTCCTGCCTCAGCCTCCTGAGCAGCTGGGATTACAGGCACATACCACCACACCCAGCTAATTTTTTGTATTTTTAGTAGAGACAGCATTTCACCATGTTGGCCAGACTGGTCTCAAACTCCTGACCTCGTGATTTGCCCTTCCCCGCCTCCCAAAGTGCTGGGATTACAGGTGTAAACCACCGCACCCAGCTCTGTATGTCCTCGGCATCACTGACACAAAATGTTAGGTGCTGGGATGTAGCTACTTGCCTTTAAACTTTCCCCAAATAAACTTTATCTCTGCAGAGGCAGGGGAATGTCTTTTAAAAGTCTTATTCCCAGCCAGAAGCGGTGGCTCATGCCTGTAATCTCAGCACTTTGGAGGCTGAGGGGGACAGATTACCTGAGGTCAAGAGTTCGAGAGCAGCCTGATCAATATGGTGAAATCTCATCTCTACTACAAATACAAAATTAGACGGTCATGGTGGTGAATGCCTGTAATCCCAGCTACTTGGGAGGGTGAGGCAAGAGAATAGCCTGAAACCCTGGAGGCAGCACCAGTGTGCTCCAGCCTGGGTACCAAGAGCAAAACTCTATCTTAAAAAAAAAAAAAAAAGTTCTATTCGCAGAACCTAGGAAGAGGCTTAATACATACTGAGTAAAAATGTGGGCCCTGTTACTGTGTTGCTAGCCCCACAGGCAGGTGTTATTGTTCTAATAAGGAGACAGGCCCAGGTGGGTTATCTAAGATCACACAGCTTGTAGGTGGTATAGCAGCATTTGAATGTGGGTTCACCTGTCTGTAAAAACGGGTTTCCTCCCATGCTTCCACACTGCCTCTCTTGATCAGAAAAATACAAGGACCTGAAAACATGTCCTCTGCTCCCTGGGTACCTTTGCTGGTTAGAAACCAACTTGCTGTCCTGTGGGGAGGGACAGCCAACTTCTCCCTGTTCCTCTGAGTTCTGGGGACCCCAAACCTCAGTGTGGTGAAGGGGAGGGTTGGGGCTGCTGGGAGCTCTAGACTCATGCAGATTCTGGTCCCCACACACAGACTCTGTGGGTGAGGTGGAGTCGTGGCACAGCAACTGCATAGCCTACACAAGCTCCTGGAGCCCTTGTTCCACCAGCTGCGGCCTGGGGATCTCCACTCGGATTTCCAATGTTAACGCCCAGTGCTGGCCTGAGCAAGAGAGCCGCCTCTGCAACCTGCGGCCATGCGATCTGGACATCCGTACACTCATTAAGGTGGGTCCAGAGCAGGGCTGGATGTCTGGACTGCACAGGCAGACAAACCTGGGTTTGAACCTGGCTCCTGAACATCCCCGTGGGGAGCATTTGTAAAGTGGGAATAATTAAGCCCACCTGGTTATTGTGTAACAGCTGTTGGGATAATGCAGGTTACCAGGCTGGTGCATCGTGAATTCAACTCAATGGAAGCATTGGTAGTTATCATTCGAATCAGGATCACTTGAGAGAAACCTCAGGGACCCTCAGGAGTGGTCTTCTATAATGATTCTGAGGGCTCCTTACCAATTTCCACCCTCCCGCCACTCCCATACCAGCCCCCCACACAGAGCAGCCACACTGGGTGATATAGGGAGCACTACATGAGGTCGGGAACCCTAGAGTCAAATGTCTACTTGCATTAATTGCATGTGACTGTGGCCAATCTCCACTCATGTCTGAGCCCCCATTCCCTCATCATTAAGATATTAGAGTTGATCTCTGAAATCCCTTTCAGCTTTAAGAGTCCAAGATAATTAAAATAGAGCATAAAAAAAAACTGGGCCACATTAGCTTGATCCCCAGCCTCAGAGTTAGAAGTGGGTCTTATTTATCTAATTCAAGTCCCCCTTGCTCATGCCATAGGAGTGGTCAGCCTTCTGTCACATTAAAAACAAAGCAAACAAAACAAAAAAATTCAACCATGATTCCATTTTTGGAATGCTGAAGGTTTCTTAGGGATGTTGAGAAGAGGGTTGGTTGCCTCTTGTGTAGAAAAGACAGCACAGCTCCGTGTGATCCTCTTCAGACACCCAGCATCACTTTTATCCCCTAGACATCTCCAACCATCTCTGTATTATTCAACTGGATCCATTTTTCTTTTTTCTCCTTTTCTTCTCCCTTCTTCCTTTCTATTTTTCCCTGTATACTAGCCTTTGTATTTTCTGTGCTTGGTATACAGTAGGCATTCCATAGACACCTCTTAACTGAAAACATAACATGGAAAAGTTACCAGCTGAAGAAAAATGAGAGCAAAGGTCCTAAACGGAGTGAGATCGCTCTACCATTACTGGACCAGATAATGCAAGTCCAAGCCAATTTTGATTTTCAACCATTTTTTTTCCCAGAATTATGTGCCCTAAGAGGGTTTCTCAAATTGGGCAGGCTCTATGCCATCTTACAGCCTGGATCTAGCATGGTGCTGGTACATAGTAGACCCCAAGAGCCCTCAATTCAAAGGGTTTAGTAAGTGCTTACTCTGTACTAGGCATGGAATTATACCACAGAGATGCAGAAGAAACACCAAATCTCAAGTGGCCCATAGCCCAGTGGAAGGTAGAGCTACCTTTAAATAATGTCAATCCATTTGAATAAGTTTCATAGTAAAGGTGTGTATGAGAGGCAAAGCCGGGTGGGGAGATTGGGGCAAAGCGTGTCCCCTGAGCATGGGGTCCTGATGCCAGTTTTGCCACTAGCTAGCCAGGGGAGCTGCCTTGGAAGAAGGAGCTGCATGGGCTCCCCGTGTTGGTGTCACCCATGATGAATGACTGGCCCTAGGCAAGAAAAAAATGCAGGATGAAAGAGAAACTGCAGGCTGTGAGATACAACCCAAACAAAACTTTTTTCTCTGTGGTCCTCCATCTACCACTGTGCAGTACGCTGGGTCTCACTGTGTTTGCTGTTGTCCCTCCTGGGAGAATGCTGTGAACATGAAAGTCCAGTCGAATGCTCCCACATAGTGAGAAGGGAAATAGTGGGGGCTCGGGGGAAGAAGGCGGTTGTCCATTCTCTGAGCACCCCCACTAAAAGCTCCTTTTCTTTCCTTCAGGCAGGGAAGAAGTGTCTGGCTGTGTACCAGCCAGAGGCACCCACGAACTTCACCCTGGCAGGCTGCATCAGCACACGCTCCTATCGACCCAAGTACTGTGGGGTTTGCATGGACAACAGGTGCTGCATTCCCTACAAGTCCAAGACCATCAGCATGTCCTTCCAGTGTCCTGATGGGATTGGCTTTTCCCGCCAGGTCCTATGGATTAATGCCTGCTTCTGCAACCTGACCTGTAGGAATCCCAATGACATCTTTGCTGACTTGGAATCCTACCCTGACTTCTCAGAAATTGCCAACTAGGCAGACACAAATCTTGGGTCTTGGGGGCTGGTGCAATGCCTGCAAAGCAGTCAGCCATTAGGGCCAATAACTTCTCAGCATTGAGCCTTGTTCTGTCAATTTCCCACTCATTCCTAGTTACCTTGATCTGGACCCTTGGCCCCCTTTTCTGTCTCTAACCACCCAAATGACCCATGATGGGGCTGCTAGGCCCATAATATGAGTTTTCTCCCTGGCAATATTAAGCATCTACTCTAAAGAAAAATGCCTGTTGCTAGCTGTTCTGGACTACATCCAGGCCTGATCCAGCCTTTCCAAGTCACTAGAAGTCCTGCTGGATCTTGCCTAACTCCCAAGGATGGAATCGGTAGACTTCCAATATCACTGATTTCTTCTTTAGATGCCATACCACAAGACTCTTGGGGCCCATTCAGATGGATAGACAGGATTTAGAACAATAGAATCATCTATTATTTGGAGCCTGCCAAGTGGTACTGTAATGGGTAATTCTGACCTCAGCAAAGCAAAACTATCCGGATTCCAAATATGTGTGCACCCCAAGATTATCAGACACTTGCCAAGTGAGGTGAATAGTTGTTTGGTTTCGATTTTTAACAGAAAGTTCTATCCATTAACCTGAGTACTGTTGAGGTTGTTTCTCTTCACCCCTACTCTACGAAGGGTACAGATTAGGTTTCTCCCAGTCAGAAATAAAATTTGATAAACATTCTTATTGATGGAAAAGTCCCCAGTTAATACTCCAGAGACAGGGCAAGGTCAACCCATGCCAGAAGGACCGATGGACCCTCACGCCGAATCAGCTGCTGACGGGCAGGGCTTGGGGCAGTTAGCCGGGCTCTTCCTTGAATCTTCTCCCTTGTTCTGCTTGGGGCTCATAGACATTGCTAGGGCTTCTGAACTGGCCTGTCTGGCCCCTGAGAGTGGTGCCCTGAAACATTCTTCTAGTCTTACAGAGCCTTGGGAGACCCAGCTGCAGACCACGCCAGACCCACTGAAATGACCAAGACAAGTTCAGCTTGGGGTGTGGGTCAAACTAAGAAGTGAGTCTACTTGGTAGCAGCCTGGGCGGCCTCTAGAGCTGGAGGCTATGGGACTCCATCGGTCCCCGTGCTAAGGACACATCTATTGCAGAGACTCATTTCACAGCCTTCGGTTCTGCTGACCAAATGGCCGGTTTTCTGGTATGAAGATAGAGGGTTACCCGTTGTTTAGAAACAGAAACGGGCTGGACAAGGGTTTAAAGCTGATTAGGTTGAAGCTAAAAAACAAAGGTTATTGTTAATGGAAATCAGGCTGTTATTTATTTTGTTAGTAAAATATAATATTTACTATTATAATTCTTTTATTTAGGATCTTTTCTGTGCCACTGTTCTCAGTGCTTTGTGTATATTAGCTCACTGAATCTTCACGACAATGTTGAGAAGTTCCCGTTAGTATTTCTATTTTTTCAAATGTGAAACAGAAGCTCAGAGAGGTGAGAAGACTTGACCAGAGTCACCCAGTTGGTGAGTGGGAAAGTTAGTATTCAGATAGAAATTGGACTGCCTTTATAACCCATATTTCCCCCCCCTTTTTTTAGGAACACATCTTAGAATAAATGGCTTGATTTTTCACTGTCATTTTTTCCTCTTATTGTCTTTCCAGCTCCTTTTCAAAAGATAAGAGTATCTGATTTTCTGATAATTTAGGTGCTTAAGCATCCAAAACATATGGAACAGACACGAATCCACGAATCCTCTATAGCTTATCTCCTCTTTCCAGTCAGAACGAGTTCTCATCACACATTTAAAAGATGATTCTGTTTACCCAATGCTGCATGTTGAATGTTGGGTAGTTATTCACAGGGAATTATGTGCAATGTGCAGACAGATTCCTAAACAGGAAAAGGACTGGGAATACGTCCTCCTTACTGTGACTTCTGCGAAGCCTAGTCCGGTGCAAAGTATACAGTGGTGCTCATTAAATACTTGATGAATACAGGAAGCTATGCATGTGTTCCTACTTTTATTCAGAAGCTCTTTTCTTCCAAAGCTAAATGAAAATATAATTTTAGTAGTCAAAATTTTATATTAAGTGCCTTAGGCAAAAAAGGCATTTAATATTTTAAAGAAATGCATATGTATATATAAATATATTTGTCTATACATATGCAAGAATTCTTGTATAAAGAGAATTCACCCCATGAATGATCTCTTCTGTAAGTCAGTGTGGATCATATTTGATTTTCTTAGAGTGAAAACAAATTACAAGATTTGTAGAGTGTCTACAAATGACAAGGGTAGATGACAGCTCACTCCATTTGAAAGTCAGTGGAAACCCAAAAGCTAGGTTCTTACTGAATTTTCATCTCAATTTGGGAAACTGAAATTAGCTTTCAAAGATCATAGGAGGCCTGCTTGGAGAAAGTAGGGATTATTCTTAGCAATGGGTAGGAGAAGGCCAGATTCACTCAAGCACCACGAGTTTTGAGAAATGGAAATATGCAGAGCCCAGAGGGCAAGTCTCAGACCCATTGGTTGAAGCCATGGAGAAGGAAATTTTGATCCAATTTAATGAAGCTCTTTCTAACAGTCAGAATTTCCCTGCAATGGTGTGGCCTGATTCAATAAAAATTAGTAATAATAAATATAATAGAAAAATCTTCATTGATTGTTTACTTGGTGCCAAGCACTATGCAAAGTTCTTCATTGCCTCATTTAATTATTACAGAAATTTGAGTATGTGTCTCTTCACCATTTTATAAATGGTGACTTTTAAATCTGAGACTCAGATGTTCTGAGAAGTCAGCCACCGAAATGTTAGAGCCCAAACATTAGCCTGTTCTACCAGCCCATGCTCTTGCAGAGGCCTCTAGAAAAGACCTGAGTGACTCCTATGGGAGAATCACATCTACAAGGGGCTTCAAACAGACCAGATAGATCATCACCTCTCCGGTCCCTTGTTAACCATATGTTCTGAGACAAAGGCAAGATACACACACTAAGGGTTATCCTTTGCTGAGGAAATTTACACGAGTACTTAGGGTGAATTACTCAGGTGTGCTTAGGCGTGGGATAGGGAGGGAGACCTGAATTCACCAAAGTAAATTGTGCTAAACCTTATTATAAGCATTTAACGAGTGCTTAGCTCACACCAAGCCTGTGAAAGGTGCTTTTCTGCCATATCTCATTTAATCCTCACAGCAAACCTAAAGAACTTGGCATGATCATCTGAGTTTCAGAAGTTCAGTAGTTTCCTCAAGGTCTTACCAGCCAGTGAACAGCAGACCAAGACTGGAAACTCAGGATAGTCTGATACCTGAGCCATCCCCTCTGGTACGCCTATTCTGTCCTCCAGATCAAAAGGCATGACCTTTACAAGAGGCGTTTTACTGACAATCGCTGTGATTTTAACTTTGAAAATGATTCAGAGAGGTGATCAAAGAATGTGGATTCAAATGATGTGATTGTCTATAATCTTGCTAGCTTTGTGCTGTGTCTCCACAGAAACTTCGGGGAAGTAATTCAGCTCCTATTATGTTGAACTATGTCACTGCTTTTTACAAACTTGTCTGGATGCAAAGCAGCCACAATGATAACCCTGCAGATCTGGAAATCCTAAGAGTCAACTATGTATCTCTGCGTGTGCATATGTATGTATGTATGTATCTATTTTCAAACTGTGATTTCATTTAAATATTCCTACTGCCATTTGTGTAACTAAAAAACTACACATGAGGAAATGTCTTAGAATTGTCCAATAGAGGAAAAATAACACTTAGGTAACCTGTCATGTTTTACAATAGTCTTCATTTTTCTCATGATTTGTGTAGCGTGGAATGTGTTTGCTCAATATGAAGGGTTTTCATTGCTCAGTTTCTCTGTTTTAAGACTTTTCTCCTTAAGGTAATAAACCATCAGCAAAGTCACTTACTGGATTTGGTGGCTTCTCTTGTACGTGCAGCTGTGATGGAGCATCGAGCACATTCAATAAACGTGCAGATGGTGGAAACCAGGCCTGATATTTTATATACGGAAATTAAAATGGCTCAAAAGTTTGGAAATGGGCTTAGAAACACAAATTTTAGAACTCAAAGGCTGCCAATATATCCAGGCTGAAAGACACCTCATGTAAATATAAAATGAAGTTTTTGGCATTCATTCATTCACTCACTCACGTAGTCAGTGGCTTTCTACATCCCCAAGGAGACTGCCTACTGTGAGGTCAGGAACTGTAACTGCATCCTCTGAGCCTTGCTCAGAAGCAGGTGCATGTGAAGGACTGAGTGAGCGGGGACTGGATGGATGGACAGAGTGTCTATTGCCAGCTGCCTTAGGAACCAAGAGGAGGAAAAAGAAGTGCAAGGGAGGCTGCAGATGCAGTGGAAACAGTCCTGATTTTGGGCCTCAAGTGGATCTTGATATACTTTATTCCTTACTAGGCCCATCTGAGCCTGTTTCTCCAGCTATAGAAAATAGTAGTACTTACTCCTCAGTGGGATGCATATTGCCTACAAAATTTTAAAATAGAGCTTAGAACACTAAGCGCTTAATAAACTTAGAACACTAAGCACTTACTAAACACTTCTATTATTAGCTGAGTTTCTTCATGAACTGGGGATAACCAGCAAGGCTGCAGTAAGAATTAATGTCAATGTGTGTGTGTGTGTGTGTGTGTGTGTGTGTATGTGTGTGTGTATTTAAATTATTTAGTCCTCGTTTAAAACAGCAAACTATCTATACTTCCAGGTCTATTTATACTCAGTTGAATGCTCTTTTACCTCAACTATAGACTGCTTAGCCCCTTAATTTTTTTTCCATTTATGTTTTCAACTTATGCTGTAACTTGATTAAAAACCCAGCTTCTCTAAAGCAGAAAGAGGGTGTTATACTTTCCTGTGGCTCCCAAGCCTAGCACAGGACACAGCATACGCTGAGCTGTATGAGCAGATGTGCAGATGGCTGCGGCGAATGGTGAATGCATCTTTTGATACCTCCTGGCCAAATCTCTCTCATCCACTGCACCCCAAAACACATGATGAGAGTATAATAAAAGTCGAGGGGAGACTCCATTCCAATAAAAATATAATTGTCACATGCATTCTTTGTAAGAACACTTTCCTGAAGCACATTGGTTTCAAAATTGGAACTTAGGTCTTGGAGACCTGTGGGTGCCTCAGATTAAGATGAATATATAGATGTTAGGGCAATTTTTTAGGATATCAGGTGGCTGAATTTTGGAGAAAATGGGATTTAGGGGAAATGGCCAGATCATTTTATTATGAAGCATTTTATTATCAAAAGCATATTGCAGAGCTCTCAATCACCCCTACTGACAAAAATTGGAATGCAAAGGCATTCTCTATGTTTAGAGAGCCAATTTCTAGTTGAATCTGAGTTCTTTCTAAATGTAGGACTGAGCAAAAATGACTTCTGAGGAGACAAACAAGCTGGCAGGAAGCCCATGCACTGTTAAATATGTTATATTCTGTAATGAATGTCTCCAGATCCCAGCCTAAGCCTCACTGTTCTTGTTTTTCACACAACCCTAACAATGTAGATTTCTTAGTCCATTCCATACGAAGGGAGTGGAAGCTGCCCGAAGCAGGCTTATTGATAGCAGAGGCCAGCCAGGCAGAAGAGGAGGAGGCAGAAAAATTAAAAACCAGATGAAAGATACAAAAGCAGGTCACCCAAGTCCGAGTGGGCCGAACACCCGTCACAGTCAATAAAAACCTTACGGGCATGCACAGTCTCAGTTAGTTCCGGGAACTCACTGATGTTCCACAATCCCAAGGCATCAATAGGTGATGGCATGAGTCATGTGTTCAGTGAACTGTTGTAAAAGACATCGAGGAATTTAATCCATTTTAGAATAGGATGCGCAAGCGATTGAATCTCTCTAAGCCCTGGTTTCCTCATCTATGAAGCAAGAAAAACTCCTCACAAATAAATAACAAAAAGAGGAAAGAATATGTAAAGGACACTAAATAGTATTAAAAGAAGTGTGCACTGTGCACTTTGCTCTATGATGGCCCTGTCGATACAGAAGAATTCCCACCAGTCTGGCCAACATGGCAAAACCCCATCTCTACCAAAAATACAAAAAAATTAGCCAGGGTGATGGTGCGCTACTTGGGAGGCAAGTAGGAGAATCGCTTGAACCTAGGAGGTGGAGGTTGGAGGGGGCTACATTCCAGCCCCAGTGACAGAGCAAGACTCCAACTCACAAAAAAAAAAAAAAGAAAAGAAAAAGAAAAAAAAATCCCTACACCCACAGTGATGTGTGTTACAAATGCTAAATGTCTCCTCTCTGCAAGGTGGCACCTGCTTTCTGGGGAGGGCTGGGCATTCAGCAGACACTTCTCAAAGTATGGATGAGAAAGGGCATGTTCTGCCACAGTGAGCTTGGCTGTGAATAGGTTTAATCATGCAACAGATTTGCCTAATTCATGAGCACAATTACATCAATTACTCAGACACCTGCTGCATGTATGCCGGGGAGAGAGGGCAGAACAAAGTGAGCCCAGTCACAGTTGATTAGACAGGGAGTGGACACCTGAGTAGAGCTGGACCAATGAGATTCTTCCCCTTAAGAGACACAAAAACCTGATTAGTTTTGGGTTCAAGAGACAAAAGGTCAGGTAGCCTGTGGGTTAGGGCCACCATTGTATGCTTCACAGTTACAGAAAGATCTGATCTTAGAAAAGAGGACGGTAACTCCTCCCCAATCCCATCTCCCACTCCATAAGACAAGCCTCAACTTCTGTTCTTGGATTCCATGTGGGACACCATGAAAGGTTTCCACGTAGCCTAAGAAGCCCGATATAAATACGTAAACCAATGGATTTAAGCTAATTCTAGGGACCAATCCAATGACTCTCTAAGGGAAACTTTGCTGAAAAGGGCCAGGAATGGAACCTGGAAATGCTAATCTTAACTCACACTTGGCCTCCCCGGTGCTGCTGAAACCCGAGTCGGGAGATTTGAAACCAAAACGAGCAGCTAGGAGACCAGAATCAGATCCCCAGCTGGCCAAACAGCCTTTGGGTGTACATCTCTAAATAGCACTGATACATGTAAACACTTGCCACAGTTCCTTCCTTGAGGAAGCCAGACCACAGCGGGTCACTGTGCCACACCGACTCCCCAAAGCTGGCGCAGCCCCTGTGCCGTAATGCCTCCTTGTTAGTTCCTCCACCACCTACTTTATCTTGCTCCGGACACACAGGACACAGTAGGAAAGGCAATTCTCATGAGCCGACATGCTCCTCCCTCCCCTGACCTTAAACAGGGCTCCTTCACCTGGGTCCCTGGGCCCTCCAAGGATCTGTGTATAGAATTCAGAGGGCCCTATTCTTGGATGGGGGGAAAAATGCATCTTTGTTTTTCTTAACCACTAATGGCAACTTAGCATTTCCTTCTATCTAAATGTAGGCAACAATCCCCAATAGTATCAGCAGTTGTAATCTCAGATAATCCTCTTATTTCAATTGCAGCAGATAGCTCAAAGTGCAGGACTTTGAAACTGCAGCGATGTTGATGTTCAGATCTGCCTCAACATTACTGTTGAAGCAGCACGTGTGACTAGGTCACATAATAGTCACATTCGGATAATTATACTTCGCTATAAGTGGTTTCTTTTGTAGTCTTATGTATTTTATTTTATGCATTTAAAACTCCTTGGAGAAGGGGTCTGAAGCCTTCTCTAACTTATCAAAGGGATCATCCATGGCACAAAGAAGCCCAAGGACTCTGCCTTCCTCTCAGCCCCTGCTGGGACAGGATAGAGCTGCGAGGGAGCCGTTCTCTCTTAAGACCATCACTCCAGATTCACCTCCCACCATGCACAGCTCACAATGTCATCTGCCCAGGTCTACACTACAGGTTCCTCACAAAGACACATACTGGGCTGGGCACGGTGGCTCACTCCTGTAATTCAAGCATTTTGGGAGGTCGAGTCGGGTGGATCATCTGAGGTCAGGAGTTTGAGACCAACCTGACCAACATGGTGAAACCTCATCTCTACTAAAAATACAAAAAATTAGCTGGGCGTGGTGGTGTGTGCCTGTAATCACAGCTTCTCTGGAGGCTGAGGTAGAAGAATCACTTGAATCCAGGAGGCAGAGGTTGCAGTGAGCCGAGATCACACCGTTGCACTCCAGCCTGTGCAACAAGAGTGAAATTCCATCTTAGAAGAGGAGGCTAACTCCTCCCCAATCCTGTCTCCCACTCCATAAGGCCAAGCCTCACTTTCTGCTCTTGGATTCCATGTGGGACACCAGTGAAGGATTTCCATGTAGCCTAAGAAGCCCAATATAAATACGTAAGCCAATGGATTTAGGCTAATTCTAGGGACCAAAAAAGAAAAAAAGGACGCATACCGTCCACCCTCAGTGCTGGCGCCCGAGCTGGCCCCTCTGCTGGGAATGCCCTCTTGCTCTTCTGTGCTGAGGTGACGTCCCCTCCTTCTTCCGAGTCTAGATTCTAAACAGCAGGACTGTGAACTATGGCAGCATCCACATGCTGCAGGATGGTGCAGACTTCGAAAGTGTTTGATGCAGACTAAGAAACTCTCCAAGGGAAGTGAAGAAAAATCAGCACAGAGAACAGCATGATAGCTGTTTTGAGAGGGGGCATGTCCTTGAGTGTGGGCTGCACTTAGTGACTTGCTTCTGTGAAAAGGAAAATCTTGGGGCCCCCAAAATTACTAAGTGAAAGGGAAAAGTCCAGTTGGAAATTGCTCAGGGCAAACCTGCTTCCTATTCTATTCAAAGTCATCCCTTGGCTCATTGAGATGGATGCATATTCTGATTGCCTTCTTTGGAAAGGCTTATTAGAAGCTCAAAAGAATGCAACCATTTATCTGTCTCTCACCTACCTGGGACCAGGGATTCCCCTCCCTGCTTCTAGTTGTCCCTGCTTCTGGATGGAACCTTACCTGTATGGACTGATGTCTCACATCTCCCTAAATGTATAAAACCAAGCCATGCCCCGACCACCCTGGGCGCATATCCTCAGGACCTCCTGGCTGCGTCACAGGTGCATTTCCTCAACCTTTGTAAAATCAACTTTCTAAATAATGGAGACCTGGCTCAAATTTTTGGAATTCACACTTCCAAAGAATGAGTATGGAAAAGCAGAAAAGGTAACTTGACGATGGAGAAATCTGGCAAACACTACCCGAGCCAGGTCATCACCGTTAATCCCATCAGCATCGATAAACCACAGTGATAGTGTGTGGCCTGGATATAATGTGAGAAGCAGGACATACCACCTCTGTGGGCTTCCCCGGAAATCCCATAGCCCCGTTGTACCGTGAGAAAAAAACAAACCTCAGTGAGACCTGCGACTGCCTGACCAGTGCTTCTCAACACTATTAAAAATAGAAAGTCTGAGAAACTGTGACAAGTCTGAGTAAGCTAAGGAGGCACGACCACAAAATGTAATGGGGTGTTCTGGACGGGATCCTGGAGAGACATTAGAGGAACCCCAGTAAATTCTCAATATAGTCCGGGGCTTAGTTAACAGCAACGTACAGTTGATCCCTCCATTGTGACAAGTATGCAGTAGCGTCAGGTATCAGCAGTCACAGCGGTCACCGAGGGCAGGCTATATGGCAACTCTGTGTTACCTATGCAACTGCATGTTTTAAACTAATCTTAAATAAGAGGTTACACTAAAACCTTTTAATTTTTTTTTAATGTAGAGTAGAAAATAAGCATTACGATGGTTGTCATTGGGCATGAGAAAAGGTGTGATCTTTCCAGACATTTTTTGTAATACAAACAAAATGTGGGCTGGGTAGGGTGGCTTACGCCTGTAATCCCAGCGCTTTGGGCGGCCTAGGTGATCATTTGAGGTCAGGAGTTCGAGACCAGCCTGGCCACGGCAAAACCCCATCTCTACTAAAAAATTTTTAAAAAATTAGGCCGGGCGCGGTGGCTCAAGCCTGTAATCCCAGCACTTTGGGAGGCCGAGGCGGGCGGATCACGAGGTCAAGAGATCGAGACCATCCTGGTCAACATGGTGAAACCCCGTCTCTACTAAAAATACAAAAAATTAGCTGGGCACGGTGGCGCATGCCTGTAATCCCAGCTACTCAGGAGGCTGAGGCAGGAGAATTGCCCGAACCCAGGAGGCGGAGGTTGCAGTGAGCTGAGATCGCGCCATTGCACTCCAGCCTGGGTAACAAGAGCGAAACTCTGTCTCAAAAAAAAAAAAAATTTTTTTTTTAATAAAAGATTAAAAAAAATTATCTGGGCATGGTGGCACATGCCTGTAATCCCATCTACTCAGGAGGCTGTGGCATGAGAACCACTGAACCTGGGAGGTGGCGGTTGCAGTGAGCCAAGATCGTGCCACTGCATTTGAGCCTAGGCAACAAAGTGAGACTATACCTCAACAAATAAAAATAAATGTTTAAAAAAAAAAGCTGTTTTCCTTGAATTATAGGTTGAAAAGAAAGTTTATCCCCTTATCACGATGTTGCCCAAGCAATCAGGCACTTGAACGGCAGCTGGTCTGAACGCGCTATATGAAATACTAGATTTCCTAAAATGAAAAAAGAAGGCGAAATACCTGCTCAGTTTTTATAGAAGTGGTAATATTTTAGACATCTTGAGATAAATGAAATATATTATTAAAATTAATTTCATCTGTTTCTTTCCACTTTTGAAAATGTGGCCACCAGGAAATTAGAATTAACATATAAGCTGACTTTGTTTCTGCTGGATGTGCTTCTCTAAAGCAAAGAATTCTAGAGGTGAGGGGCTGGGGCCCCCAGCTGTCCAGAGTGGGCAATACCCAGCGAAAAACCAATCCCTGCACTACAATGTCGCACACACAATCTCTCAGGGAGAGAAAAAAAGACACCAGCGGCTGCAAAGTTACAAATTTATTGGTCTGGAAATAAATACAAATATCTCATTAAGAAACTCCTCTGGAAAGACTTGTGCACAATAATTTCCCATCTATACTCAGCCTCTCTTGCTCGATCCCCAACCTTTCTGCGCAATGCCAGGAAAGGCCTCCAAGGTGACAGGCGGCAGATAGTGAGTCATTGCCTCTCAAGCCCCCTGGAAGGCTGGACTATCCTTCTCCCAGCTCCAGGGCCCCAGAAATCCTCAGGCCCCGGCGGCTGACTTACCAAACTTCCTATGATAAAATCCACGGTGAACCAAGGCAGTAGTACAGGAGACTGGCAGCCATGCAGGCCACCCAGAAACGTCAGTGGTGCTGCCCATTCAGCGAAAGGTTAGGGAGCAGGAAAAGAGGAAGGCAGGAGAGGGAAGGAAAGTCCCATGGAATATGTATTCCAGAATCCTTACATTTTCTCAGCCACCGCTCCCCATGAGTTCCCACCCCCACCCCCACCCCCACAAGAGCAAAGAGTTCTGAGGATCCAGGAATGTGACCAGGTCAGAAAGATTCAGCTATGGAGTTCACATTCTAGCCCAGCTGTCGAAGATTGAGAACTGGATTTAATACAAAATTCCTGGACCCAGGCTGGGATCACAACTGCACTGGATCCCATCACAACCACAAGGAATCCCCTACACTGAGTAACCCCAATTCCACCCCCACCCCAACGCTCCTACCCCGCCCTGGCAAGGATACTCATCACAGCCAGGGCAGCTTGTGGAATGTTTCCCTCCATTCCAAGGAATGCAAAACAAATCTAAATGATCTCCTCCCTCAACAGGGCGGGAGGCTGCAGCTGTGGAGGAGAGGCAGAAAGCAGAACTAAAGCCTTCAAAAACCATGACACGCAACGTTTGCTGAAACATGTCTGTCTGAAAGCCAGGAGATTCTGCTGACTGCTTCTGCTGCGCAGTAAGAGAATGCTGGAAAAATCAAGCTTGTGTGCTTCTGCGTTCAAAGCTTTCTAGATGCACCAACTTTAAAAATCGGTTTCTTCAAGTTAAATACAATGATTCATTGTTCCAAATGCCTCTACCCTCAACATAAATCCCACCTTTTCCCCCTTCCTGTTTTGCCTATTTAAAAGAGGTGACTGCACTTCACTATTACCCCCGACACACAAAAATGGGAAAAGGATTTTGTTTCCAGGAATGGGGTCAGCTTCTGCTCAGAGAGGAAACCAGAATGGGCAGCTGGCCTTCTGACCAGGCACCTGTTTGAACCAGGATGCTCAAGGCAGCCTAGGCTTGGCTTTGTGAAGTGTGCACTGCTACGTGTCTCGTTTTTGGCAGTTTGGTGTCTCTGAGGGAGGGGAGGAGAGTGGCAACCAGCCACTGGTTGATGGAGTAAGATGCAGAGACGCTTGCTTCCTTCCTTAGGTCCACCGACACCCCGCCTTTGGAGAGGGCACCCACATAATAGACCCGATTTATCTCCACCAGAGCTCACTCTTACAAAATAAGCTTTGGATTAATACCAAGTTAGGTGCAGTGTGGCAGGTAGGGGGTGAGAAGGGGCTGGGGAGGAAGGGGCCGCTACAGAGATCAGAGTCCGGGGCAGCGGCTGGGCAGGCCGCCTAGCAGGAGACCTCCATGGACTTGGGCCCGGTGTTGTTCCCAGCAGCACCCGAGTTGGGGGTGATGTCCAGGTGGGCCCCCTCGCTGGTGTGGGAGCGGCTTCGGGTGCCCTCACTGGTGTGGGAGCGGCTTCGGGTGCCCTCGCTGGTGTGGGAGCGGCTGCGAGTGCCATCCAGAGAAGTGACGCTGGAGCCAGAGGCTGTGCGGGACCGCATCAGGCGGGTCATGCTAGCCGAGGGCACTGTAGGGACAAGAGACAGCCGGTTAGAGGGGAGAATGCCAGGTCAGGAGCCGGGCACGCCCGTCCACCAGCCACATGACCTCCTATGTGCCAGCCACAGAGAGGCCTTAATCCCTGCGGCCATCCGGCTCCTGGGCTCCTGTCCTCTCTGTGTCCACTCGCAGAGAGAGACAGCGAGGCCCAGATGTGGGAAGGAATTGCCACAATCACATAGTGAGTGATCTGAAGCAAGATCTGGGTCTGAACCCCAATTATGCCACCAGTTTTTTGAGATGAAGTGTCACTCTGTTGCCCAAGCTGGAGTGCAGTGGTGCAATCTTGGCTCATTGCAACCTCTGACACCTGGGTTCAAGCGATTCTCCTGCCTCAGCATCCCAAGTAGCTAGGATTACAGGCACATGCCACCACACACCTAGCTATTTTTTTGTATTTTTAGTAGAGAAGGGGTTTCACTATGTTGGCCAGGCTGGTCTTGAACTCCTCACCTTGTGATCCACCTGCCTTGGCCTCCCAAAGTGCTGGGATTACAGTCATGAGCCACCGTGCCCAGCCTCTGCTACCTCTTAAAAGCTGTGTGGTTTTGAGAGTATCCCCCAAGCCCCATCATTCCCATCTGTAAAGTGAGTATGTGAATACTGATCCCGGTATCAGCACCTGTGTGTATGCTCATGTCCCAATACTGTCCATGATCACTGGAGCAGGGAGGACAGCTGGGGTCAGCCGGGCTCAGCCCTGCACATCACAGGTGGGGAAAGGGAGAGGGGCTGCACAGAAAGTTCCCGGCAGGGCTGTTCATTATCCTCTCTTTCCCAAAGAAGCCTGTCAGCCCACGTGCTAACAAGGGCACTGTCCATTCTTTGGGATCTTCTCTAAAGCCTCAAATGCTCTTGTGCATGGCACGTGCTGATGGGGTGGAATGAAGAGGAACATTCCTGCCCACCTGTACCAGGTGGGACAGTGTCCTACAAGAGTCACACCCACCTGAAACCTCAAAAGGAAACCTTATTTGGAAATAGAGTCTTTGCATACGTAATTAGTTTCAACCTTGAGATGAAATTATCCCGGGTTGACAGGAAACCCTAAACCCAATGACTGTGATGTCCTTATAGAAACAGCACACACGGACACACAGGGGAGAAGTCCGTGCAAAGATAGAGGCTGAGACTGGAGCAATGCAGCCACCAGCCACGTAAGGTAAAGGATCGCTGGGGCCACCAGAAGTCAGGAAGAGACATATAAGGTTCTTCCCTAGCGCCATTGGAGGGAGCAAGGCCCTGCCCACATCTTAAAGTTGGACTTTAAGCCTCTGGAACTTTGAGAAAACGCGTTTCTATTGTTTTCGGCCACCTAGTTTGTGGAAAGTTGTTAGTGCAGCTTAAGAAAACTAGTGCTCCACCCCTGAAGCATGACGGCTGGGAGGCCACACTGAGTCCCAGACATCAGAAACGGGGCAGCTGATACACACAGGCATGCGGGGCTCATGTTATCTCCTTGATAGGCACAGGGAGGGACTTTTTGATGGCAGGCACTCCCAAACAGAATACATCCTTGCTGAACTATCTTAAAGAGCTACTTTTGAATTCAACAAGAATTAGGGTCAATGCCACATCCACAGCTCACATATTTCTCGGAGCCCCTACTTCTCAACTGCACATCTGGGATTTCTACTGAGCACAACGAGGATAGAGGGAGCACTGATGTCGGGTGTGCAAAGCATTTATCAGGCCAGCCCCCTGTGGTGTGCAGGAGCCCAGTGACCTGTTCCTTTCCTTCTCTTTGGCTGATGCCTTTGAGACCATAGCTCTTCCTGTTATTTTTCCCCCCAAGACCTGCAGGAGGTTATGGCTTTCTGCAAATAGAAGCTGATTTGGGGAGAAAGAGGAGGTCTAGCTTTCACTTCCTTTCTCTCCAGAACACACTCTTAAAGCAGAAATCCAAACCCTGGCGGGGCCAAGACAAATGGGAGCCACAGTTCACACCCTGCAGGGTAAACCAGGGCTGCCTGGGCTCTCTCCAGTGACGGCCTTTGCCTACAACTTCCATCCCTCCCTGCTAGAAAGGCAGGGGCCCCACAGGCAGATCTTCTGTTGAAGAGGGCATCTGGGGATGTGGATCCTGTCTGAGTCTGAGGCACGGCAATCAAACCTGCCAGCCCCCGACCTCGCTATAGCTAATCACCGCTGAGGCTGAGGCCAGGACTGCAGTCAGTGTGCCAGGTATACTCTTACTATTTTACACGGGCTGACAGTTTAAGGAAAAGATAAAAGGGATCGCAAGTTCAATACCTTCCTAATTAGGAAGGACACACAAACTATAGTTTTCAGCAGTAGGGTCAGAAGAATGCAGAGTCACGTCGGGGTTGGACCATGGCTGACAAGCCCACAGCAGTGACCGCGGCTGCTGTTCAGCCCGGCTGCAACTTGCCAGGGTCTGTCCTAGTCCTGGGATGGTGCTTTTGGAAAAAAGGCTGTATGTGTCTAACAGACGGTAACTATGAAGTAAGAATTAGCGAGTTCCTGAATGATGCTTCCAATGTATCCTCCACTTCCCAAAGCTCATGACATGACTGCTTTGCCTTGAATATAAGCAACATTAGCATTAGCCCACTTCCACAGAGCTTCACAGTCTTCAAAGAACTTCTGCAGATCTGCCCTCTGCTTCCTGCTTAGACCCCCAAAGCCTCAGCTTCATTATGGATAAGATGGGGCTAAGAATATGTCAAAGGATTGCTGCGTGGTTAGATGAGATAAAACAACATGTTAGTAATCTTCCATCATTGGCATCAGCTTCATCCTCACTACAGCTGGCAGTCTCTTAAAACTTGTCATCAAAATTTTTAAAAATATTATCATGTCACTGTTTGTCATTGTCTTGGTGTTTAAAGGGACAGTCCTCATCTAACCCCCCCAAAATCCCTGGTGTGAAACAACTTCTGTTCAACAGGAAAATGAGCCTCTCTGGTATAAACGAGAGGCTAGACCCTCTAGGCTGCCACATGCACCCTCCACACACCTAAACGTTTCTTCCTCGGCCCTGCTCAATTTGCAGAAAGCTGAAGCTGGCCAAGAAGATACAGAATTGCTCATCCAAGCCTGGCTCAGGACAGAGCACTTCCAATTCTGACACCTGCCCCAGCCCACTGCACACAGGGAACACCATACTCACTGTATCCCATGCCCTGCACGAAGTACTTGAAGGCCTCAGCGAGCTTGGCCGGCTGCAAGAGACAGGGAGAGAAAATGCAGTCAGTCGCTGAGGGACCAGATCACCCAAGGCCATGGGGAACCAGCCGTGCCTGTGGTCACTTTCATTTGAGAGCTTGGCTCAAGACAAAGGCCATCAAGTGTTGACAGACAAAACACAAAAGTCAAAGGAAGACTATGGGATAATGATGGGAAATGCACCCCACAGCTGTGGAACTTGGACAAGTGACACGACCTGTCTGAGCCAGTTTCTTCACCTGTAATACACGGCACAGTGCCACAGCTATTTCTGTGTGTCTCTGGGGAGATTCCACGAAGGGACGTGTCCAACCTAGCATCTGGAACATGACTGCATCAGCATCGGGAGCCACTCCCCATGCAAGGGGCTTTTCTGTGTGCGTTCACTCACTCCTGACAACCCCTTATGAGGTCAGTGCTACCTTAGATACATTTCATATCGGAAGAGATGTGGAGAGGTAAATCCACTCGAGGTCCCACAACAAGTAAGTGGTGGGTCCTGTAGATTAACCCAGGGCTCTCCAAACCCAAAACACTTGTTTCTTGAGGCAAGTCACTATCAGCCTCAATAGCAGGTTGCCTGGAAGGAAGAAGGGATGATAGATAGATGGATGAGTAGAAAGAAAAGGATGGATGGATGGATGAATGGAAGGAAGGAGGGAAAGAAGGAAGGAAGGAAGGAAGGAAGGATGGATGGATAGACGGATTTAAAAAAGAAGTGATGGGCAGAAGGAAGGAAAAAGAAGAGAAATATGAATGTTAGAAGGACAAAAGAAAGAAACAATATGAAGAAGAATGAATGGATGAATGATGATGGTTGGATGGTTCGTTGGATGGATAGACAAACCAAGTCATTAACAACTAACCAGGCTACTTTAAGTGAAATGCGTATGGAACGCTGAGACCACACCCAGTTTTACCAGTTCTCTCAGTTAATTTAATCTAAACTAGGAGGTGGATGCTCAAGTATCAAGGGGATACACGCAAAGTATCTGTTCTTCAGTTACTTCCGACTGTTGTATCCAGTGCCCTGGGTCCTGTTCTCCTGAGACAGCGAGAGCGCACTGGCAGAGGCTGAGCTGACTCCCTCTCTGCTCTCCGCTAACTCCTGCCAGCACTCCGCAAAGAGCCACATGACAGTTAAAAGAGAGCCTATGCTCAAATTGCCCTCTGGAATTTGTGGAACAGTGGAAGGAAGAGATGAGAGAAGCAGGTCAGGGCTGCAGAGAACAGGGACGCCTGTGTTCAAGATGGTGGAGACAACCAAGAACACAGGCTTGAGAGCAAGAATATCTGGGCCCCATTTCAGCTGCAGGAACTGTGGGTCATCTCTCTCAACCTTTAGCCTCAGTCTCCTCTTCTGTGACACTAGAATAAAATGCTTGCTCTTCCTACCTCTGAGGACTATTGTAAGGACCTAATTTAATCAAGGATGGGAAAACCCTTTGTAAACACACACCCAACTTACAAGGACACACGATGACAGGATTACACAGGAATTGCTCTTCCCTGGGCTGGTGTCCCGCAAGCCTGCACTAGTTGAGCTCCTCTGAAGCTCTGAAGATTCTTTTAATTACGGCCAGGGTACATCCATTCTCATTTTAAGTAGAGAAAGGAAAAGAGGAGGAAGAAAGGAGGCAGGGCGGGTTTTGGAGAAAAAGGATGACAAAAACTCATTCCATTTTAAGATAGGACACAAAACTATCAGGATATAAAATCAGAAGACAACAGATTAACAGTTTACTTGTTAGGTTGGTGAGATTATAGGAGGGGAAACCGAACGAGTCGGCCATGCAGCAAACACATTACATTGATCAACGTGTTTATCTGTACATGTACACACACATTTATATGCACACACACAATGTGTTTATCTGTACATGTACACACACGTGTTTATCTGTACATGTACACACACATTTACATGCACAATGTGTTTATCTGTACATGTACACACATTTACACGCACACGTGTTTATCTATACATGTACACACATTTACCTGCACACACGTTTATCTGTACATGTACACACACATTTACATGCGCACAAAGTGTTTATCTGTACATGTGCACACACATTTACATGCACACATTTACACACACACGTTTATCTGCACATGTACACACATTTACATGCACACACAATGTGTTTATCTGTACATGTGCACACATTTACATGCACACGTTTATCTGTACATGTACACACATTTACATGCACACAGTTTATCTGTACATGTACACACACATTTACATGCGCAGTGTTTATCTGTACATGTACACACATTTACATGCACACACGAGTTTATCTGTACACGTACACACATTTACGTGTGCACACACAGTTTATCTGTACATGTACACACACATTTACATGCGCACACACAATGTGTTTATCTGTACATGTACACACGTTTACATGCACACACGTGTTTATCTGTACACGTACACACACATTTACATGTGCACACACAATGTGTTTATCTGTACATGTATACACACATTTACATGCGCACACACAATGTGTTTATCTGTACATGTACACACATTTACATGAGCACATACACAATGGGTTTAATCTCCCCCATGCCCCTCTGCTCTGGGCTGGAGCTCCTTTGGGCCCTTTGCTCCAGCAGAAGCTTGTGGTCTTTGGGGCAGTCACACCTAGATTCTGACCCAGGAGGACCAAAGTATATCTACTTGGCAAATCCCTTAACCTCTGTGAACCGCAGTATCACCGACTCCACAGGGGCTGGCTCCTCAGGGATCAGAGTCCTCCTGTACAGCACCTTTTCTCAACACTCCACAAACTGTCATCCAGTGTCATAACAAGGCAGTGAGGGAACAGGTGTCACAGAGGCACATGCACTCCACCCAGGGAGAGGCAACAGGTGTGGAATGCAAAAGCCAAGGCGGCACTCACCTGGGAGATCTGTGGGAGGCCGCCACAGTCCGCCATCTAGGAGAGAGGGAAGTTGGTTAGGGGCCAGCACCACAGCCAGGGCCATCTGCACACTGAGTTTGTTCCGAAAACAATGCGCATCTGCCCGCTGCCCTGCCCTGCCTTGTCCTGCCTTACAAAGGAGGCACTGGGTGGACCATAGGTGGGAAGCGCCCCAGTCCCACCAAGCAAGGCTGCTGGTGTCTCGTTGGCAACCATCCCTTGTAGCTTACTACATGCCAGGCACTACGCTAAGCCCTATAAATTATTTCACTCAATTCCCTAAGAACCACGGAAGGTACAGCTGTCCCATTTCACAGGCAGAAACTGGGCCAGAAAGAGCTTGAGGAACTTGCAAGACTGTGGCCAGGATCTGTCTGACCCGAAGGGGTTTGATAGCAAAGCCCTTCCCATGCATTCCCTTGAAAGTTTCCCTCAAAAGGAAGCAGCTGAATTTGTGGCTTCGGGCCGATTCAGCTCCCAACCAGTACCCTTCCTAACGGGTGGACTTTCAAAGTTCCTGTGAAATCACCAAACCTCAAGAGGCCACTGTAGCACGTGAGAATGTGCATCCAGACTGCAAATGAGCAGGACTGAGGGCGAGGAAGCAGGGCGAGGCTGGGGGGAGGGTGGCCTCGGAGGAGGGTGGCCTGGGGCGAAACGGGGCTGGAGGAGTTCATGGGAGTAGTGAGGCTGTGGCTATCCTACAGGTTATCCCAGGGTGCCTCAAGTCAGGACCTTCAACACTAGCCACAAGGCGACGCTGACCTGAGGCAGCCCTCAGCTCAACCAGCATGCAGGAGCAGGACACCTGAGCTTCCCTCCAGGCACAGTGCTCAGCACATTTAGCTTGTAGCTTGCAACTTGTGGGCTTTGCGGCAGGTATGTCTACTGGGCAAACCCCAACCTCTGTGCACTGCAGTATTACCTACAGGGCTAGCGCTGTGGAAGAGTCTCTAGAATCAGGCCGAAGTACATTCTGTTCCCAGATCTACCATCAAATCGGCCGCCTGACCACAGTCAGGCCATCTGCCCTTTGCTATGGGCTGTGGTTGAATTATGTCCCCCAAATAGACATAACTGGAGTCCTAATCCCAGTACCTACCAATGTGACCGGACTTGGAAATAGGGTATTTGTAGGTAGGATCAAGGTAAGATAAGGTCATACTGGATTAGAGTGGATTCTAAATAGAATGGCTGATGTTATTAAAAGCAGGAAGTCTGGACACAGACGCAGGGATACACAGGGAGAGTGCTGAGTGAGGATGGAGGTAGAGACTGGAGCAATGCATCTCCCAGCCAAGATGCACCACGTGTGGCCAGCAGCCACCAGGAGCTGGAGGAGGCAGGCAGGACTCTCCCCTAGCGCCTTCAGAGTGAGCACAGCCCTGCCCACACCTTCATTTCGGACTTCCGGCTTTCAGAACTAAAAGAGAATAAATATCTGATGCTTGAAGCCACCCACTTTGTGATAACTTATGAAAACAGTCCTCAAAGTACGGCATTATGCAAGCTTGACACCCAGCAGCTTCTAATCTTGCCATTTCCTTTTGAGGGAATCTTGAAAGGAAATCTGTGTAAAGAGCCCAATATAGGAAAACAGCCTCCCACCCAGTAAGTATCAACACCCGACATGTGCCCTTCAAAGGCATTCTACTTCTTTGGGGGAAGTTGAGGGCACGGTGACCTTCAGATGCCACCTCCCTGTCCTTCCCCCAGTGCAAGGGAGCCACCTCATCTCTACCCAGGTCCCTCCTGGCCACCTGTCCCTGCAGAACTGCACCCACGCCAGGAGAACCCTCTGAAAGGTTCCTACTCTTGTGTTGCATCTCCGGACAAGGCTGCCACAAACAGCAGGTAGCTTGCATTGTGCAATCAGTCCTAACTGGCAAGGGACCGGCGGAGGTTGCTACAGACCCTCAACTCCAGCCATGAGTGAGCTAACACACCATGTGCTCAGATGAACCTGCTGGAGAAATCCTGTCCTTCCCCAGCCTTGGGAGACGTCTCCTCTTATGACAAGCAGATGTTCCTTTTGGAGAAATGTCCTGGCCCCAACCTATGGAGGGCCCCTGCCAAGTCATCCCCGGCCTCTCTATCCCCAAAGGCCTCAGACCAGCAGCCCACTGAGGGATCCTGCAGTCCCAGAGAGGGATGCCTCACTTCACAGCCTCAGATCACCACTCGGCTCCCAACAGATGTTGGTAAGTCATCAATTCTATGGTTTCTGATAGTGAGCCTTTCAAGCCCAACTCAATGTTGCAGAAAACATGAGAGTTTCTATGAGACCACAGACGCAACCCCCCACTGTTTTCCCTGTACCTTGAGGAGAGTGGTCTTTGTTGGGTCCAGTTTCGAGTTGCACTCCACCTGCACAAGAGGGAGGAAATCTGTTAATTTTCTATGTGAAGCCAAAGTCAAAACATCTTCCCCTTTCCTGCCACTCTGCCGCTGTCACCAGAAACTCCAGTATTTCGGCTGGCAAAGACAAAAGTATGTGGCGTTTGAGACTCAGCAGATGTGGCTTTAAATCCCAGCCTTGCCATTACCACTGTATGACCTTGGGTAAGTTACTTAACTTCTTTGGGCCTCCGTTTCCTCATCAATAAAATGGGATGATATCTTTTTCAAAGGGTTGTTACAAAGACTAGCTGAAATGTAAATGATACTGCAGAAATACCTGCTAAATGAATATCCTTGTTTAACCAGCAGCTGTCAGAGATTCTACACATTTAACATTCCCAGATCTAACAACTATTCTTCATGTAAAATCACATTGACTAAGCTGGTTTCCCTCTTCCTTTTGTCAGTGACCCCCTTGAAAGGGGCATCCAGAATTGGACAGAATACCCACATATAGCCCATGATGTTCACAATGTCTCAAGTAAAACTATCACCTCCCTTGATTTGAACAGTGTATCTCTATTGATGTATCCCATGATTATCCTCCAGTCAGTCAGCCCATAAGAAACTCATGGTTCATTAAGGCACGCTAGGTCTTTACTACACAAACATTTGCAAATGTCACTCTGCAGATCACTGCACAAGGCATGCCAGTACTCTAGGACTCTGACCCACAGCCCCTAAATCTTCCGTCTCCCCAGCTATGGGGTTGTCTGAAAGGCAGAGTCCTCTTTTTGCTGCCACAAAGTTGCAGGTGGGAGTTAAGGGGTGAGAGGACTCAGAAAGTTTTGCTGAGCCCTGCTTCCCAGTACCTCTGTCGCCTGCCAGCTCATTAGCCACCACTCAGTTTGGAAAGATCCATCTGCTTTCCAAGTAAGAGGTGAGTCTCTTGGCCAGGAAGCCAGGTGGCAAACACGTCCACTCAAACAGTCCAATGGGACACAGATCGGTGGGGGGAGGGGGCTTGGGAGAGGAGACACTGGCAAGCAGCCAGGGCTGGCAGCCACCAGGGAGAGACTTGGCTGGGCCCTCTGCCCAAAGGCCAATATGGCATTTCAAAAATCACTTGCCCTGATGGGGCAGAGGAGAGGAGGGGAGGGCAGGACCACTTCACCAAAGTCAAGCAGACTTAGCCTGTCAAGTTAAACACACAAACCAGCTGTGATTTTGACATACCACTGCATCCACTGCAGGCGAGCTGTCCCCTACCACCAACAGTGCAGGGCACCTGGGGTGAGGGATAGAGCAGAGAATTAGTGCAAGTTTCCTTTAAATACTGTCCCGCTCCCAGGCCTGCCACGCGGGGGCCTGCATTCTAAAAACAATGTCATTTTGGTTTCCCTAACACCCTTTGAGCTTTTACTTCATTCTCCTTTGATCTTGGGATAAAATTGGTTATTAGTCATTTACAACTTAGTATGAATTTCAGCCAGGGAATGTCTGTGCCCCAATGCTTTTCTCTTAAAGCATCTTCTCAAGGAGGGATCAGCAGAATGTCGCTGGTAATCAAGACAGAAACAAGAACAGCGTGAGGACAAAGGCAATGACATGCCAGGTTCCCAAGGGTCATACAGTGCGGTTTACTCAGCCACAAAAGGACACTATCATTACTGGTGTAATCCCAGTTAGTTCCTTCTGTGACTGTCTTTTCCTCCTAGACTTATGGAGTGCTTTGAGGCTGGGTTCTGTGCTATCTGTCTCTAGGTTTCATGAAGCAAAGCCTCACACAGTTACTGATGTAGTAGGTGCTGAATAAACGCGGACCCAAGTACAATCAACAATCCTCCTCCAAGATCAAAGGCGTAGGTCATGGGGATACCCTAGAAACAAATGCCACTGGCACAGGGGTAAGTCCAGTCAGGCTGGGTAACGCTCAGTCTCTGGGTAGAATACATCCAGGTCTCACTGGCGCAGCGTCATGCCACACTCAGAAAGCAGGCCCTGCCAGCGAGGCCACATGTGCAGAGGGGAGCCCTGCCTGCAATGCTGAGGGAGAGAAAAGCCACTCACTGCAGGGTGACTGTGTGGGTCCCCGGCATTGGTCGCTCAATCTCCAGGTCACGCCGGCTACAGGAAAGAAATGCATTATTAGCATGAGCAGGAGCGCCCTCCTCTGAAGAAAGCTCCCACTCCCGTCCTGCCAGTGGCCATTCTGGCAAACCACTCACACCCCACCCCTGCGAGAGGCCCTGTGGCTTTCAGGAAGGCACACCCTCTTGGTGTCCACAGACCTGGTTAGAGGGACAGCAGGACGCACGTATTTCAAGCAGAGCCCTCCTCATTTTGTTACAAATATTTGTGTGGCTTTTTTTTTTTTTAATGAGACTAGAAGTCAGGTCCTCCATTATAGAGGGTCCCTGCCTTCCCTGTCCCCCTAGACAGAGCCCCCACCTGACAGAGGGCCAAATGTACGAAGAGATCCCCAAATGCTCTTATGGCCTCTTAGTTTAAGTCCCAGCCTCACTAGCTCCGAGTTAAACTATCGCCTTAAGACTCAGGCTGGTCTTTGCATTCTCTCATCTCGCGGTGGTTTCCCACTGCACTAGCGTGAGGCCCAGCACGGGCCCTGTCCAGCGTGACCACCCACCCTGCACGTGGCCGCCCACCCTCTCTGCTGTCTTACAGCTCCCGACCCGACACGCTCTTTCCCAGCTCACGGCCTGGAGTTAGACACGCAGGACCCAAATTACGCTCCGACACTTTCAAGCTGTGTGGCCTTGGGAAGAACACTGGGCCTCTCTGTGCCTCTGCGTCCTCAACAGGAAATGACAATAACACCAGGACCCTCCTAGTGACATTCTGAGTGGGGTCCGTTAATTACTGTGCTATGTATGCAGACAAGTTAGCATGTGGAGTCTGCAGGCTGTGCTGGTCTCCTGTGTCTCCAATGCCCAGCCAAATGCCTGACTCACTCCAGTTCTCAGGAAGTGTTTGCTATGTGTATGCACTGCTGGGCTTCTGTTTCTTCAGTCACATAGTGAGGATGTGACCACTGAGATGAGGGCAGGAGTGTAGAAAGAGGCAGCTACTAAGCTCTGTTACAAATGTTAATTTCAGGAAGTCACATCATTAACATTTGAGCAGAGATAAACACGATGGGGCTCATTTCTATCTCCTGTTTTGGAAGTGTGGCAGAGCTAGCTCAGCAGGCTGAGTGAGCTCCCTGGAAGACTCCAGACTCTCTGGCTGACACCAATGGCCCTGATCTGTCTCCTCCCCTAGATGAGCTCCAGATAAGCCCCTAGTGCTGGCCCTAAGCAGGCCATGCCTTAGCCAAAGGCTGTGTTCAGGCCCTCCTCATCCTTGCTCCCCGACAAACTCCCAGAAGCCTGCCTGGATTATCCCGCCCTCCAGGAGCGCTTTGCTGCTCTCTCACTTGGCTCTTCCCACATTTGGCTCTTTGTGAAGGTCAGCAGTGGGCACGCACATTCACTCTCAACCCTCTGACTGTGCAACCACGTCCCTCTCACTTCTGCACCCCCAGGGGTCTGGAGTGCTTGTTCAGGTCCCTGCAAGACGAGCTGAACGCCAGGAACCAGCATACAGGCCACGTGTCCTTCCTGGGCACCTGTCCTATGAATCTACTTACTCAGATTCAGGGCCTGCATCTTCCACTCATTTTATACCCTCCTCTCACTTGCCCCTATTTCAGATCGGCAGAAAACACCTAATAAATAGCAATGATGTGACTGCACGACATCCCACTACCTGTTGTAGGCGTTGATGAACAGGTGCAGGTTGCCGGGGTTCATGTCATTCACGATGTGCTGGCGGTAGGTGTGGACCACCTCCACGTTATTCTGCATTTCTTCCTGCATTTAGACAGGGGAGAAGATGGTCATTATTGTCCTGTGCCCCTGGCTGGTCACTACTCTCCATTCTCCAGGTTATTTGGGTACAAAGTAAAGATAATAATGCCTAATCCACAAGACAGCGATGGACCTAGAAAACCTTCGGGAAAGCAGCATGCCTAGCCAGGTGCAGACAGGGGTTTCACTATCCACCGGGAGCAGAAAAGACCCCAGTCCTGGAAGGCCACAGCCCGCCCTTCTGAACCCATTACTTCGGGAGTTTCAATGTGAAGTCAGACCTGCTGGATCTAGAAATTCTCTTCATCACTGCCCCTTTCTTGGACAAATCTTTTAACCTCTCTGAGCCTCAGCTCTCTTAAAAAAAAAAAAAGTCAGCGAGAGGGGGGATAATGTCACTAGGTTATAGGACTTAATGGACGTTGTGTTCTCACCTCTGCAAACAATAAAAATTTGATGCAAATGCTAGCAATTATTTTTCAATGAAAAGAGCTGAAAAGAAGGTTTTCCTGCTTGAAAACCAAAACCATCTCACACAACAGCAAGTTGCTAGAAAGAAGGGCAACTGCGACTCCCACTGGGGCCAGCCCGAGCCTTGGGGAAGTCAGCCTCAGCCTCCCCATCTTTGGATGCTTTTTGAATGTCATTTGTGACAAACAAACAGTTTGTCTGCTCTGTTTCTCATCTGTACAAGGGCAGGCACTGCAGGTTTCACAGAAGGATCTGATGTGACCAGTGGTAGCCATACGAGGGGCTGGAGCTGGAGGTCAAAGAAAGCTGATGTCAAGCTTGAGCTGCATCACACTGTCCAGGATCATTCAGACAGCACGGAGCCCAACTGGCTACTAAGAGATGAACTCTGGAAAAAGCAGCAATCACACTGGGATGTCAGGTTAAAACCAAGGGCAGTAATCTTGGAGCACCCTCAGACACCACGGCCTGACCATCAGTCTCCAAATAATGTGGGGTACAGTCAGGTCAGATGCTCAACACTATGCCTGAGACCCGTCCTCCAGGGAAACAGAGACAGTGGCTCTAAGTGTTTCCCAATTCCCATCAGTTTCAGATTCCACACTCAGGACAGGGAAAATGTATCACACACTGAAGAGTGAATCGTAAAGAGGAAAGAGGGCTATTGTGGGCTAAACCGTGGCCCTCAGAAGATGTGTCCATGACAAATCTCCTCAACTTGGGAATGCAAACTTGCTGGGGAAAAGGGTTTTTGCAGATGTAATTAATTAAGGATCTTGATATGAAACTGTCCTGGATGACATGAGTGGGGACAAAATCCAATGGGAAGTGTCCTCAAATGAGCAAGGTGAGGGGGAACTGGAACAGACACAGAGAAGACCACGTGACGACAGAGGCAGAGAGCGGCGTGAGCAGCCGCTGGACAAGGAACGCCGAGAGCGACCTAGAACAGTAAGAAGCCAGGACGATTTTCCCTTAGAGCCTGTGAAGGAGGGGCGGCCCTGCCAGCACCTGATGTCAGAGTTCTAGATTCAGAGCTGTGGGAGAACACATTTTTGTTGTTCTTTTCTTGTTGCTGTTGTTGTTGTTTAAAGATGGAGTCTCCCTCTGTCTCACCCAGGCTGGGGTGCAATGGTGTGATCTTGGCTCAGTGCAGCTTCCATCTCCCAGGTTCAAGCAATTCTCCTGTCTCAGCCTCACAAGTAGCTGAGATTACAGGCATGCGCCACCATACCCAGCTGGTTTTTTATTTTTAGTAGAGATGGGGTTTCACCATGTTGGCCAGGCTTATCTCAAACTCCTGACCTCAGGTGATCCATCTGCCTTGGCCTCCCAAAGTGCTGGGATTACAGGCATGAGCCACTGTGCCCTGGCCCACCTGCGTTGTTCTAAGCCATCCTGCTTGTGGCAATTTGTTACAGAAGCCACAGGAAATCAACACAACAGGCAAACCTAACAGCTGTACTCGCCAGCTAGAGTGCAGACTGTTTCCCTGGTGCACTCGGCAACTCCAGAGTGGAGTTGGAACTAGATCCAATTCCTTATTTTCAGAGGTCGATTCACAGCAAAGGAGTGCTGAATGAAGACCCAGCTCCTGCTAGCTTACCCTGCTACAAACATTCACCAAGTCCTCAGCAAAGAGGGCCTTCCATTCGCCTCTTCTAAAAACACACTGAGCTCCCCAGTCTACACCCAGGATATGCTTGGATCCCAACGATCCCTCCACTGTTTCCCCAGGACTCACGGGGGTGTCAGATGGTCACACATGTTAGCTACAAGGAGACAGTGATATATGGACCATTCACAGTAGGCAAAGCAGGTCACTGCAATTTCAGGCAACCAAGGGGTTTTCCAGACCCTCAGCTTGCAGCCAAGCCCATGGCATGTCCTTCCCAAGGGCAGCTGGCCCCAGCTGACGACACCAAACCAGAGGCTGAGGCCAGGCAGGCTGAGCTGATAAGAAGATGACCACTCACTCTAGCATGCTGAGCTGCTTGGCTCGCTCACCCTCAGTGGGGTGACTCCGCAGAAGAGCAGCTCATCTAAGAGCCGGGCAGCAGCACAGGCAGTCGCCCTCCTGCTCTGGTTACCAGAATGAAGCCAGATTCATAGGTTCAAACACTGGCTCTACCTCTCCCTGACTGTGAGACCCTACACAAGTCACTCAACCTCTCTGGTCTCAGTTTCCTCTTCCATACACTGGGAATGAGAACAGAATATATCACACAGGTCACAGAGCTCCTGGGTGGAACGCTACAGTTTATACTTGTGAAGCTCTTAGGATGGAGCCCAGCACACGGCTAACTCCATGGACATGTTTGCCATGGACTAGATTTATAACAACCCCAAACTGGAAACAGCCCAAAGGCCTTATCAACAGGTGAAGAGAAAAACAAACTGTTGCACATACATAAACAGAATACTTCTTGGCACTAAAAAGGAATACACTGATTTTAAGAGATAGGGTGCAGTGGGCGATCACAGCTTACTGTAACCTTAGACTCCTGGGCTCAAGCGGTCCTCCTACCTCAGCCTCCCAAGTAGCTAGGACTATAGGCATGCACCGCCATGCCTAGCTAATTTTTACTTTTTTTGAAGAGACAGGGTGTCACTATGTTGCTCAGGCTGGTCTTGAACTCCTGAGCTCAACTTGTCCTCCTGCCATGGCCTCTCCAAGTGCTGGGATTACAGGTGTGAGCACTGCACCCAGCCTAGGAATAAACTGTCCATCCACCCACCAACACGGACCGATCTCAGAATAGTTATGCTGAGTGAAAGAAGCCAGACCAAAAATAAATAAATAAATAAATAAATAAAAGCGTGCATACTGTATAATGCCATTTACATCAAAATCTAGGAATTGCAAAGCCACCTAGAAAGACAGAAGCAGATCAGAAGTTGCCTGGGAAGGAGGGGGAGGAGGGTTATCAAGGGGCACAAGAAACTCCTGGGGTGATGAAGACGTTATTCTCCTGATTACAGTGATGTTTTTACAAATGTACACATGTCAAATTAGCAAATTGTGCACTTTAAATATGTGCAGTTAATGGTACTTCAAACAGCTGTTTTTAAAAGACACATACAAAAAGAGAGAGACAATGAATGACTTGTTGCTTATGAATGAATGACGTCACATTATCTCATGAGCATTAGTTCGGCGGCCCCACTGATTGTGTCTTGTTGTCTCCACCCCGACACAGGGCCCTGTGCTGAGCACCACACAGTTCGGTGCTCAGCAGGAACCACAGAATGCCACACCACACAACTCACCTTCCCAAAGAGGTGGGACACCACCATGTCTGGCAGGGCCTGGGTCCATCCGGAGATCTGGGGAGGAGTAAAGTGGGTGAAGCCAGGAGCCGATAGTAGTTAACAAGATCAGAAAACCCCGCTTCCCTGGGGGCAGAGTGGCACTGCCAGACTCCCCTCTGAATGCAGGCCTCAGGGACATCCCCCTTGATAGAAACTCAGTTTTTGTCTCCACTTCCCTCCTGGGCCTGATCTCTCAAATGCAGGGCCTGGAACTAGATCCAATTTCTTATTTTCAGAGGTCTGTGCACAAGAGATGCGCAGCAAAGGAGTGCTGAATGAAGACTCAGCTCCTGCTACCTTACCCTGCTCCAAACAGTCACCAAGTCCTCAGCAAAGAGGGCCTTCCATTCACCTTTTCTAAAAACACGCTGAGCTCCCCAGTCTACACCCAGGATATGCTTGGCTCCCAACTATCCCTCTTCTATCATCCCCAAGCCAGTTTCCCCTTTCTAAGCATACTGACATTACCAAAGACACGGCTGATCTTCGTTTTCCTACCTCTCCCCAGTGACAACACTAGGTTTACAGCTGGAGCTCCACAAATGTGTGCTGACCAGAGCAAGAATAAGTGGAAGAGAAGCTCTAGACCTGGGGGTCCTTGGCTGGCCCCTGACTGACACTGCCCAGCTGTGTGGCACCGGGCAGTTGCAGCCTGTGGGTCTCAGACTTCTAATCTGGAACTGGGAGTGCCAGGAACTTCAAGGCCACAAGGTCAAGGTGAGGGCTGCAGGAAGTAACTGCACATATCACAGTACCTAACCCCAACGCCTGGTGCTCAAAAGGCCGGGGTTGAAAAGGAAGGGTGGAGCACAGCTGTTAAAACCCCACAGACATTCCTCAGGGTTCACATCAGCCAGTGGTCGCCATCCCCAGACCTTCGAGTCTGGCTCAGAACAGCGATCACGAAGCCCAACAGGTTGACTGGAATGTCACTTCCTTTGCTGGAAAATCAAATAAAAGCCAGGGAGTGTATTCCACTCCTGAATGTCATTTGGGCAGGAGGGAAGGGCTCCCGCATTCTGAAGTAATGTTCAAAGAACAAATGGAAAATCACCGTGGCTAGGACAGGGAGGGGAGAAGGGGCAAGAGGCATGACCCCTTCAAACCCTCTGTCGCTGGCAGCCACCCAAAATTCGGCAAAAACGCACTTTCACAATGAGAAGCTGGGATCACCTCAGCTTGAAAGGGCTTTGTCCTGTTTCAAATGGAATGACCTCTCCCTCTCCTTGGCAAACACCAGGGCCTTTACAGGAAAAGAAACAAAACACCACAATGATAATTTTATAAAGACAAACAAGGAACCTTAGGACACTAGCCAACACAGCTCAGGTTCCTCCTCCTGCAGGCAGCCCGTTCTGACCAGGCCTGCCATCTCCCATCCCAGACGGGAGCCCCAGGGGCAAGGATGGTCAGGTCCACCCACCACAACCTCAAAGTGAGCTGCATCCAGGCCCCTTTCTACTTCCCAGCTTTACGTGACCCTGGGCAATCCCCTTAGCCACTCCAAGTCTCAGTGTTCACCTCTGAAACTGTTATAAAAATTCTCACCTCCTGGAGTTACTCTGAAGATTGACTGCAGTAATGCACATATAGCAATGCAAAATGAAACCAGCACACAGACAACTCTCAATCTATGCCAGCTAATTATTATCGGCAAATTTGTGGCACGGTCAGTTCTAAATATGTATGTATGTCTCTTTAATAATGTGAATGAATTCCTAAGATTAGAGGCTTTTGTCTTGCTCATCTCAAGTCTTGTTCTTCAAGATTGCTCAGCATCTTGACCAAAGCCTGGCACAAGTCAGGTACCAAGCAACGCTTTTCCAAGCTGGCTCAGGGACCCGCATCCTAGTGGTTTTCCTGCTTTGGACAGCTTGGTGGTATTTAAGTCTTCTGAATGGCAAATGGCTGAGGTCATGTGTACTGTTCTAAGCAAAGCAGAGGGAACTGCTTTCTCTCCTGGAGTGGGCAGTAGAGGGTAGTGGAGGAGTGCGTAAAGAGAAGGCTCAGAGAGCCAAGGCTCCTCCAGGCAGAGGCTGTGAGCACCTGTCCCTCTGCCTGCAGGAAACCCGCCTGCCTGACAAGCCCCCACCTCACCTTGGAGGCGGCCCAGTCCATCCAGCCTTCTGCACAAGGGTTCACGTTGATGAGGACGAGGCCCTCCACCATCTCAGGGTTGTTCAGCTGCAATTCAAGACACAAAGTGAGACAGACAGCCCAGTCATCGGAAACACTAGGAACCTTCCAAAGCAAACCGAAGCTTGGGAGAAGTACCCAGAAAAAGGCAGTGTGGGCACCAGAGCAGGCTACTGCTCCTCGGCCCCACCCCATACCAAACTGAGGTTCCAGTACAGCAGACAAGGGATTGGGTCCTAGAGACAGCGGGAAGGAGAAAGAGGAAGCACGGGGGGAGTAGGAAGCCCACTGCTTTGCAGACCTGCCTTGGGCAAGTCACTTCAACCCATGAAGGCTCAGCTTCCCCAGCTTCAAATGGGTGTAACACACTATCAACCTCATCCATCAGACAGGGTGCAAAAATGCTATCTAGTCATGGCAGTAACAACTGTAGTTATAAACACACACATGCCTGCGCGCATGCGCACACACACACACACACACACGCACACAGTTATGCAACACTGAATAACAGGGATACATTCTGAGAAAATTCATCATTAGGAGACTCTGTCATCATGTGAACATCACAGGGTGTAACTATACACACCTAGATCGTACAGTCTACAACTCCCCAGGGCTGTATGGTACAGCCCCGTGCTCCTAGCTTTTCTGTACAAACCTATACAGCATGTGACTCTACTGAATGCTACAGGGAATCACAACTCAATGGTAAGTATTCATGAATCTGAGCAAATCTAAACATAAAAGCGGTATAGTAAAAATGAACCATTATAACCTCATCAAACCACTGTCAAATATGCAATCTGTCATTGAACAAAATGTCATTATGTGAGGCAGATACATTAAGATATTGATATGTACACCTTGGATACAGTTGAGAGCATTTTTTAAATTGCTGAGAGTCTATATGGCCAGACCACCTTGATTCATGTCAGCACTTCTTTCTTTCTTTTCTAAGATGGATGTTGTAGAATCATGTCAGTCTTCCTAATCCCCAGCAAAGCCCAGCAAACAGGTCATCAAAATACCCATGGCTGAACAAAATGAGTATTGTTGCATCCTTGCACAATTGCTTGGAGAGGATACAAAGGAATAGCGTGGCTCCTGACCTGAGCCCAGAGGAGTAACAGTGACAATTCTCACGAAAACTTCCCGCGTCTGGCTTTACTTAAGAATCAGTTAGGACCCAGGAGTGCCCTTACTGCAAAAAACTGTACAGCTGTTACAAAGCAGTGTCATAGCAGCGTCCTCAGTGAGCGAGGAATGTTCTCACTAGATGGCTGAGCGGACAAAGCCAACAACAAAAGAATGTGCCCAGTATCATCCTTCAGTGGAGGAAGAGAAAAGGCTGTGTACACACACACACACACACACACACACAAATATATATATACATAAGTACCCACACCACACACACATACACATACACATAGACACACATACACATACACACAGACACACACAAAACTGTGGAGCATACAGGTCATTTTTTTTTCCCTTTTGGGTTTCTGATGCTTTTCCAAATGTCTTCCTTCATCTGAAAATGTTACTTAAAATGCGATTTTCAAAAAATGCCAAACACTCACAGCAAATCGAGTTAGGATGTAGGCTCCTGCTCCTGTTCCCATGCCAATAATGCTTTTCAGCCTGGAAGCAGAAATACAAACGCGTGTCACAGATGGAGAGAGTGACGGAAGCCCCAAGGACACACTGAGAACTTCCTGAGGGTGACTGCCTGCCTAGGCAACGTGGGGGCATGCTGCCGTGACTGCCCACACGGCCCTGAGGTCACTGTGCTTTAGGATTGGACAGAGACCGAGACCTTGAAGAGCTGTGCCCCCTTCTCCTCACTTCCCTCCTGGCCACCACCCAGCCTCTGAGAGACCATCCGACATTTACGGGAAGGCCCGTTACGGCATCATTTCTTCCCATTCTTTTTTTTTTTTTGAGACGGAGTTTCGCTCTTGTTACCCAGGCTGGAGTGCAATGGTGTGATCTCGGCTCACCGAAACCTCCGCCTCCTGGGTTCAAGCAATTCTCCCACCTCAGCCTCCCGAGTAGCTGGGATTAAAGGCACACGCCACCATGCCAGCTAATTTTTTTGTATTTTTAGTAGAGACAGGGTTTCACCATGTTGACCAGGATGGTCTCGATCTCTTGACCTCGTGATCCACCCGCCTCGGCCTCCCAAAGTGCTGGGATTACAGGCTTGAGCCACCGCGCCCGGCCCATTTCTTCCCATTCTTAAGCTTTATTTTGGATTCTAAAACTTGAAATGAAAACAAATAGAGTAAGAACCATGAAGTTATTATTATTCGAAGGGCTCAAAAAAGAGAGGAACACTGGAAAAATGATGGTGTGGAGAGAAAAGCTAAGGGCACAGGCAACTCCATTCCAGAACATTCCATGGGAAAGAGAGGGAATGAAAGAACAGGGGGCAGGAGCAGAATGGGTGGGGCAGCCGCCATCATGCAACTAACATTCATGCAAGAGGAAAGCTGAAGTTACAGTAGGCAGACTAGAGCTCAGAGGCTGTGCGAACAACAGTCCTCACAGAGTGTGACGAGCTGATTTCTTGCCTAATCTTTAATCTGCAACCTTAGTTTTAGTGGTCAGTCCCCAGATCAAAGCCAAGTCACAGGCGGACACTAGAAGCCAGGCTGCTGTGCACACACAGGGGGAGCTGATCCCTTGCTCTTACCCAAACTGTTGAAGGACTCCAGGAAGCATTTCAGCCAGCTGATCCATGGAGGGGTACATGTACCTGGAGACAAGACAGAGAAGCCATTAGTGAGCTCCAGACAGAAACGGGTAATCCAAACAGGGATAGGCTTGAAGGGTGGGGGCCATGCAACAGCCTGCCCCATGCACCCAGACTCCCAGTCTACTCCCTTCCCATCCTCCTTCCAAGACCCCTGCAGCACACCGTAACTATCAATTGCTTCCTCTGCTCTAGGTCCCAGGGAGGAATTTTATGGTCATTATTAGCTCATTCAGTTCCTTCAATAACTCTAGGAGGCTGCTAGGATTTCCCCCAACAGCAAGATTATAAATATCACTGAGGCTGAGAGATAAACCACTTGGCCTCACAAGCGGTGGATGGTTAGCCAGAAACATGTCCTCACTGTGTTTGTCTGGTTTTGGGTCTAGGGTGTTGCAGAAACTGACTAGAAGGCATTTCACAATTCTAACCTCAGGGAGAAGCAATTAGAACAGGCATGAGTGAGTTCCATCAGCAAAGGAGTGATGGATCCTCACATATGCTGGGCTCTTGGTGAGGCGATGACAGGGGCCAGTGAGCAAAGCAGGTGCAAACCAGGAGGGAGCCAGCCCTCCAGTCAACAGAAACAGAGGGCTGTGACTCATAACAAAGGCTATCAAAACAGAAACCTGCCATGATCAGGTGATCAGGGAGGGCTTTCTGGAAGAAGTGGCACTGAAGGGGTCATGGGAGCCTGATGAGTTAAGCAAGTGGGCAGGGAAGCAGCATGTGCCAAAGCCCTGGGAAGAGCCAGAAAGAGACCTTATGGTGTCACCCCACGTCAACAGAGCCATTGAGCTGAGGCCACAGGGCAGAAGAGGGGCGAAGACACAGCTCCTTTTGGAGCCAGCAGCTCCTAAGGTGTGACACTGGAGAAGTCGCTTAGCTGCAGGGCCTTCTGTTTCTTCACTCCTCCCCAGGGCTCGTGTGAGGTGAGGAAGCAGCAGAATTCTACTCCCAAGGCCCTGTGTAGGCAGCGGACACCAGAGCCAGGAGGAGCCCAGCCAGGCATCCTCAACCCTGCTCTGTTGTCTCAGCTTCAGAATACGGGAGAGATCACCCTTAGAGGGCCTGGGAGACGCCACCACACCCCTGCCAAGCCCCACACTCTCCTCTGCCCCACTCCAGGAGTAAGAAACAAGCCAGCCCCACTCTGACAGTGGATCCCATCAGATACACATGAAAAACACCTACTAAGGTCCAGTGTGGTGGCTCATGCCTGTAATCCCAGCACATGGAGGCCAAGGCAGGTGGATCACCTGAGGTCAGGAGTTCAAAACCAGCCTGGCCAACATGGTAAAATCCCGTCTCTACTAAAAATACCAAAAAACTGGCCAGGCGTTTTGGCACATGCCTGCAATCCCAGTTAATTGGGAGGCTGAGGCAGGAGAATCACTTGAAGCCAGGAGGCAGAGACTGCAGAGAGCTGAGATCGTGCCATTGCACTCCAGCCTGGGCAACAAGAGTAAAACTCTGTCTCAAAAACAAAAAAAAGGAGAGAAAGACCTAGTAAACCAGGGAGAAAATACCCTGTACCCCTCAGCCTCCAGACCAAGAATAAAAATTCCTGGGCACCAGTGGGGCTCAGACCTAAGAATATTTGTAAACCTTCTCCAGGGGGAGCTAAGAGTCTCTGCTTCCCCAAGCCTTTCACACAATTGGTCCAACCAAAGATAGATCTACTGACATACCTCTGGCTTTATCTGCTGGTTAACAATTAACCATGTCCCACTGTTTTAATACACTTTTAAATTTTTGGTCCTGGTCCCATATGGTTAGCTGTCCCTTCCCTTCCTCTCTGATAAAGGTTAATTATTAAGGATAATTCTGAACACTGATTAAAAAGGATATCTACTAGTAAATGCCAAGAAGGCCCCTCCTGGTAGACTTTAAACCCAAGAAGCTACTCCTGCCCTAGTTTAATCACAGCATCAGGAGCAGGGACAAGGAGGTATCTCTGAGGTCTGCCTCCCCCACGTAATGCTGACTGGGGAGTCCAGTGAGCTCGAGCATAGTTGCACAAGGGGAAACTGAAAGGCCATACCCATGCAGATCATGAGCGGACAAGGGCCAGGCAGTGTAAACACTCTCAACTAAGGCAGCCTGATTTCCAAACAGGATACGTGTCTTAGAGCCGGTAGATAGGGCCAAAGCCAACGCCTCAGGTCTTGGCTGTGCAACCTTTTTTTCCTTTTTTGGAGATGGAGTCTTGCTCTGTCACCCAGGCTGGAGTGCAGTGGTGTGATCTCAGCTCACTGCAACCTCCGCCTCCCAGGTTCAAGGGATTCTCTGGCCTCAGCCTCCTGAGTAGTGGGGATTACAGGCATCCACCACCACACCTAGCTAATTTGTGTATTTTTAGTGGAGACAGGGTTTCACCATGTTGGCCAGGCTGGTCTCGAACTACTGACCTCAGGTGATCCACCCACCTCAGTCTCCCAAAGTGCTGGGATTACTGGCGTGAGCCACCACGCCCGGCCTCAGCTGTGCAATCTTGAGAAAGGTAGTTAACACCTCCATGCCTTGATATTTTCATCTGGAAAATGGAGCTAACACCAGCCACACAGAGCTAGCCGTAAGGAGTAAGCCAAAATGGCAATGTTAGATCAGAATGATCGTGCCTAGCCCACAGGAAGTGCTCCAACAACGCTCCTTCTCGCCCTCTTTTTCTTCCCAACCTCCTTGGTTTTTCATCACACTATTGGGTTATGTCAAGTCCTCCTCCCCTTCATAGGTTGGGCACACCTATGGTAAAGCCAGCCTTGGAGGAAAGACGGGGGGTGGGGAAGTAGCATCTAATGGGTATGTTGTTTCAGTTTGGGAAGATGAGACTGTCCTGGAGATGGAAGGTGGTGACGACTGCACAACATCTGAATGTCCTCAATGCCGCTGAACTATATACTTAAAAATGGTTAAAATGCTAACTTTTATATTATGTATCTTTTACCACAGTTTAGTAAGTGGTTAAGACAGTAACTTTTATGTTTTACCACAATTAAAAAGTATTTAAAAGAACAAGCCAGCTGAACCCCTCCCCGACACCCAGTCTCCACCCTGCAGGGCTCACAGGGCAAGAGGCTCTCACCCTGCGGGGAAGGAGGCTGCGCCGTCCTGCTGGCCGGGGGCATCCACGTGGCAGACGGCAAAGTGCTGGGTGATCTCCTGCATGTCCTCGTAGTTGAAGAGGGGGTTGTAGCAGGTTTTGTCTGAAGAACAGCAGAGCGGGGGGAGGGATGAGAAAATAGTAAGAGGAGAAAAATTAGGTGTCTCGGTGGCAAAGCACATTCATTTTGCTTCACTCCTATTCAGAAGAAGGAAGTGAACTTTGAAGAATACAGATGTTTATGTTTTTCGCTTTTTGGTTTTGTACCTATGCCCACTTTCCTGGTGACAAAAGGCAAGACTAAGTCATGGGCCAGGGAGTGGTATCTGGCAGGTGAATCTTGTAGTTGGTGCTGGAAGGGGTTCCCAGGCTGGCCCCTGCAGCTCCTCCAGTCAGTCAGGGTCAGGATGGCCCTGGCATGAGATGGGTTTGCCCCCCTCATCCTTTCTTTCCTTCTGGGTCCACTATAACCTCCCATCTGGAGTAGTGACCCTGTGTCTAAACATGGCAGTGTTATTCACTCAGCTAGAAAGTAAAAATGCCCCAAATGCCTATCAACCAAAGAATAGATGGCCAGGCACAGTGGCTCATGCCTGTAATCCCAGCACTTTGGGAGGCTGAGGTGGGTGGATCACCGGAGGTCAGGAGTTCAAGGCCAGCTTGGGCAATGTGGTGAAATCCCATCTCTATTAAAAATATAAAAATTAGCCAGGTGTGGTGGTGGGTGCCTGTAATCCCAGCTACTTGGGAGTCTAAAGCAGGAGAATTGCTTGAACCCGGGAGGTGGAGATTGCAGTGAGCCAAGATCGTACCACCACACTCCAACCTGGGTGACAGAGTGAGAATATGTCTCAAAAAAAAAAAAAAAAAAAAAAAAAGAAAAGAAAAGAATAGATGAAGTGTGGTAAGTGCATACAATGGAATATTATTATTCAACAAAGGAAATACAAATACTAATACATGACCTGGAAAAAAACCTTGAAAGCATTATGAAAGAAGCCAGTTAGAAAAATTCACATATTATTTGATTCCATGTATACAACATTCCAGAATAGGCAAATTCACAGAAAAGGAAAGTCGATGAAGGGTCAGTCATCTGGGGGTGGGGTGACCAATAAAAGATACAGGATTTTTTAGAAGGAAGAAAATGTTCCAAAATTGTGCTGATGGTTGCACAATTCTGTGGAAAGACTAAAAACCATATGCATGCATGACTGAAGAAGTCGCCGTCACAGATAGCAAAGTGCCCCAGTGCTCCCAGCACCTCTGGGTACACAGACAACTCCATGCCCACATGCAGTGCATTTCTGGCTTTTCCAGGCTGTGGCAAGAGTTCTTCCCAGAATAGCTCCAGGAAGTCCCAGGCAGAAAGGAAACCACCCGTTCCCGGCCACTGCCCTTCTCAGCTGCCTTCTTCCACCACCCTCTCGGCAACTGGCTGACAGGGAACCTGGGATCCTCAGAACTTACGGTTCATGCCGATGTCATGGTAGGTGAGGATGACAGGCCGGTTTCCCTTGGGAGTCCCACACAGCGTGACGTGAACGGAGCCATGTAAAGTCTCGATGTCCTGCTCCTGAGGAGAGACAGCAGACAGTGGGCTGGTCATGTGGGGTTCACGGCGTCTGTGTGGCTGAAGACACCCAGTCTCTTTCCAACTGTGTTTTCAGGAAGCTCACTTCTCAATCGACTGTAAGAGCCCTGGCTTCGGGCAGCACCTCTATCTGGCTGGAAGCCAATCCCAGAACCAGGGCAAGGACGGGACTCCCTGGAGGCAGGAGACGGAGGCCTGGCTCAGACTGTGCTGTTAACTGCACAAAATGCCGGGCAAAGGGCCAGCCTGTGGCCATCTCTGCACCAGACTGTGTTTACTCCATCCAGAAAACAGGCCAGCAAGCCTGCGCTTTCCTGCCCCCAGGCCCCACTGGCCCCACAGGTTACTGTACCTGTGACTAACACCTGGTAGCTTAGGGCTACCCAGAATTCACACTCTACTTCCAAGAACAGCCCCCAATTTCCTTCAGAAACCCACCCAACCCTTGCCCTCAATCGTGGGGGTTCTGTTGACACTGATCCCTGCCCCACGTTTCACAAGCCCAGGCCAATTCATGCATTCCACCTCCCGGTTGCCAGTATTGGATCAGGATGGAACAGGTGGGCTGGCTCAGGCCAACTAAAGCCAACTGCACTTATTTCTAGTAACTGGGGAACTGGATTGAACTTGGTCTAGCAAGGTTGCATCTGCAGCAGCCACGCTGTCACCACGAGGCAATGGCCTGCCTGAAAGTTTGGCAGCCCAGGGACGGCAAAGAGAGAAAGGGGATTTGGGGATGGCACCCACCATCCGGGATTTTCGGTTACGTAAGCCACCAACTTCCAATCACATGTAAGCCATGTCCAGCTGACCCAAAGAATGCTGAATGATATCATGCCCATCCTCTCTCCTGCCCTTCCTTCTTGTAGGTCCTGGTGGTTCTTCTGGTCAAGGCCAACTCTCCAGCTCGGCCATGGACCCCCAGCCGGCCCCCCACCCCCGTCATCCCCACACCTCTCCGCACCAAACCTTCCTAACAGCTGAAGAGCTGCTCTTCTTTCTTCCTCTGGGAAAAAAAAAAAAAAAAAAAAAAAGGCATCCTGCCTTGGTCCCAAGCACCCCAGATCATTCACGGATCAATCTCTCACCTGCCCCGTTCACCTAAACTCCTGCAGGGGGTAGTTGGAGTCTTTCTCAATTGTCACTTCCACTCACCCTTCCCCTCATGCCTGCCCCAGGCTTCTGCCCTTCTCAAGGCCACCCAGAAGTCCCTGAGGACCCCAGTAACTCATCTCCCTTGAGCGATTTCCATGTCTGAGAGCAGTGCCCTCCCCTTTGAAATGCCCCACTCTGGGCTTTGCTCCCACAGGGCAGTTGGAGAGCAGGGAAGTAGGGCCATCAGCCTGCTGAGGACAGGCTGCAGACGCCTTCCAAGTGCCAGGGCAGTGCTGAGCCATGTCCCTCCATGTCCTCACCTTCACAAGAGCCCTGCCAGGGTCACGTGACCCAGTGGCTGAGGAAGTGACGTTGGTGACCCCGAGTCATAGGGGCAGGCAGTGCAGAGGTGGGTCCCCCAGACAGTCAGCCTCTGCAAGGCCCCAGGCGCCTCACACTTCACCCACCCTCGAGCGGCGCACACTCAGGCCCCATGAGGCCCCCTCATCTCAGCACGCTGCACTGATTTTCCAAAGAGTAAATGAGGCGTTGAAGTGGAATACAGAGCACTCTGGATGCTGTTGAACCTGCTTCCAGAAGCCGCCAGAAATGTGACCAACAGAGGTCACTGCCATGTGGCGGCAGAGAGGAGGGTCAGCGTTCACAAACTCATGCTTGAGAAGAGGGGATGGGACAGACCCTCACTCAGGCGCCCTGTGGGAGCAGGTCACTCCCTCCCCAGCTTGAATCTTGAAAACAGGAACAGTCTGGCTCTGCCTATCTCCTGGGTGCTGAAGACACAGAATGCGGGCAGCTCAGTCTGAGAGTGACCCCGGTGAGGTGGTAGGAGGCAGCCACCCCCACGCTGTCCACACCAGCCGGTGATCGGACTCTACCTCTGCTACTTCTTTACTCCTGATACTTAAGGCAGTTTGATTTCATCCAAGAAACATTCACTAGACACCTATTGCATGCCAGGTCCCCTTCATCCCGCAGGGATGAGTGGATGAGAACTCACAAGCCAGCAGGGGCAGGGGAGATGGCCCCGGGAGCTGTGGGTCCTCTGGGTCCTCCGAGAAAAAAGGAGAAAGAGGATTTAACCCACTGGGGGGTTGTTGGGAATGGGACCAGGAAAACCTCCTGCATCCCATAAGACGAATGATTCTCAAACTGAGGAACAAGTTCAAAAACAAAGAAAAATGGCATCCAATACCAGGCTCCCCCGCAGCATATGAAAACTCTACACTGTGTTTCCAACAAGAACTCACCACCTCCCCCTCCCCACTGGCAGAGTGCAGGGGTTTCTGACCCTCACTTGGAGAACCCTGAAGCCAGCCAGCCCCAGGCCACCATGGTGCTTCTGCAGAAAGGAGACAAGCACCCCAGCTCACTCATGGACCAGTCTCTCACCTGCCATGTTCATCTAAACTCCTGCAGAAGGTGGTCGTGAGTCTCTCTCAACTGTCACTTCCACTCGCCTGCCCTGGGTGTCCACCCTCCTCGAGGTCACCCAGAAGTTCCCTGTTCCTGAACAGCACAGGGATGCAGGTTACCAGGTGAGGATGGTGACATATAGAGAGGCACAGCAGAGACAGACCCAGCTTCCTGGGAGCATCCAGGCCTGCCCAGCAGGGAGTCGTCCTGGCACCTGCATTAGCCCCCAACAAGGTAAGTCCCCTGGTTCACAGAGCTCCGCCCATCTCCCTTCTGCCTTCTCTGCCCCTCAGGGCCCAACACTTCTTTCCTGCCCATAACAGGCACTGGAAAAATCCATAGATGAGGGAGCAGTGGCCTGGCTTCCAGCGGGGGCCAGAGATCATCTGCTGGGCCCAGCCTGGCCCTGAAGCCACTGTGGGAACAAAGGCTCATTTGTCTGTGGGGGCACATTCTTCATTGTCTCCCCAGCTGGCCCACATGGGTCCCTCTAAAGACAGGCCAGGGTAGGCAGTGTCCCTACCGCCACAGATGTCAGACTGCAAATCTGTTCCCCAACCTCTGAGCCTCTATGTCCTCACCCCTGAGACAGGAGGGCCACCTGCAACCCAGGCTCCATAGCAAGAGAGGATTCACCTGCCAGAGCCCAGACCACAGCACCAGGTAGGAAGGGGACTCCCGCTGTACGTACCATAGGGTGTTAATGAGGCAGCAGGTATGGGACACGCCACCGCAGCTGGCATCAAGAATGTCCCTGGAAGCCCCCGGGGTTGTGGGTGGGTAACAGGTTTTTGACTCATCTCTTTGAAGGTCTTAAAATTGCAGCCCTCCCAATAAGACCCCTGGGGTTGGTGAGAGCCTCACAGAGCACTGACGCTTCACCCTAACTCACACCTACAGGGGTGTCAGGACCCTGGCTACTGCCTCAACACCGCCCCAAATCTCAGCCTGAGCAGGACACAGAAGAAGCAGGTTTCGACACTGTTAGCACTAAACTGAAGGGTCCCTCCCTCCATCCAAGGAGGAAAGGCTGTGTGGGTCTCCTTCGCTCTTCTGTTCACAGGCCCCTGCACAGCTGCCTGCTCCTGGTGGGCAGCCAGTATCTGCTGGATAAGAGATCTGATCCAGGCAGATAATGGTGAGCATCACACCCTAGGAAGAAACTTTCTCTCCTAAGGGCATGGATCAACATTGGGATCATCCCCACTCTGCTCCTGGATTGGCCATGAGATGCTCAGCTCCCTCCCAGTAAGACCCCTGGGGTTGGTGAGAGTCTCACAGAGCACTAACGCTTCACCCCAACTCATGAGGAACTACAGGACTGTCAGGACCCTGGCTGCTGCCTCAACATCGCCCCAAATCTCAGCCTGAGCAGGACTCAGAAAAAGCAGGTTTCGACATTGGTAGCCTTGGTGGGAAGGACAAAGACCCCTTCTGGGAAAGTGGAAGTAGGGAAGGTCATGTGGGTGCGGGGCTGCCTCCCAGGCACAGGTGACAGTGGTGAGGGAGAACATTTGCTAAGCACCTATGAAGAGTAAGGCAGGGTATCAGACCACGCCACAGGGAAGCCCATCAATCCCATTTTACAGGTAAAGAAGCTGAAGTGACTCTCCCAAGGTCATGGGCTTATAGTGGTAGACCCGGGATCTGATCTCTCATCCGCTGGGCCCTTGCTCCTCTGTGCCAGGGTCTGCTGGCCCTCATCAGTCCTCCCCTCAGTTTCTGGCCCCCCAGCACACCCAGGAGGAGGAGGGGGAAAAGCAAGTGTTGTGATCTTCCCTGCGTCCAAGTCCCATCCCCTAAGTCTCACACACATACTCACACATCCCCAACAAACACACCCACCAACAAACACACGTGCACGCACGTGGTTTTGAGCTAGCCAGGAAGACTGTCTGAGATTGAATGGGAGAATGACAACACTCACAAACACAGGCCTTTGTCCTATTCAGTCCCAAAGGAATGTTCTGTCCTCCTGTCCCTGTGGGAATAAATCACCCAGTGTTCTGGAGAGAGGAACCCGTCCCGTGTCTTCTACGTTTTCCCAAAGAGAGGGCACGAGGAACCCAGAACATCAGAACGGCATGGTGCACTGTTCGTCCTCTTGCCCGAGAGAGCAAAGTGCCTGTGTCAGGGCTCAGCAGAAGACCCCCCGACTCTGGCTAGGACCAGGCTGGCAACACAAACACAACTCCTCCACCATCCAGAGCCCCACCCCCAGGTCTTCCACAGTTCAGGACCACGTCACGGAAGACCCTGCTCCCAGGGCCTGATTCAGACAAGGGGATGAGAAGACAAAAGCCTGGCTGCACACACCACTTTCTTCTCACCTGCTCTGGAAGAGTCTAGAAAGCTGCTCTCTCACGTCTATAGGTGATGGCAGGGATGGGGCTGGTCACAAACAGCCACTGCATCTTACTCATGCATTTTTCACACGTGTTTTCTCATTAAATGCATGCAACAGCCGCTGCAGAGATGAGAAAGGTGAGGCCGAGAGAGATGAAGGACTTCATCCAAGGCCGCACAGCTGGAAGAGTGGGGCAAAATCTGAACCAACCTTGGATTGGAATGTCTGCATCCAAAGCCTGTTCTCTTTAACATCCCATTTCACATTCTGTGCAGAGCAGAAGAGGTGAAGGAAACCTTTCTCTGCAACGTGCACCGTAACTTTCTAAAGGGGGATGCAGCAAGTTAGACCCCACATTCATTTCACTGCAGAACACCTGTATCTCCCCAGCACCCCAAGGACAAGCAACCCGTGTGGCACAGGTTGAGTTACACTACCAAACAGAATGGAGAAATAACACCTGCTGCTCCCATCCTCCCAAAACAGGCACCTGCCCCCACACTGCAGGCTTGTGTGTCTTTGTGAGGATGTGCACCGACAATGGAAACTCCTCAGCACAGACATCACCTCCTCCTTCCTGCTACCCACCATACACACGACCTGCAGACCCTGCTCTCTTCTTCACAGCATGACCACAGTTACGAATAACTGTGGAACAGCTGCCTCCCCAGCCAGAGCGCCAATTCCCAGAGGGAAAGACTGGCTCTCTAACACACAGAGTCTAGCCTGGAGGATGCGCATAGAGATTTACAGTCTACACTGCCTGTATGCTGGCGAGTAGCAAACATAGCACCTCCCACAACGGTCTACTGTAAGACGTCAAGTGGGGAAATGGGACCTAACACTAAGCATGCCTTAGAGATTTCATCCCTTTGGCTGTCAAACCCGGCTTGGAGCTTTATAAACTACGGCAGACTGTTGGTTGGCATCCCAAACATCTGTTGTTCCCTTCTTTTCCAGAATAGAATTCTAACTTCTACACTAAACAGTGGAGTGCCTGATGAAACGTTCCCCTTCCTTCCTCATCTCCCTTGTAACCAAGGATGGTCAGGAGGTTCAGTTGTGGCCAATGAGATGCCAGCAGAAATTCCTGCAGCTTCATGGAGAGTTTTTTTAAAAAGGGTCAAACTTGGCCGTTTGATTCTTGTCCTTTCACCCTCCCGCCTGCATCCTACCTGGAATACGGATAAGACGCTCGGGGGTTCAGTGACCATCCTACCAATCTGAGAACCAAAGCCGCATGCTCGGGCGACAGCGGGAAGCTGGAAGGACTAACTCCAGCTGGGCTGGGTGACGTTCATAGCCTGGGGTGTTAGCTTTCTAGGTTGGGGAGAATAGCAAACATTTCCTTGTTACAGCACTGTTTGTTGAGCAATACTTATCCTAGTGACATAACCACCGTGTGCCCCTGGCCAAATTATCAGCCTTCTCTGACAATGCCTGCTATCCGTTGTAAGCTGAGGTCAATAACGATGCCTTCTGCTCCACTGAGCTTCTCCTAAGACAAAAATCATGGTACAGACCTGAATGTGTTTTGCAAACGGCAGCGTTTCGCTTCACGTCAGCTGTTATGGATGACCGCTCCAGAAATGATTAGAGTGAAGCTGCCAGGGCCAGCCCCACTGGCTTAGGTCAACTCTCTGGATCATCTGGAGGGTCTCTGGAGGCCAGCTGTGACTGTGTCTCCCTGTCCCCGTAATCCCCTCCTTCCCAGCAGGCCCTGGGCAGATGCCACCCGTACTGGGCTTTAAGAGGAAGGATGACTGCATACCCAAGCTCTAAGTCAGTTGGTGGGTTGGGTGACCCCTCCCTTGGTCTAGCAAGCCTTGAGGTCCAGGCACGGCCAGTGCAGTAGGGCGCCCTCTGGAACAGCAGGCCAGAAGCTGACTGGCTCAGCAACATAAAGTCAAGGCCGATGGTGGGAAGAAAGACAAATCACGGGAATGGAGGCTCAAGAGGAAATGTCAGGGGCCTCCCCTCCCTACCGTCTTTTCATAAAATGATATATTCCTCCCCCTGAATTTTCCTGGTTCATGTCCTATGCCCTTGGAGGAGGAGGGGAAGCCACAGCTGTACCATATCCCTTAATGATCCATTGCATTAAGTAAGAAACACAGGCCAGGCATGGTGGCTCACACCTGTAACTGTGAGTTTGAGACCAGCCTCTGCAACATAGTGAGACCTCCTCTCTACAAAAAGTAAAATTAGCCAGGCATGGTGGATCACACCTACAGTCCCAGCTACTAGGGAGGATGAGGTGGGAGGATCACTTGAGCCTGGGAGGTCACAGTTGCAGTGAGCTGAGACTGCACTACTATGCTCTAGGCTGGGCAACAGAAGGAGACCTTGTCTTAAAAAACAAAAACAGTAAGGTGCACATAAAGTATCAGAGTACCAGAGACAACCAGGGAGGTGTGTGTAGCCAGGAGGAATACGACAAAAAGACAGCCACACACTGAGCAAGTCCAGTAAGCCAGCTTTGTCTCCTGTACTATCACGGCAGCCACTGAACAGAGAGCCTTTGGGGCTGAAGTACAGGTGCCCCACGAGGTAACAGAGTTAAGGTCCAAGATAGACAGGTCCTGGGGCTTCCAAAGCCATGGTTCCCCTACAAGCCCCACACAATGGAAGACAAGACTGTCAAGGCGAGGGTCAAGCTGGGCCTGTCCCTTCTCGGTTAATTCCCCAGTCTTTTATGTTGACATCGGGTCAAGAGAATTAAACACACAGTCAGAGAATGAGCTGCTGTGGGCAGAGGGAGTCAGCCTGGGAATCCGGCATGCAACTGGAACCCACACTCAAGACCTCAATTCTTCAAGGAAAAAAGAACTTGGAAGAACATCTTTGTTGGATTAGGGTGGAGAGACGGAACAGACCCCCTGTCATCCACGGAGCAGGGGAGGGCAACAAAGGCCTGTGAGCTGAGCCCGCTGCTGTGTGCATTCAATGTCTGCAACGGGCTCACGGACAGCGATGCTCCCCACTGTTTCACAGATTAGGAAACTAAGCCCTGGGGAGGTCAAGCGAGTGGCCAAGGACACGCGGGTGGTAAATGACAGGGCTGGGTCTGCCCTTGCCTCCACTTACTGCACCCTTTCTGGGACACCAGGAGATGAATGAGGTCAGCCTGGCTGGGCCTGGCCTGGGCATACCTCGGGGGCCGTGCATGAGCCCCACTCTCCCACTCCACTGGAGGGTGCTCCTAGGAAACGCACAGCAGAATTGCAGAAAAGGGACACCGTGTTTATTTTGCAAAGCCTCATTTTGCGTTGATCCAGATGATTGTCCCTGCCATCTGTCACTCTAAGGGTTTGCTCTAAGTCCCAGTGGCTTTGCTAGGAAGTAGGGCTGGGGGAGGGGGAGGATGGGAAATGAGGACTTCCAGGCTTCTGTCTGAGTTCTGCCCACCTGCAGTCATGGGGCATGAAAACAAGAAGCAACTGTGTGGAAAGAGAGAAATGAGCAAAAGGTCACCATTTCCATTTTCCCTGTGAGCTGGTCTGCTTCCAAGAAAAGGGGAGAAAAACAGCTCCCCCTGAATGGGATCATACGTCCCGAGACCAGCTCAGCTCTACTGAACAAGAGGCCTCTCGGCAGAACTGGGAGCCAGACCTCTGGAGCCCCTGCCTGGCCCCCGGGCTGCCCCAGCCCCCTCCACTGCTCCACATGGTGGCCCTGTGGGTAACATCAGCTCATTTCCCAGGGAGTTCTGGTGAGCACACAAACACAGATTCCCATGGAAACCAAATCAAATCTAATCGTCTGAATAACTCAAGATCCAGGTGGAGGGAATTAAAGGCAGCAAATCCAATAGAAAAAGCAATTTGAAGCCACAGAAAGTCACTCAGCTCACAAGGTACAATTTAGGGGTGGTGAAGTCAATTCTGCTGTCCCTTCCCTAAAACTCGTTAAATGAACTGAACTTTGGCTCCACACATGGGGATTGAATCAGCTTTTGCCAGCTATCTCGGCATGGTATAACATCGGGCAAATCCCTTAAGACTTTTCTGGGCCTTGCATCTTCAACATAAAATGAAGATGGCAAGAATACCTCCCTTGTGAGGTTCTGTGAGGATCACACGAGCAGATGCAGGCAAAGAGCCCAGCGTGGTTTCTGACATACAGCCGAGCTCAACAGAGGCCAGCCATTGTGACTTTCCTAACTCTAGCATTTTTCGGAAGCAGACGGATCTACATCTATGACTATCTCAGCAGTACCCTTTGGGAAATGCCCTGACATCTTTAAATGGGTCTCTCATCTGCAACAGAGCCCAACACCCTCACCTTGGCAGGGAAGCCCTGAGACAACGGTGAGTATGCAAATACTCATTCTTCCTCCTCTTCCCTCCTTCAAGTGGCCTTCCACAAAACTCCCCATCTGGAGCAGAAGTCTTGGACTCTAGAATTCTAGCCAAAGCAAATAAGGTAGAACCCAAAATACTCCCACCCTCCCTACTTATCAAATCTGCAAATCAACTGCCTAAAACCTGATGCCGAAGCCTCTTCAGCAGAGCCAGATCAGATCGCGTCCTTCCTGCAACCCAACACCTAGGCCCGCAGCCCGCCCACCCCATGCTCTGAGAGTTCCCGAATCTTTCCAGGAAGGGGGAGCCAAGCAGGGGCTTGACAGCGCTGACAGAACCTCACATGCAAATCACCAATCACTTTGCCCGAACATCACCCGGGACAAAACAAAGAGACCACCCAAAAGCGATGCCAGTGACGAAGAGACAAGGCCTGATGCCATCTGCTCTGGTGGGCGATCTGTCTCCTGAGACAGGCCACCCAGCAGCTTGACACAGACTCCGCCAGTAGCTCCTCAGTGCCAAGCTCTGGGCTCAGTGTGTGTGTTTTGATTAAAAAAACAAAAGTGCCTAATTTATTGACTACATTGGGAAAAGAAGTGGGAATCTGCCTGAGTTAGTCAAAGTGCTGAAGCAGTAATTATTTTTCAAAGAATAACGTCGGCTGCTTTCAGATACACACAATAAAGTGGCTCAGACTCCTCAGACTGGACCCCGAAGACCTGGCCAGGAGAGAGCCCTGTTTTAACAAGCAGGTAAGAGCCCAACTAAATGAACAGATAAAATCCATTTGCCATTAAGGCACATCAATTCTTGAGTCCTACAGCAACTCCTTGTCAGTAGGCTAAACATAAGCCCAATGAAGTATTGTTTAGATGATCTGCTTGGCCAGATTTTTTGACAAGCAGACATGGCAAAGATGAACCAGAATCTCTAGTTCATATGAGCTTAATCAGCCTTTCCAGGAACAGGGCTGCACTCAAGTATCAAGGCTGAGTGAACTGTCTGGGTCAGACAGCCCTGGGTTCAATGTGGCCCACTTCACTGCTGCCACCCCTGGGAAAGCCTCAGCTTCCTTATCTGTAAAGTAAGGACAGTGGTACATCCCCAAAGTTTCAGCAAGAGCACGTGGGAGGCCCTCAGTGCTGGCCTGGCTCATCAGAAGACACCAAAGTCCATGGCAGGCAGGTGCTGTCCTGTGGCTTTGCTGGAACCCCCGTGTGAATCTGAGGTCAGAATATGCTGACCAGTCCTTGGGCTGATGTGCCCTGTAGGCCCTGGCCCTGTCACCCATCCGGCCCAGACAGCTTCTGTTGTCACACTGCACTGCATCTTCTGAAGGAAATTCTACAGCAACTCTCCACCCAAGAATTTGGAGGCTGCTAAAAATCTGAGGGACACTTTGATCAATCTCATGAATCAACTGGATCTTGAAGCTGAATCTAAATGAATACAGATTTATACAAAAGATTTTTTTTTTTTTTGGTAACAACCTTGACAAAGTATCATTCAACACTCAGATTCAGCTCAAACATTGTGACTTACCTGGAACACTGAGCCTGTTAACAGCTTACAGGAACAATGCATTTCTGCCCTTGGAAATTTCAAAATCCAGATCAGAAAGGCCTTTGCTCGTGCTGCTACTTCCGCCTGGAATGATCTATCCCCGGGCTTCTCTTTGTCACATGACTGGCTTCATCTTTCAGGTTTCAGTGCAATGTCACCACTTAAAAAAACCTCAACCTAAGAATACAGCACCCCAGCCACAACCTATCCCATCATCTGGCTCCATCTCATCCTTCACTATTGTCTTCAAAGCACCTACAGAAGCTTTAATTCTCATGTTTGCTCGTCTGTATGTTTGTCTGCCTCTTCTTCTAGGGAATGAGGACTGGTTTCAAATATGCACCCTGGAAGCACAAGGCTTGAGGTCCCCTTTCCAGCTCTGTGCTCTCGGGCGAGTTCCTTAACCTCTCTGTGCTTCAGGTTCTCTCTCTAGGATGGGGCAGGATCACGTGGGGCACATTAGGCGAGCTGCCAGGTACACATTCTGTGCTCGGCAGTGCTGAGCTATTATTCCAGAATTTAGGTTCCTGAAACACGGGTCACTGCCTGTCACACTGATCACTGCTCCCCAGCACCTAAACTAATGCCAGGCACAAAGTGGGCATTTGTTAAAGAAACAAAGGAAGGCACAATAGGAAAAAAATGCCCTAACCTCACAGGACAGCTCTGGGGATTAACTCAGAGAGCTCAGCCCAGGCTGGTGCACGGTGCTGGGAGACCTTATCCTGACCTTGGCTACCGTCCTTCCAAAGGCTTCTCTGTGTGGTCCCCACTTTAATGATGTCCTAAGGGGCAGCTCCTTAGCTAACCCCGGCTTGAGCAACACAGGCTGACCTTCCCTGGGAGTAGGGGTGAGATCTATTCTCTGCTCTCTCAGTTTCCTGTGTCCTAAGATGGGAGAATAGGAGGGAGATGGAAGAACAGTTTTGATTCACTAAAAAAAAAAAAAAGCCTAAATTATTGACTACATTGGGAAAGGAAGCAAGAATCTGCCTGAGTTAGTCAAAGTGCTGAAGCAGTAATTATTTTTCAAAGAATAACGTTGGCTGCTTTCAGGTACACACAATAAAGCAGCTCAGACTCCTCAGACTGGACCCCGAAGACCTGGCCAGGAGGGAGCCCTGTTTTAACAAGCAGGTAAGAGCCCAACTAAATGAACAGATAAAATCCATTGGCTATTAAGGCACATAAAAGTGTTTTGCAGACTTTCCAGAGAAACACGACTGTGAGGAATTATCTTCATGGGGAACAGATAAACGAGGCCTTCCAGGTGTCCCAGAATTGATAACCAAGATTTTAAAATCCAAAATAACTACATGATCCAGTGATAGGGTTTGGCTGTGTCCCTACCCAAATCTCATCTTGAACTGTAGCTCCCATAATCCCCACATGTGGGATGGACCTGGTGGGAAGTAGCTGAATCATGGGGGCAAGTTTTGCCCATGCTGGTCCTGTGATAGTGAGTAAGTCTCATGAGATCTGATGGTTTCATAAAGGCAGTTCCCCTGCACACCCTCTCTCTCCTGCTGCCCTGTAAGACGTGCCTTTGCTCTTCCTTCACCTTCTGCCATGAATGTGAGGCTTCCAGCCATGTGAAACTATGAGCCCATTAAACCTCTTTTTCTTTAAAACCCAGTGTCTGATATGTCCTTATAGCAGCTTGAGAAAAGACTAATACCTCCAGCAATTCCACTTCTGGGTATATGCCCCCAGAATTGAAAGCAGGATCTTAAAGAGGTATCACTATGCGCATGTTCACAGCCTTACTCACAATAGCCCAAAGCATCCACCAATGGACAAATGGAGAAGCAAAATGTGGGGCGTACATACAATAGAATATGACTCAGTCTTAAAAAGGGAGGAAATTCTGACACATGCTACAACAGGGATGAACCCTGAGGACGTGATGCTAAGTTATACCAGCCAGACACTAAAGAACAAATCAATGCAAATTAATAGTTTTATAATAACAAAACAGTATGTGATTGCACTTACATGAGGTGCTTAATCAAAATCACAGAGACAGAAAATAGAAGGGTGACTGCCTGAAGCTAGAACGAGGAATTGTTTAATGGGACAGAGTTTCAGTTCTGCAAGTTTTAGAATTCTGGAGATGGCTGGGTGCGGGGGCCTATAATCCCAACACTTTGGGAGGCTGAGGTGGGCAGATCACTTGAGGTCAGGAGTTCAAGACCAGACTGGCCAACATGGAAAAAACCAGTCTCTACTAAAAATACAAAAACTAGCCCAGTGTGGTGGCGGGCACCTGTAATCCCAGCTACTCAGGAGGCTGAGGTATGAGAGTTGCTTGAACCCAGGAGGCAGAGGTTGCAGTGAGGCAAGATTGCACCACTGCACTCCAGCCTGGATGACAGAGCAAGACTCTGTCTGAAAAAAAATAAAAGATAAAATAAAAAAAATAAAGTTCAGAAGATGGATGACAGTGATGGTTGCCTGGTAATATGAACATACTTAATGATACAGAGCTGTACATTTAAAAGTACTTAAGATGGTAAATTTGATGTTACATGTATTTTTCCACAATAACAAAAATAATTGGGGAAGCAGCCCACGACAGTTAGTGGATAGGGTGCGTGATGTCTGCCCCAGCACTAATGCGGGAAGCACCACATCACTGTCCCCGTCAGTAACCTCTCTCCATACCACTTAGCAAGGCTGGAGCACTGTCCCCATTTCACAGATGAGGAAACTGAAGTTGCAGGGAGGTGAAGCAACCGGCGTTGGGCCAATCACCAGGAAAGGGCACCGATGGGGCTTGTGTTTCACTCTTTCTGGCCCTGGAAGGGGGCCTTCATCTGAGGAAGACGGATGACCACATCCCCACCGCAGGAAGACACAACCTCAGCGCCAGCAAGCTGCTTCCCCGGGGAGAAACCTGGAACTGACATTTGAGCCACAGGAAGGTTGGCAACGGCAGCTGAGGGAGGCTGGTGTGGCCTGGCCCATCCCTGAATACAGTTACCCTATGGCTAACTTCCAGCTGTTCTCAGCCCAGAGAACCAGTCAAATATCCAAGGCCATGGTGCTGGTGCCGCAGCCACAGTAACTGTTGCAGCTCTGACTGCCCCGGGGCGCATTTTCCTCCATTCTCAAGAGGGTGAAAAAGAGGATCTGCTACCATAATTCTTAGTTACGCCACTATGCCACCCTAAACGAGTAACTTCCCCTTTTTCTCTTTCCCTTGGGTTCCCCAGCTGTAAAATCAAGGCTTGGACTTGATAAAGAGAGTATGTTCACCCCCTACCTTCCAGGAACACCTTCATATGCCTGGCATCCTGCGACACAGAGAAGAACGGGATGGAGTTCTGGCCAGGGCGTGTGAAAAGCCTGGACCTGAGCACATCAGGCAGACCTGGGTGTGGCTCCCAGTCCCTCCACTCTGGCCTCAGTCTACCCATGTAAAAAATAAGGCTAATGGCGTCTCTCATGTTATCACTGAGGCATTACATGAGATATTGGCTGGGAAGCCCTCAGCACAGCACCTGCCAGGTAGGAAGCCCTCACCAGCATCATTAAAACCTTCACAGGCAGCATGGGAAGCTCTCAGGGCTGGAAGAGGTGGGGCCCGGAGTCTGGCACCACTTCTGCAATCACTGCTAAGTGACTTCACGCAAGTCACTTTCCAGTGCTGCCTCTCTTCTTTTTCTTCTTTTTTTTTTTTTTTTTTTTTTTGAGACAGAGTTTCACTTTTGTTGCCCAGGCTGGAGTATAATGGTTCAGTCTCAGCTCACTGCCACCTCCACCTCCTGGGTTCAAGAGATTCTCCTGTCTCAGCCTCCCAAGTAGCTGGGATTACAGGCGCCTGCCACTACACCCAACTAATTTTTCTAGTTTTAGCAGAGACGGAGTTTTGCCATGTTGGCCAGGGAGGTCTCAAACTTCTGATCTCAGGTGATCCACCTGCCTTGGCCTCCCAAAGTGCTGGGATTACAGGCGTGAGCCACTGCATCTGACCAGCATGTCTTAGTTATGGCAAAGTGGTATGATATCATGGCCTGACCTCAGTCAAGTTTTATTGACTGGGTGGCTGAATTTCGTCATTCATCAAATGGGGAGAAGCCAGTCCTGGTCCCAATTCATTGACCACAGACATGTTTATACCGTGAGGCTGGGACAGCCGTGCCACTATAAACATAGGCCTGACCAGTCAGAGAGACGCTCCTGGGAGGAGAAGGGTCAGGAATGCCCAACCTCTTGGAGCCTCAGTTCCTTGGCTTAAAGCATGGAGACAATGATCTCTAAGGCTGCCATGGTTAAGTGGCATGTCCTTTGTAGTGGACAGGTACCTGTGTTCAGAGCCTGGTGCACAGGGAGGGCTGACTAAGTATGTTCTGAACTGCCAATTGCACCGTGGGGATGTGTTGTGCTCAGAAGAAACCAAATACCCAGACAGAAAGCCACACCTTAGGCACACCCCAATGGTTCCACAGAGACCCTGAGGTCAGGCTGATCTCCAGGGACACCTGACACAACCAGAATGAGAAAATACACACATTGGGCGTGGTATTGAAAACCTCAAACGTGGTATTGATCTACCAGCCAATGCTTCCAGCCCCTCTCCCATCCTTCCCCTTCCTTCCAAAGACAATGCAAGATTCCTCACCTTGGGACGGATGGGGGAGCATTCGTGAAATAAGAGATTCAAGATGAAAGGTGGAGTTGTTTTGGGGTAAGGAGATAGAATAGAGGAGTAAGATGTAGAGCACAGAATGGGTCCCAAACCGGGGACACCTGTGCACCACATGGTAGAGGTTCAGGTGACACCATCTCAGCCGCCTTCGGCTGGTCCAGGAGTGTGCCTCTCCTTCAGGGAGACCACCAGCTCGCCATATGCTTAGGCTTTCTGCCCCACCCTCCAGGACCCAGCACTGCATGGGACACACCCGAGCTTGGGGCTAATGAGTCCAGGACTTAGAGTTCCTGAAGTTCTGACCCAGCCCTCAGCTGAGAGAGCCCAGCCTGTTTTCCTGAGAGCCTGTTCTTGGACACGGCTGAGCTGCACCCCCTGGCACGCCCTGCAGCCCCGAGTAGAGATGGACAGACTTCATTTCTGGGCCAGTAAACCACAGAGAAGGGTGGTTTCAGTTTCCCAAGTGGCGCCAAGAACATCAAGCCTTTGCTTCCGTTCCCTACCCTCACAGGGTCCCAAGCCCGCCCAGCGCGACAGCATTTTCCCTACACACGCCCCACCGTTCTGGCTAGCTCTGTGGGGCTGAAACGGGTGGTGTCTCTGTCCTGCTTTCATAGGAGGTGACTGGTTCCTGCTTCTCTGGACAGCACTCAAGCCAGCTTCTGTCTGGGAGCAGCGGCTGGGAGTGAGGACCTGGCTGAGACCACTGCCTTCTCTCCCCTTGCCCCCAATGATTATGTAATAATCTACTTAAACCAATGGAAAGAAGAAGGAAAAAGAGAAGATGAGATGAGAAAGGGAAAGGAGAGCCACATCCTCTACTTGCCTGGACATCAAACTCTTGCAGGAGGCCGGTGATGCTCTGTGGAAAGACAAAAAAAGATTAATTTCATCCGTTTCCTCTATAAGAGAAAGAATGTTGGAACACATGGGCCTTTCTACACCCTGAATCTGTACCTACACTCCCTCCTTTGTGGGGTCTCCCTAAGTTCTCACAAAGGCAAACTTTCTTTTTGTCTCAAAATAGAAGTCCGGCAGAAAAGCAGACACATTAACTGGATTGCTGACAATAGCCTTAACAGATAAAAATCTGAAGGTCTAAGCTGACCACAAGCTTGAGAGATACAGAAATTGGATAACTGGTTATTAACTGGTCTCCTTGGTTCTACCCATGTGTTACACTTTTAAATCTCAAACCTGACCACATATGCTCCTCCTTACATTTTTTTCCATGGCTGCTGTCATCCGGACCTGGATTAAATTTCAATCTCTGTTAGTAGAAGAGGAGAGTGGAGACTTCTAAATATTCTGAGTTTCAGGCCAGGCACAGTGGCTCACACCTGTAATCCCAGCACTTTGGGAGGCTGAGGTAGGCGGATCTCCTGAGGTCAGGAGTTCCACCAGCCTGACCAACATGGAGAAACCCTGTCTCTATTAAAAATACAGAATTAGCTGGGGATGGTGGCACGTGCCTGTAATGCCAGCTGCTTGGGAGGCTGAGGCAGGAGAATCACTTGAACCTGGGAGGCAGAAGTTGCAGCAAACCGAGATTGCAACATTGCACTCCAGCCTGGGTAACAACAGTTAAACTCCGTCTCAAAAAAAAAAAATCTGAGTTTCAGCTGAAATTCTGTCTTTTACCAGAGCTGTCCATGGCAGGACAGGCCCAGGAAGACAGAGAAAAAGCCCATGTCCCCTGTGGACTGGTGAAAGTGTGACTTGGAGGACCAACTGGTGCCCTGGCTGGCCAGCATTTCTAAGAGATGTTGTTGGCATGTTTTCCTCCTGACCCAGAGACGGAGTCCCAACCCTCTGTGACTGAGCCCCAGCCAGACGCACCACAAACCCCCAGGAAAGAAGACAGCTCAGCAGAGTAAAACGCAAAAGTGGCGAGGGGAACAGAATAATGGAATGGACAGGGGGCAGGGACCGAAGACTAGATGGAAGCAGAGGCCCTGGTGCTCGGGATCCTACAAGCTCCATATCCCCTGGGCTGTGGGCAAGAGCATCAGGGAGTTTGGGTAAATTCAAGTGGAAGCAAAAGTGGTTGGCACCTACACCACTGTCCTGTGTGTGAATGTGTACTGGTGAGAAAGAATGAGAAAACCCCTTCTGTACAACACCAACCTTCAAAACGTTAGCAGAGTGCAGTGGTAACCTAGATTGAGGACAGACACGAGGAAGAACTTCCCAATAATTAAAGCCTCACTCCAAACACTTTGCTGAGTCAATCTAAGGACTTGAAAGAAACTTATTTCATCTGAACCTTGAGAGAAAGGGTATATATTCACTGAGAGATGGACTGGCATGTAACCCTGACATGACAAGCTCTTAGAGACATGTTTCACACATAAAATGTTCTATGATTTCTAGTAGGCTGCCTGAAACAAATAAATAATGTTGTGTTAAATGCATTTACCCTTGGACCCAGCAGTGCCACTTCTGAGAACTTTTTTCTAGGGGTGCACCTGCATATGTATGGAATGACTCACATGAAACATACAAGGGTGTACATTTCTTGCAGCACTGTTTGTAACAGCAGAAGGCTAGAAGACACGTGTCCACATGCTGGGCACTGGACAAATACATTTGATGGAATACTATGTACCTAAAAAGAGAAAAGCAAGTGGACTATGGACTGAACTTGGAAAGATCTCCCAGAAATGTGCAGTGAATAACGCAAAGTGTGGGATACTATTTTCACAGGGTCTTTTTTTTTTAAAAAGGGAGAAATAAGAACACAGTGATATGTATTTGTTCTACTTAGTTTTTGTTTGCTTGTTTCATAAGACTATGTCACAGAGCCAGAGTGAAGAGGACATGGATTTAGAACCTGCATTGTATACAGTAAGAGCTGGCACACTACAATCTGCCTCACCGCGTTTTAAATTTTTCCTGGAATACAGCAAGTACATTCACTCACATACTGCCTATGGCTGCTTTCTTGCTATAATGGCAAAGTTGAGTGGTTGCAACAGAGACCACGTGGCCTTCAATGCCTAAGAGATTTACTATCTGACCCTGTGCAGAAAAGGTCTGCAGACCCCTAGTGTGGAATGATGAGCAAGCATTCCGCAGCTTCCCCAGGCTTGGTTTCTTACTCTAGTTGTACCAGATATCTGCATGAACTTGGCCAATCTCCTTCCTGTCTGGAACCAGTTTTTCTTCTAATCTGCAAAATTGGGAAAAGAGATAGTTGCCTCACACATTTGTAAAGAAAAGTCCATGAAATTATGGACCTAAAACAGAGCAGCTACATGTAGAATCCTAAGAAAATTAAATGAACAATCTATTCACCAAAGGCAGCTGCCCTGGGTTTGATTCCATGTCCCACACTTTGTAACTATGCAATGAAGACAAATTAACCTCCCTAAGACTCAACTTCCTCCTCTACAAAATGAGGACAATCACAGAACCCAGGACCTGCGTGAAATAAAGCTGAGGTGCGGCTGGCCAAGAGGCAGGCACGCAGGATGTGGTCAGCGCATGGTTATCATTTTCCAAAGCATTTATTTGGCCTTAGACTGACTTCACTTTGGTCCCAAGCTTCTGCATTTTGTCATCAGAGGCAGTTATGAGGCTCAGCGAGAACTGGGATGTGAACATGTTTTAAAGCTACAAGGTCAACTGTGCAAATGTAAAGGGTCATTCATCATCAGAACAATCGGCCCAGGATGGGCCCTGCCAGCCCAGGCTATAGGACAGGGGCTTCTGCTTCCAAGAGGAAGGGCTATGTCGACAGAAGACAGTTGCCCAAAAAGAATAATAGCAAGTGAAAAAGTGACTATGCATTGCCCATCTCCTCCATGGCAAAGTTCTAACTGCTCCCCATGATTTCAGTCACTCCCTCCTCACTTGGCCCCATGAAATAAGTCCTAATATCACCACTTTACAGATGAAGAACTAGAACATGAAGAGACTGAGAGGTTTGCAAGTAGATACCAAGCTGCAAAGTGCCACAGCTTGGATTTAAACCCAGGCAATGCAGCTTTAATAAGAGCTGAGGCAGGCAGTCCCCAGGGGAAACTGGGCTCCATGTTGCATGTTCTATAACCACAGAATGCTAGATTGAGACGGGACTGCTGAGAAAACCTCTGGTTCAATGCCCTCACTTTACAAATGAGAGCACAAAGGCCCAGAGAAGTGGGCAAGGGGCCCAGCGCCCGATCCTATGGGACTTGAACCTGAGCCTCTCACAGCTTTGCATTCAGGGAAGCAGTGGACACGTGTTATGTGTGCATGCACGTGTGTCTGTGCATGCTGTGTACCCGTGCGTGCAGCATGTTTGTATGCTGTGCGTATGCTGTGTACATGTGTATTTGTGCAGTGTCTGCATTCTGCATGCCCACGAGTGCACGTGTGCACTCCGGTATGCCTGTGTGTGTCTATGGGTACACGTGCATGTGAGCGGGTAGCCAGGAAGATCTCCACTCACCTCCCCTTTCTCCACCAAAGGCTTCACCTCAGCCAGGTCTACGTCCTGCATCTCCCGGGACATGTCCCTGCTGTCACCTGCCTGCAAGGAGACAAAGGCCACAAGGTCAACACTTCCTGCTGAGAGGTTTCCTGAAGGAAGCAAATCTAAGGCCAATGGCAAGAAGGCCAGGCCTGCACTCTGCCCAGCAGCTTCACCTCCCTCATGGAACACTGCAGGGGACAAGGATGCCCCCTGTACACACGGCCCATGGACCCAACCCAGTCTTCCCACTGGGGCTGGGGCAGTAGATTTACTGAGAGGATATTCAGCCTCATGGAAACTACCTTCCCAATGAAATGGACGCATCAGGCTCACAAACATGTCCCCACACCAAGTTCAGGCCCACTCACCATACCCAGGATGCAGCTCACTGCATTCTAGAAAGGGACCAATATTGCTGATCCTAAAGTCAGGCAGCACCAGAGTGACAACAAAATGGGATCACAAGGTCACATGACCCTTATCATGTATAGGCATAGTACGAGCTTCAGCCTTACAGCTAGCCCTCACAGAAGGTTGGTGACGCAGACAAACAGATGCGCGTGCACATACACGCCCCCCACAACACACACACACCACACACAGCATAGGACTCCCAGCTACCTGCCGAAAGGGAAGAGGGGCAGAGGAAAACCTTAAGCCAAGAAGTGTGGCAGGCACTGAACACACAGCACAATTCTGTAAAAAAAAGGACCTTCAAGGCAAAAAGGACTTCCTGGACCAAAGCAGGGGATGCTCTAACACAGGGCAAGTGCAGAAGAGTAGGCTGCAAAACCAGACTGAGTCAGAGCTCAGGAAGACTCGGAATGCTGCCATTGACTCCCCGGGGTGCCAGGCTTGGGCAGGTGGTGATATCTATTAAGCATACTTCCAGGAGCTGAATCTAGGAACCAGAAGTATAAGCACGTATTCCTACAGATCAATAGTCAAGTTAGAAAAATTAAATGCCCACCAATCCCTGGGGTGAAGCATAATAAATGAAGAATAAGATCAAGTACTACAGGCAGCAGCAGAGGACCGGGGCAGATGGGGTAAGTGACAAGAGGGAAGGGCCCAGGCCACCCACCCGGTGCACAGATCCAAACCTTCTGAATGGAAAATGCCATGAGAAACAGCCTGACCAAAGCCCTCACACGGCAGTTAGCTTCAGCGTGTGAACCCGGGCCCCGCACTGCCCAAGACCCCTTGGATGCCATGGTAGAGAGAATGCAAGTCTCTGAAATTTCTGCCTAGCCTCCTCTGAAGACCCAGGAACTCCCAAGAACCTGGTGAAACACCTCTTAGAGGTCAGCCGGCAAGTGCGGGCCTTCCCAAATCCACCCGCATCCATCCCTTCTGCCAACACATGGCATTCCGTGGGTGGATCCCACTCTCCACTGGGATGCTCTGGTCTGGGGCCCCAGTAGATAACCAGTCCCACAAAAATGCCTTTATGTAGACTTTGGAGTCTATGTTCCAGAACGTTCTGAAAACAAAGTCAGTTTTATATTTGTGAGCATTCCTGAGCAGCTGCCAGCTTGGAGGCAGGAGGCATGAAAGGCCTGGGTCTGTTAGTCTTGCTAATTCAGCAGGTTCATGGTCCCAAGACCCTGGCCTGTGGGACACCTCACCTACACAACCTAGGGAGTCTTCCAGAAACCCAGGGCCCTGCCAACACCACCCCTCATTCTGAGAGTCAAAGGACTTCTCATTTCACAGGAGCTTCTTAGCATACCCTGCTCAGCAAAGCACTCCAGGGTGAAGTCAAGCAGCCCTCCCCGCGAGCTTCATGAGGCAGGTAGCTTGCCTGCCTTTTCTTTTCTCTACCTCTAGCTCCCAGCGTGAGACTCCTAGATGCAGAGTCAGGTTGCAGCTTCCTCTGAATAAATGGGCACTGCAGCACGCCAGCCACGCTTTCAGTGAAATTCACTTTCAAACTGTTGCTAATCCTGAAGAATGCAATGTCTTGAAAACAAATTCTACATTTTTTTTTTTTTTTTTTTTTTGAGACGGAGTTTCGCTCTTGTTACCCAGGCTGGAGTGCAATGGCGCAATCTCGGCTCACCGCAACCTCCGCTCCCTGGGTTCAGGCAATTCTTCTGCCTCAGCCTCCTGAGTAGCTGGGATTACAGGCACGCGCCACCGTGCCCAGCTAATTTTTTGTAATTTTTAGTAGAGACGGGGTTTCACCATGTTGACCAGGATGGTCTCGATCTGTTGACCTCGTGATCCACCTGCCTCGGCCTCCCTAAGTGCTGGGATTACAGGCAAATTCTACATTTAAAAGGACTCAACAAATGCTGTGGTTCAGCCCAGTTTGGTCAGTTCTCTTTGGCTTCCAGAAACTGTGATCACATTAGGATATAGTGTCAGCTCCACCAGCTCTCTCCTTTAGAACAGAACAGGGAGAAATGTCCACCTTTCTCGTTTCTTTAGCTGGTGAAACCCCTTTACCCTACTTTTTCTTCCTGCAACTTAGCTCCCGAGACCACACGAGGCAATGGGTTGAAAACTCACTGTGTCTCCTAGAAATACCAAGTTCTTGAGCATCTGCTATTGGGAGCTGGTGGGACCTCTCACCCAGCCACCTCCGAGCTAAGGCCTTTGGGAAACCCAGAGATAAAGCTACTGAGTATGATCACAGGGCGCATCCAAAGTAGGGGGGATTTTATCTCCCCAGGGATAGTTGGCAATGTCTGGTGACATTATTTATTATCTCCCAAAAGATTAGATGATTGATTGTGAACCATTTGGGAAGTGTCCCAGACTCTGCACTAGTCTGGGGTGACTGTGGGGGCTGCAGGCTCCGGGGCAGGCTGCATGTTGGTCACGCCCTGCAAATTCCAACGCTGCCTGAACCAAGGACTGCAGAAGGTGCTTTCTGTGAGTTGAACCGGCCAGCCTGCAGGGCAGGAGGAGAACGGCTCCCTCACCTCAGTTCCCCCAAGTTGGGCCAGTCAAGCAGCCCTCACCTTGTCCCTGATACCTCAACATTTCAAACTATTCCCTTTTCTGCAGGAGCTTTTGTTCAAAGGAAGTCACATAAGAAAGTTCAACATACAAAAATGTTAAAAAATAAAAATAAATTTTTTTAAAAAAAGCCAAGGTGCTTCGGCTGAAACCAGGGCAAAGGGCCTGAGACCCGCTCTACCCCAGGACTCGGCTGCCTACAATCTGCCCATCCCCAGCCCCCATGCCTCCAGGCTGGCCTTCAAAAATATCTGAGTTCCAGGAAGCAGGCTGGAAAACTCAGGATTTATTCAGAAGTTTCTTCCCACATAGGTTCCATGTGCCCAACACGGAGCTAAGAACATAAATAACAGCAGCTATGGTGCCGAGACCAGTTATGGGACCCGTCTGGGGATCAGAAGCAAACAGACACAGCTCCTGCCCCATGGAGCTCACAGTCCCAGGGGACAGGGGCTCCCTCAGGTTCGCTCATGAGGCTGCGTCCTGGCTGTGTCCACTGTCCTGTCTGTCCCCTTGGAGGGCAGGGAAGATGTTGTCTTCACCACCACTGTACCTCTTGGACAGAGATCTCAGCTCAGCACTGCTGACATTTGGGCTCCATAAGCAGCCTCTGCTTTAGGGGCTGCCCTGAGCATGGAAGGAGGCTCTGCAGTGTCCCTGGCCTCTGCCCACCACTTGCCCACAGCATACCTCCCAGGCTGTGACCAGCAAAAGAATCCGCAAACGTTGCCAATGTCCCCTGGTGCAACATCCACCCACCTTTGGAACAGCTGATTTTAGTAATTCCTAGCATGTAACAGTATCCAGAAAATGTCAGTTGGATACATTCTTAATCTAGTGCAGGTGCACACACACACATTCAAATGCACTCACACATTCTCTCTCACACTGACATACTTGCAAACTCACTTTCGCTCAGTCTCACACTCACATACTTTCTCACACACTCACACATTCTCACACTGATACACTCATGGACTCTCACAGTAACAGTCATCAAGACTCACACACACTCACACACACACATTCTCACATGCACTTACACGCACACCCACGCACCCCGCCACCTTCATTCACGGAGGAGGAGGCTGGACCCAAGCGGCGGCCGGCTGTCCTGAGCTCACCCGGCTGGCTGCAGCACAGAGGCTGGAGAGGAGCCAGAGCTGATGCTCACACTCTTCCTTCACTCCACTCGTTCCCAAAACATTTTTCTGGGATTCAAAGTCACCACCGAGTGGAAGGACCCAGTTCTAGCAGAAGACTGTATTCTGGTGTCTGAGATCTCTGTCTGACAGCAGGAAGTGGCAGGTGATATGTGACCTGGTTTGGGGGCTCTGGCTGGTGCCTCCACTCCTGCTCCCTCCCCGCAGGGCACCAGAGGCCCTCAAGGCTTAGCAGGTGGGGCAGGCGGAGCCTGTCCCTGGGGTCGAGGTACTTGCTGGACTCCAGTGCCCCCTGCCTCATGCAAAGTCCTAATCACCGAGCCTTGGGACCCACTAGAAAGCATTAAATTGGTCCTCTAGCAGGTGTGGTAGCAGGCAGGGCCACACGCAGCACACCAGGGGACCTGGGGCTGACTCCTAGCCCACCTGCCCTGTCTCTGCAGTGGCTTGGGACTGACAAGCCGTGTCTCCATCTCTGAGGCCATCTTTGCTCCCTAAGAAACACAGAGGAAACCCCTCCAGCAGATTTCCTTCAGCTAAAACCCGGCTTAGCGCCAGAAACAGGGCTCCAGGTCATATCTCCACTTCTGTCCCCATCCACCTGCCTGGAAGGAATTCTGAGAAGACCAATGCCAGAGAGGAGGTAGTGGTAGCCAGGAGCCAGGGGGGAGGCTGGCAGGCCAGATGCTGGGGTCACCATTTATTAGCTCTGTGAACCTGCACAAGTTACCGAATCTCTTTTTAAAACTTTATTCTCTTTTAGAGAGACAGGGTCTTGCTAGGTTCCCAGACTGGTCTCAATCTCCTGGGCTCAAATAATCCTCCTACTTCGGCCTCCTGAGTAGCTGAGATCACAGGCATGTGCCACCATGACTGGGCTACCTAACCTCTTTGTGTCAGTTTACTGGTCTGTCAAATGGGCAACGATTAAGAGTGGGGCTTAAGTTCAAGAATGGCACGTAGAACCTGGCACACAGCTGCTTCATTCATCAGCGTACTTTCTTTTCAGGGTTGACTTGGAGATGCCAGGACATCTGTGAGGACACAGCCTGGGGTTCAGTCCCAGACAGAGTCTCAGCAAGGAGAGGAACATGTGGAAGACGTCCAGCAAATGCCACTGGGGTTTCTGGCTATCAGTCCCAATGCACACCACTGGAGCCCTCCTCTCCACCAGAACTGTCAATGAGTAACGAGGGCCCAAGAGGGGCTACACAAATACCTTTCTGGTCCAGCAGACCCAGGAGAGTCAGTGGAGAGCTGGATCATAGGTTCCAGGCAAAGTCAAGGTCACGATCTGCTCGAGGAAGAAAAGAATGTGACCCATGACCCTGGGGCCTGGGAGGGCAGTTGGCAGAGGCATCTTGGGTAATCTGAGGTCACTTGAGAACTGTTCAACAGCCCCTGGGGGGCTGAGGGGACACATAGAGCCTGTGTTTCCCAAAAGCCTCAGTAGGGCAGCAGGAGTGCTGGCCTGGGAATCAGGGCCTGGGGACCCTGCCACCTTCCTGTTCCATGACTCTGAGCAAGTCACTTCCTCTCTGGGCCTTGGTTTCTCCATCTGTTAAGTAGGCATAGTGTATGTCCATGGAGATCACGCTATCCACAACAAACCTGTAGACAAATGGAAATGCAGGGAAGAAGGTGCTTCCCAAAGCCACAGGTCTTACCAAGGCCCTGTTGGGCTCAGCTCTGGCCAGATTAGCCCTGCACCTTGGACCAAGCCCCCACTTCTGCCAGCCTCAGACTCCTGTCTGGTAAGACTAGAGCCTAGCCACCCATCTGTACACCCTCTTGAGCAAACTCTCCTGAGCGCCCCCCCGAACTCCCACAGGGTGGGGCTGAAAGGTTATCCAATAGAGCAACGTCCATGATCTGCCCCAGGATTTCCAGGTTCCACCCACCAGAAGAGCAGCCACAGGAAGGCAACAATGAAACTCTACAGACACACCGCAAAAACAGTACCAGTAGAGTATCTGCAGTACTCACTGGGCTCTGAACCCTGTATTTCCTATAAGCCTCACAGAAACCCTAGGAGAGAGGGGCCAGCATGTCAACATTTAACAGATGGGGAAACTGAGGCACCAAGGGGTTAAGATGTGTGCCCCAAGTCAGCAAGCGTCAAGCTGGCATAGGTTAAAGCAACCTTAAAGGGAACACTGATAGCAACTCTGCATTGTCTGAAATATGCCCACTGTCCTTACCACTGCCCATGACCCAGGGGCAATGCTGTGAGGGGGGGCTGCACGTGACCATGAGGCTTCTGGTGTGTGGACATCAGCCGGGCAGTCACATGCCTCTCCTCCACCTGCACAGTCGCCACTGAGCCGCCATGAGTAGGCTTGAGCTTTTGGCAAAACTGGCGTCTTGGACTTATCCCCCTTCATAACATCCAGAAAGTTCCCTGTTTTCAGCTCCCCCACAGGACCTTCCTAAGACAGCCAACTCAATGCTTGGGAAAAGTGCTCACTCAGCACATTGTTTCACTGGCTCCTCAAGGAGGCTCCCTTGGGAGAGTCTGGGTATTATCATGCCCAGTTCACAGACCGGTAACCTGAGGCACAAAAACAAAGGCCCACATGACTTCCAAAGGCCACAAGCCTAGACTCCTCCCTGCTGAGGGAAAGGTGAAAAACTCACTGTTTTGTTGTGGCTGCAGGTGTGGTGCTCGCTCCCTCGGGGGAGGGCAGACAACAGTCCCCTGGAGGCCTTTGGTGAAGCAGAGAAAGGAGGCCTGGGGGGATCGCTGACAAGTGTAGCATTGATTGTCACCATCAGCAACTGGCCCAGATTCTACCCCTCCATAACATGCCTGGTTTTGAAGCCATATGAAAGCCAGTGTTCTTTCCAGCACACTGGGCTCTTGACAGAACAGATTTTAAAAGGAGGCAAAAAATCAATGTGTGCTGTTGCTGTTTGCTATAGCAATTTCCCCAGAAAATTGCCAAGAACAGCACCATTTCTGCCCGAACCTCAAGGAAAACCACGTTGAGATAGGTCCCGGATAGCCCTGCCTTACTGTGGATACGTTCCCTTGTCATTTCTTTGCCAAAAGAGATTTTGAAGTCAAGCTACAAAGCAGTTCACGGGCTCACTGGGTGTCTTCTGGACCTTTTGAAACTCAAGTCTCTAGGGAGGGGGAGGAAGTTGACTGTCTTCACTCACTGTCTTTCTTACCTTGTCAACTCAGCCAAGAATATGGGTGAATTCACTGGACCTTCCCTGGTTTAGAGGTTAGGGAAATGTTTCAGGGCAATCAAAATCAAGAAAACAGTGCAGATGTCACACAGAGAACAAAACCACACTAGGAAATCCTCAAGGGTCCCCATGCTTTGCAGTGGACCCTGAAACCCAGGAGGTGTCAGTGATGTATGTGATAAACAAGGAACGAAAAAGGGATCCCTAAGAAGGTGAACGCCACAGGCTCCCTCTCAAACAAGCCAAGGCTGCATTCCACTCCCTGGCTGTGGGTACGGAGGGGCTGGAGCCGAAACTGAACGTCCGCGTGTCTGACGTGAGCACAGCACCAGGGAGGTCAGCCAGTGTCCCAAACACAACAGCAGGCAGAGGGGGATGCTGGGAATCTCATCAGTGCCCACCTCTTTTCTGCAATACACCCGAGATCCTCCTGGAGATTCTCAGTGGAGTTTTGGCAGCTTGAGTAATTTGTTTGGCAGAGAGAAGATGACCGTCTGAGGGGATGGGACGAATAACTGAAAGTCCAAAGGAGGACACTGGTCTCCTTAGAGGATTATTCTATGAATCTGTGGGACAGGCCTGAGCTGCGCTGGACGGTCTGAGATAATTTGTGGAAATCACACAAATGGAGCCAGTGTTAGCAGAGGACGAGGAAATGGATTCTTCATACTGAACCCTTTGTCCCGAGATGGGATGCTGGCCACACTAACAGGATCCTTCCCTAAAACGGTCTTGCAGCTTGCACCCTCTGGAACGGGCCTCCAATCTTTTGTAGCAAGGTGGTCCAAGCTACTTCCTTAATCAATGGGGCGTCCTTTCCACCACCACGAACACAATACCTACTCAGGACAGGCACCCAGGTTTCATGGGGGACATGGGCAGGTCCAAGCAAGGACCCAACTCAGCCTCCCCTCCAGTGGGGAACAGCCATGGAGGCCTTTCTGGACAAAGAAAGAGAGTTCCGTGAATAAAAACGAGGACGGAGAGGTGGTAAGCATTCCCAGTCGAGAGAGGCCGCAGACCCACCTCTGAAATGGCCCTCTCACATCCATATTTGAAGAGGGTTACTCAGAACCTTCTTAGGTTCCATGGGGGTGGGGCTGAGGGTGAAGACAGGAGAAAAGGATGGAGACCTGGGACCCTCTCCACCTCCCTTTAAACAGAGCTCTATGCAGGTTTAAAATGTATAGCTGCAGAAAGGTCCCTGCAGATTGAAAGAAAGGAAAGATTCAACTGCTGGGCCCGGCACTGAAGGCCCTGGACTGTTAAGAAGTCTTACCTTCTACCACCTCAGTTGCAAGAACAACTGCTGGACTCAAAAGGTCAGACAAGAGCGCAGGCAGGCAGGGGGCAGGCAGGCAGGTCTGCAAACAATCTTAGGTGGGAAAGTCAAAGATCTGGGTCAAAAAGAGACCTACTTATGGCCCCGATCGTGTATTCCATTCCCATTCTGCAGCGCCAGAGCTGACACCCGACCCGAGGGGCCCAAGTTTCTTTCCACATGGTCCCCATCCTGAGAATTCGGCTCCAGGCCAGCACCCATTTGTGACCCTCTACTTCTGCAGCTGCCTTCCTGTGAGGCCTCAGTGTCCTCACCTGCCTGGGCCAAGTTCTCAGTCAAGACCGCCAACTAGCCTGCCTTTTTGTCTCCAAGTTGAAAGATAAAAAGCAAGTGGATGCACAGGCCTTCCACCACACTGCCATCAGAGAGACAGGAACAGCAGCCTGGGGTGGATCCAGGAAACCACGCTCATTCTCAAAAGGCAGGCCCAGAGGTGGTGGGCGGCCTCCAAGGGCAATGCTAGCATGTAGAAAGGGCTCAGGAGGCTCTCCTTGGCTAGAACCCCACTCCTTGGACTCTGGACAGTAGAGTCATCTGCCTGAGCCTCAGTTTTCCGACCTAAGTGGTGTAAAGAACGTCTTCTACCTAAATTAGATGCATTGAGCCCCCAAGGCACTGGAGGAGACAAGAGCTCTTTACTGAGCACTCCCTAATTCCCAGGCCCTGAGGAAACAGGGCAGCCTAGGAGGAACAGAATGTATGACTACGCCTTCCTTTCTTCTGTCCCATGTCTCTCCAGAGCAGAGGTTCTCAACTCTGGCTGCCTGTGGGATTCCCCACTCCCAACCCAGTCAAGGGAGCTTTGAAACAACACCGTATCCCTGATGGAGACAGAATCGCAGGAGACTGGGCCTCAAAAATGTGCATTTCAGACAAGGTTCTCATGACACTATTATGCAGGCTACATAAGTTTAGCAAAAAGCAAAACCTAGATCAAGCATTTGCAGGCACCTTCACAGCCTTGGGTAGGTTTAGGACAAGGGGCCCCAGACTCCGCTTGCCAAGAAGATGCCTTGAGAATGTCTTCTGTGCGTGTCACCGACTACAAACACCTGCACGTTGTTTTCCACATGCTGAGTGCTGGTCTCAGTTTACATAGATGAGCAGTTATACATCCTGATGACAGCATGTCTGTTACTATCATTTTACAGAAGGAAACTGAGGCATGGAGCTCCTGATTGCCTTTTCATTCAAGCCTGATTTCTTCAGGCACCCCAACATATTGTCATAAAAAAAAAAGGCTCTTAAGTCCAACTGTCGGGGTTCAAAATCTGGCTCTCGCCCCTGAGCCACATGGCTACAGGCAAATCCTTAAACTCTCCTGGCCTCGGCTGCCTCATCCACTTAATGGAGCAATACGGTCCAGGCAGCGTTCTTGCAAGGAAGAAGGTGGATGAAGACAGACAGCAAATGCTCTGGAGGGAGAGAGATGCCGTGTCCTTCCCCGTCTTTCCATCCAGGCTGAGTCCAACCTGAACCCTGCGAGTCTTGGATGCTGAGTCATCATGCTTTCTCTCTCAGGACAGGGCCATCGAGTCACGTCTAGAATAGGATTCTCTGGGGTTGAGTCCTAAGAAGAACTGAAGCTTCGGTTCATCAGAAAAACACAATGCCATCTTTCTCCAGGTTCATGTGGAGGCAAGTTCACGCCAAACGGTTTCAATGTACCTAGGGGGGACCCCCAGCTCAGTTGAGATCAGCCTTCCATCTAGGTGGGCAGCCCCATGCAGTCAAAGGCTGCCCCAGTGGGCTGCAGCCTCTGAGCACCTGCTCTTTAGGCTGGTTTTGTTAATCTCTCAAAAATACCTCATTTACACTTAAAAAAAAAAAAATCATCCCACTCTTCCTCTTTGGCCTCAAAAGTTTCCTCACCTGAAACTCAGTGAAGATGCAATTTCCTTTTGCCCCTCCATAGCAGGCAGGCAAAATCCTGTCAGGAACTCTCTCCACTGCCTTCAGTCCCACCCAGGAGACTCCCACAAAGGGGTCTGGAGACAGAGTTCCAGCTCCAGCTCAGCTCTGACTGGGTACATTCCTCCCATCTCTGCATCTCACTTTCCAGCTGTAAAATGGGAAGAAGTTGGACTAGGTCCTGTATGAGTTTTTTATTCCACATAAACGACCAAACCTTGTTGCTCCAAAAAAAACTTCAGGAGAAGAGACCCAGACACTCCAGGGTCCTTCAAAAGCCAAACTCAATACCTCCACCATGCCAGGTCTTGCCGGGGACTCAACCTGTTGGTTCACAGGAGAACCAACCACGCAGAAGGCACAGAGCCAGCCAATTCATCCCACGTGTATATTTCAACTCCTACCTGCCAGGCACTGGGCCAGGGCCAGGTTACAGGGTGAGAAAGGCAAATCCTCTTCCTCGCCAAGGTGCAGGTTACATTCTTGTGGCGGCCACAAGTCACAGGTCAGGGGAACCTCCCATTTTCCATCACACCCCCAAAACTCTCTTTCTCCCTCACACATTCCTTCATCCCCCACCTTTCGCTGCCTCAGCCTGAGGCTGGCTCTGACATCACACACACCACACAAAATCAGTCTGCGCCTCCAGCTGTGTGTCTTCCCCACCAAAAGGCAGCCCCTCCAAGACAGGCGCTGGGGTTTGCCCTCTCCACACCTTGCTTATTTCAAATCACATTTGTGAAACTCAGTAAGAACGCCAGAGTTTCTATATAGGAAGAATCTAGATGGAAAAAATCGCCTTGAAACTGCATTTCCGTAGCAAGAACAGAGGGGCCCTATTTAGATATGTTCATTTGAGGAAGCTTAAGAGAAAGTCCCGTGCAGCTAATGGGTAATATAAGGATGTCTACCACCCTCCTGCCTGGCCACGGGCTGATCTCTGAATCTTAGATCTTTCCCAGTAGCTTTAAGGGACCAAGCAAACTGGGGCACTACGCTCAGTGCCCCAGCGTAGTGAGCAAGGGTTATTCTTGGGTGGGCATAAAATAACCAAGGGCCCTGACTCCCCCACCCGCTGCTGGGCACCTCCCACTTCCAAGCCACAGAGGCGTGCTCTTCAGGACCCCCAGGGACAGCAGGGACCATCCGCAGGGGAAGCCGGGGAGGGGTGGGAGTAAGGAACCAGCCCACTAAATCCTAGCTCCAGCTACTAATTTGACAGAGATGCGACAGCGTGTTTTCCCCAGAACCAGCCGCATTCCCCATGCCCTGCCCGAATCTCCTCCCTAGGCTGAATCAGAGACCGAGGCGGATCTCCCAGGAACGTCGGAGTAATTCCAGCTGTTTTTCCCCCCTGGAGGGCAGGAGCGGCCAGTACCGGAGGCAAGGGAGGGGAGGAAAGTGGGGGAGGGTGGGAGGAGGCGAAAATGACGCCACTCCTAGCTCCAGCCAGCTCTGGGGCTGCCAAGTGTCCCCGAGACCCTTCTATCCCAGACCACGTCTCCCACGCTACCGCCGCTGCGCCAACCCCGGGGGCGCACCCTGCCCAAGGGCACTCGCAGACACTTTGCCCCGCTCAGGGGTCGCGCTGTGACACACCCTAGACCCTCTCCTCCACACACTCTTACACTCACACGCACACCCACACCGCCCTGTGTGCACCTCGGGACTGAAGTGCCACCAGCCTCTCGGATCCACACCCATTCCGGACCCAGTCTAGGAGCCAGACACACCCACGCCCCCTTCTCCAGCCTCCTCGCCAGGGCCGCTCGCGGCTACCAATCTCTCATCTACACTCGCGCGCAATCTCTCCGTCTCCCCACAGACACACACACACCCGGTCCCTTCTGCACCCACGTCCAGCGCGCACTACTGCCAGCGGCGCCAGCTGGGATTCCGAGAGGACGCCAGGAAACGCGATCCAGGTGTTTTCGGGCCGTCTCGTCGCCCCCTTCCCGACCCCACAACCCCATATCCCCAGCGAGGGGGAAGATAAATGGGAACCTGCCTTTTTTTCCTCCCTTTCCCTAATTGAAGCGCCCTTTTCAGCGGTCCCGACACCCAAAGGCGCCTCACGCCGCGCCCCAGGATGGCCCGGCACTTGCTGCTCCGGGGCGCTCGCTCCTGGAGCCCGCGGGGCTACAAAGGGCGGTCCCTGGGCTCCAGCGGCACTGCACGGGCGGCCCCTTTCCGCTCCGCGTCGCGCCCGGGAGAGGAGGGCGTGGGCTTACCTAACGCGAGGGAGGAAGGAAAGGACTGTGCCGAGGCGGGCGGCGCGTCGCCCGCGGGAGCCGAGGGCGGAAGGCGAGCCGAGGAAGCGCAGCGCGAACGCAGACCAGGCGAGGTTTGTTTACGTCCCGCGGAGGCCGACTTTATAAGCCCGCGGCCCCGCCCCCGCGCCTCGCCCCGCCCAGACCCCGCGGGCCCGCACGCAGCCGGGACACACCCCTTCCCCGCTCCCTCCTCCGGGGCGCGCCGGGCCGGGCTGGGGCCGTGCTCTGCCTGCGCCCACTGGAGCCGCCGCCTGTTGCGCAAGCGTTCGCAGGGGTGCGGCCAGGAGGGGCCTCGGGGCCCGGGTGGTGGGTCGGCTGTGCTGCCCCTCCGAGTCCGGGGCCTCGGCTTGTGTGCGGGCGCGTGTGCCCTGCCCGGAGGAGGACTGTGTGCTCGTGCGTGTTGCTATGTGTGCTCGTGCGTGTTCCTGTGTGTGCTCGTGCGTGTTCCTGTGTGTGCTCGTGCGTGTGCCTGCGGACTTCCTCGTGTCTCTGTGAGGCCGGAGGGCCCCATCTCGGCCTCAGTTTCTCCTCCGAGTCTAGTCGCGCCACGCCCTGGGCGACTCCCTGCACTTCCTCCGGGTCTCACCCACTCGGTTCCCCAGCCGGATGCAGCTGCCTGCCCGCAGCAGCCGCCTTCGCTTTCGCCAGACCAGCTCCCTCCTTCCTTGTCGCCGAAGCTCTCCGCTGAAATCCTCGCTCCCGTTGAATCTCGTCCATCTTGCCCACCGCCGCCCACCGCCTAGCGCCCCCCTTCCCCTCATCTTCCCAGATCTAAGCACACTCGCTGGACCTTGCCCGCTGGGTCTTCTCTCCTGCCCCCAGGCCCAGAAGGGAGGATTCTAACCCCTTCCTCTTCTGATTTCCTAAACTTCCATGACACACCCTTTCCAGCCTTAGCACTGTCCTGCTCTGCTGCCCTGTTTGTGTGTAACTATTGCCTGCATGTTCTCATTTGGCCACAGGAACCAGCAATTCTAAACCCTTACTGCACATGAGAAGCCCCAGAGGAGCCGCCAAAAAAAAAAAAGAAAGAAAAGAGAAAGAGAGAGGGACAGTTTAATCAGAATCCCAGGGAGTGCAAACCAACTGGGCATTGGGGTTTTTACAGAGCTACCCACGTGGCTCCTAACATGCAGCCAGGTTGAGAAGCACTGCCTGGTGGAACATGATTTTATGAATAAAGGAAGACTGACAGCTGGCACCATCATTTGTCCTCAGGTCACCTGCCCAGCCTTAAGTTTGCCACTGTGCCCAAAACCAGACTTAGGGCAAGCTCAGATGACCCTCGCTGTCCCCCCACCCCCCGCCACACACACACACACACACACACACACACGCACACCACACACCCTCTCATTTCCTGCTGAATTGTAAACCTCGTTTCTGTGTCAACCTATGCTGTCCCAAGGCAGGGGGCATGACTTTCCTCTCTGCTTCCCATTTGCCCCCCTAGGCCCAGACACTTACTTATTCTGTCATTCCACAAATGACAGAATCGAGCTGGTCTTATGAGCTGGGTCCTGTTCTCCACCACTGGGAAAGGACTGAAAAGACAAAGACCTTTTCTATGCGGCATAGCATAGCACAGCCTCAAGACGCAGTTTCTCCATCCATACAGCATGGTTGAGCTGAACTCATTCATTCCCTAACTATATTAAGGACCTGCTATGCCCAGGTACCATTCTAGACCCTGGGGACATGATCATGAACAACAACAAACATTGTGCATCTTTGGGAGCCATCCTGTTGTCTAAAGATCCTTCAAGCAGTCTGTGTGCCTATTTGCTTTCACCCAGCTTACACTTATCCATTTTTCCATGGGCTCCCCAACTGTGGTGATTTTTTTGAGAGAGCACCTTTTTTTTTTTTTTTATCTGCAAAAGCTACAAGAGTGTCAAGCTCAAAAGTGCGAAGTGTCAAGATAAGGAGTGTCAGGTTCAAAAGTGCAGCAAAGGGGGCCCACTTCTTCAGTAACAAATGGAATTCCAAGTGTGTGGAAGAATAAGGGCATTTTGCCAGGGGATGCCCTTGCCTGCCTCTTTGAGGGGGTCCTCAGGATGGAGCACAAAGAGCAGCCCAGACTTGCAGCTTGAAATGCTGAGGGGGTTGCCTGGTGGGAGGCTGGGCTTGTGCAGAAAGCCTAACCTTCTGGAAGCCATTAGCATTGAACACATCAGAGGACAGGGAAAGGAGAGTGGAGTGAGGAGGAAAGAGCAGAGAGGGGAGGCAAGCATTTGAGCAGTTGCTGGGCCAGGCGTGGTGACTCATGCCTGTAATCCCAGCACTTTGGGAGGGCAAGGCAGGCAGATCACGGGGTCAGGAGTTCAAGACCAGACTGGACAACATAGTGAAACCACATCTCTACTAAAAATACAAAAATCAGCTGGGTGTGGTGGTGAGTGCCTGTAATCTCAGCTACTCAGGAGGCTGAGGCAGAAGAACACTTGAACCTGGGAGGTGGAGGTTGCAGTGAGCCGAGATCACGCTATTGCACTCCAGCCTGGCAACAGAGTGAGACCTCTTTCAAAAAAGAAAAGAAAAGAATTAGAGCAGTGGAACACAATTTTCCAAGTGAAATCAGAGTCCACATCACCTTGGAGAAATCTTGAGGAAGACACCATTTGGATTCCACACTCCCCCTCTCAGTAAGCCCAACACATTTTGCAAAGGATGTTTTCTTCCACTGATTACCACATGAAGTTTTCTCATGTTTAGCTAAGTATCAAGCCGCAGGAGAAAGACTGACTTTAGTACAGGTCTGGATGCACATAAAGCATAGAGGACGCCTACTCTCTGCAGGGGCCCCTCACCGGGACCTGGGAACTGCATGCACCTCTACGTCCCCCACCCCAGCCAGCTGAGGCGGCAGAAGCTCTCAGAGATCAATGTGGGTGCAATTGCACTGAACTGTTTACGTGATTCCTCTTTCTCACTGGTCAGCAGTGGAATCAGATTTGCTTAGTAAATGCGCACGTGCTGCAAATCCATCACAGGATGAGATTGGATTTTCTGGACTAATGTCTGCTGGAAATTTCTACTTAACAACACCTGAGATTTTATACTAGAATATTCTAACTAAATGTTCCAAAAAGGACCATAGGAATCACCTATTCGCAACTGTCTTTCTTGGAATTTGTGGGTACTCGAGCTTAGGGGAGACCAGGAGACAGCAGGGATTTATGGGGAAGAACCCAGTGGGCTGTGGTCCCAACTCCACCTTCACCACTTATGAGCTGTAGTATCTGGGCAAATCACTCCACCTCTCTGTGCATGGAGGAAATGAGTGCGAGAAACCATCAGGCCCTCCATCACAATTTAAGGGTCTACTGCAGCAGACCCATAGTCTTTTCTGTCTGTCAAAATGAAAACGTGTCCCTAAAAAGTGAGTATCTTCCCAGCTCCAGTCCTGGGCTCCCTCAGGACCCCCTCTCTCCTCCAGTATCCATCTCTCCCTCTCTTCTGGATCAAACTAATCAACAAGTAAACATTCACTGCAATCAATGACCCACCCTAAACCAATCCCCTGTTAATCCTAAATCCCCCTGCTATGTCTCAACCCAATTCCTCTCACCCCTTCCTCCCTAAACTTTTCAAAGCAGGCAGCTGTCCCCAAAGTCCCATTTCTTCATTTCCTCTTCCCTTAGCTTTGCAGTGTTTATCAAGTTTCTATTGAACCTGGTCAAGTAAGTCTTCAAAACTTGTTAGGAAGAACAACAGCCTTTATCCCTCCTCTTTCCCACTTCCCTATTCCCAAGTCACCACTGTCCTCTCTTGGAGAATTATTTGTCTCTTATCTCAGCCACTTGCAGGCTCTATGCTCTTGGGCAAGTTATTTGATTTCCTGCCTCTGCCTCCTCATGTATGAGATACACATAACAATGTAAGGTCGTTGTGATAAATATATGTCTATAACATATGTAAAGTGCTTGGAACTGTCCCTGGCACATAGGAAACTCTCATTTAAGTGTTAGTCATCATCCTCATTGTCTTCATCATCATCATCATCATCTCATCTCATCCCTCCTGGCATCTTGCACACCTGACCCTAGAGAAGTTCAGTACATATTGGTTGAAGAACTGAGCAGATGCAAATGTTTCTCTTTGAACTCACCCTCTCTTATTCAGTCTTACTGCTTGGACTCTGTTAGGAGGGGAAAGGGGATTCTACCTGCTTCATGATCCCAGGCGGAGGGACCGCCATCTGGGATTTTTAACAAAGTAAAAGTAAATTATCCCATTTCTCTACAAGCATGCTTGGCCTATAATATCAAGTTGTAAGCAATGCAATTAAAAAAAAAAACTGTGAAAGGAAAACAATTCCAAATGAGGGTAAAGGCTAGGCTACATTCAGGTATATAGTGACTCCTTTACTTTGAACGTAAATGAAGAGTTGTGTATTGTTTGGCCCTTAGAAAATCCGATTCTACTCACCCCTGGCTTGGATGAATTTCCCAGGACAGTTGTAACAAATCATCACAACCTGGGTGGTGTAAAACAACAGCCCTGTATTCTCCTGCAGTTCTGGAGGCTAGAAGTAAAAAATCCAGATGTGGACAGGGCTCTGCTCCCTCTAAAGTCTCAGGGAAGAATCCTCCCTTTCCCCTTCCTGGCTTCTGCTGGTTACTGGCAATCCCTGCTGTTCCTCGGCTTATACAAGCATCACTTCAATCTCAGCCTCTGTCAGCATATTCTCTTCTCATGTCTCTGTACCCTCTCATCTTAACCTACCTAATTATATCTGCAAACACCCTATTTCCAAATAGGGTAATTTTTATTTGTTTGTTCTCTTAGAGATGGAATCTTGCTATGTTACCCAGGCTGGCCTTCAACTCCTGGGCTCAAAAGGTCTTCTGATGTCAGCCTTCCAGGTACCTTGGTACTACAGACAGGTACCACCACACCCGGCTCTTCTGAAGTTTTGCATGGACATGAATTTTTGGAGACAAACAGTTCAACTCGATACATGGCTGATATGGATTTAGCAAGTATTTGTAGCATATTTGCAGAGAGACACACTTAGGGACTGCAGCCCTCCAACACTGCTCCGTTTTGTTCTCTGCTCCTCCCATGCACTTCATCACATGACCGGCTCCACTGTCATCTTGACCAATCTAAATCATAGGTCCTTTGTCATTAAGCCTTTCATTGCTCATGTTACCTGCCAAGTTCTCCACGCCATCCCTGATGTGGCAATAGGGATATCCTTCCACGAGCCCAGGCTTGTGTCTGCCTCCCCACACCCTCCTCCAGCCAGAGTCACTCGCTGCTTTTCCTGAAAATACTCATCGTCACCTACATCTCTGAACTTTTGATTAATCTGCTTTCTCCTCCTAGAGAGCCTTTCACCCCCTTCACCTATGGTGACTTCACTCATTCATTCATTTCGGAAATACAGCAGGGTTAATCACCAGCCATTTCTGTTCCCCTTCTTCCTGCCCCTCCCTTCTTGAAGTCAGGCATGTCTTGGTGACTTGTGCTGTCAATGGATGGTGAGTGGAAGTGACCTGTGTCATTGCTGGGTGAGAACTTTCGTAGTCATCGTGTGCATCAGCTGTTCTTCTGACTACTGCCACTGTGACTAGCCACACACCAAATGGTGGAGGTTCTATTCCCTGGAGCTTAGAGGAAGGAAACATGAAGCAGAGCCTGCAACTAACCTAAAATGGACTTGTAATGTGGCAGTTGCAAAGGCAGGAATGGGTGTGTCCCCACCGCCCCAAAGATTCACATATTGAAAGCCACCCCCGCAATGTGATGGTGTTAGGATGTGGGGCCTCTGGGAGGGAATCAGGTCATGAGGGTGAAGCCCTCCTGGATGGCATCAGTGCCCTTATCAAAGAGACCCCAGAGAGATGCTTTTACCCTCCTGCCTTGTGAGATTATAGTCAAAAGATGACTGTCTATGAAGAGCAGGCCCTCACCATGTGCCAGGGCCTTGATCTTGGACTTCCCAGCCTTCAGAACTATGAGAAATAAATTTCTGCTGTTTATAAGCCGCTCCTTTTATAATATTTTGTCACAGTAGACAGGAAAGAAAGAAAACCTGCTGCCATGCACTGCTAAGATTCTGAGGGAGGTTGTTACTGCAGCCTAGCATAGCCCATCCTGACGGATCCACCACCCTCCAAGGCCCATGCAGAATACCAGCTCCTCAGCAAACCTCTCTCATTCCCCTCCACTGAAATTCTTTTTTAAAAATTCAGTACACACTTGTTGAGAATTTATCTCTCACTAGGCACTGTGCAAGATACTAAGAATAAACAGACAACAAAAAAGCATGTTCCCTACCCTCATGAGAGCCACATCAGACGGAAACAATGGCATGGTTATATAACTGCAATTGTTGCAAGTGAAGACTACGTAACCCACGAATCTCACTACTCTGGAAGGTCAGGAAAAGCTCTCATGGATGAGCATGATCTTAACATCAGATCTCCTGAGTAGTGTGTATTTTTCTTTTTATTAGTTAGAACTCTTTAATTCAGCCAGGGGCAGTGGCTCACATCTGTAATTCCAGCACTTTGGGAGGCCAAGGCAGGCAGGACACTTGATGTCAGGAGTTTGAGACCAGCCTGACCAACATGGCAAAACCCCATCTCTACAAGAAGTACAAAAATTAGCTGGGCTGGTGTCACATGCCCATAATCCCGGCTACTTGAGAGGCTAAGGCAGGAGAATTGCTTGAACCTGGGAAGTGGTGTTTGCAGTGAGCCAAGATTGCACTACTGCACTCCAACCTGGGTGACAGAGTGAGACTCCATCTCAAAAAAAGAAAAAAAGCTTTTTAATGTATTCCTGGCATCAATATAATTTTGAATGTCTTCAGCAATAAAGGGGGGCAGGAAGTAGTTATGGCCTCATGCAGCAGTAAGGTCCAGAGGAGAGGTGGCTTCAGGATGGAGGATCCAGGGCTGGTATCACCAGGCCTCTGTCTCCAGAGCTCAGCATCACCCCGGTTAGTCTTACTTGGTTTTGGCTTTTTTCTTTGACACGTTCTTTCTAGATTAAATCACAGGGTTGTCAGGTTGGATTGGATCAATTAATTAGGGACTTCATCTCTGAGGAAAGCAGATCTCTGAAAATTTTTTTACATTTTTTGGAGAGTTTTTGGGGAGCTTTGATATTCCTTCTTCTATGCTTGGCAGCCACTGGTTCTGAAGCCACTGGCCCTTCACACTGTGCCCACATTTCTTGCATCACCTGATCATCTGCCTCCACTGCCATCACTACCAACTGCACCTTCCAGCCAAACCTGCCTGCCTCCTCATTCCATCAGGCCAGCTGGCATCCCGTCTTTGTGCCTTTGCTTTTGCCTCTGCAGGTGGAACTCACTGAGGCGCAATGGCTCCTCTGTCTTGGAAACACAACGCCTTACATAGGATGGATAAGACTGAAGGGATCTTTGTTAACCAAAGGAAAGGGAAGGAGAGAGGAGGAAAGAAGAAGAGAGAGATGGAAGAAAGAAAGGGAGCAGAAGAAAGAAGGAAAAGAGAGGATGAAGAGAAGAAGTGAGAAAGGGGGAAAAGGAGGGAGAGAGAAAGGGAGGGAGGAAGGAAGGAAGGATGGAAGGAAGGAAGGATGGAAGGAAGGAAGGGAGGAAAGAAGGAAGGAAGGAAGGTAGATTTCAGTGTAATATGCAGACAATTGGCTTAAAGCTAGCCTCATTCATTGAGGTTTAGAAGATAGGATCGTTCTTTGGCATTTTCTAAGCTTTAACCTGCCTCCAAGACTGCATTTATCTTATTAATAGAGGGGCTCACTGACTTTCTGAGAGAAAATGATTGTCTTTACTGATAGAAAAGTTAGAATTAGCCTCACTGGATCTCCCTCCTGGCTCTTGACTGATGATTCCCTGCCACCATCACCTGGGATTTGGCTTAAGGATTGCAAAAAGGTTTTGTAGCCATCATTCAACCTATTCCCCAACCTGGTTGCAGGATAAATGACACCTGACTTTGCATATTTTGTTCATAATTAAATTTCAAGTGGCCATTCCTTTGCTAGACATGGAGGTACATTCTGCCTTGGTCAAAAAATTAACCTGCTCAACGTTATTAGAATTAGAAATACAAATGTGAAGCCTTTCGTTTTTTTTCACGTGCAATGCTTTCTGAAGCTAAATCTAAATGGTTCTTTGATTCATTACTGACTAGCAGCCTACTAACCCACAACTCAGCAACAGCACTGATTCTGTAGGAGCCTGTTGCTCCCTCTTTCTGGAAAGGGACTGAAACATTCACCCAAGCCCGCATTCCAGCAATGTGTAATTTTGACTCCCACCAGGACAAGATGCAAGAAGAGAGGGAAAATTCACCCCCATTTCTAGGCAACACAGGGAAGACTGTTCACCCTGCCTGCTGTAGAAAATCAGACATACTCTCAGGGAATGACGGACTGCAGCATGGAAGAGTTGATGTTACCTTCAGGTTACAAGACAGACCAAAGCACGGCTGCCCTGTTCTTAAGGCAGGAAGGTGATGCAGAGGAGAAACCAACAGGCTTTTGTGAAAATTGTCAGAATCAAAACAGAGTCAATTGTGCTAAAAAAATAAATAAATAAATAAATAAATAACCTTAAAAAATGGATAAATGGATTGTGGGAAGACCATAAGGACAAGGTGCTCATGCAAAAATGCCTGATAGCAAAAACTATCACAAAACACTACAAAAAGCACAGCCTTTCACAAAGGCCATTGCAGCCTTAACACACACATAAACGCCTCTGCAAGGGTATTCTCCAGCAAGTCCCTGTCCAACCTTGGACTGATGCCATCCCTGTTATTAATCTTTGTAGCCAAGAATAATTATCAAAAACAATTATGTGATTCTCCTCATTTTTCCTTTAAAAGTTTTTGGCCTTTTTTTTTTTTTACCTTTCTGAATATGCATCTAGTTTAGTATTACACATGTATTCCCATTGCAATGTTCATTTTCAAAGAAATACCGTTTTCTTTAAGAGAGTCTCCCTCTCTGTTATTTAGGATAACATAACTGGTGTCAGAAGTGGGATTGGAAGCACAATAATCTTTGTAGAAAGTGTACGATTCTTGGAACTGGTGTGCAGGAAGCACGTTTGAGTCCTTTGAGCTCTTTTCTTCCACAGCTCACCGTTTCATCCCTGGTGAGGCTTCGCTTAGGCCAAGACCCCATTTTTCAGTAAAAGCTCATTGACTTTAAGATCTGATTTGGGCAAGACCGACTTAAATAAAAGAGCTTACATTCCTCCTGAGAAAATAAAAGACTTTTTGTTTTTCTCTGACAAGTCCCTTCTAGTACAAAGTGATCTTGTCTTTCTGATGGGTGTTCTTTTCTGGTTTCCATGGAACTTATGTTCTGCCAGTGAGGCTTGTCTTTTCTGGTGCATTCACTATTGATTCCTTCTGCATACCTGGTTTAATATTTTGCTTGATCAGCATGCCTGACTTAAAATTTTTGTAAACACTTTGATTTTGGTTTATTTTAGTTTGACTATGCATGTCTAGATGTAATTTAGATTTTTTCCCCCATGCTTGTTTCTGAGCATTTTCTGAAAGCAAAAATAAACACTCTAAATGGTGGCTGTGAAATGACCAATTAAAAGCCACTGGGGAGGTTGCCATCATCTGAAACACTGGTCTAAACTCTTGACATTCCCTGACAGGATGTATAGGGTTTACTTTGCTCTCAAGAGAATAAGAAATGAAATGGGATTCTCAAATATTAAGGCATCCCAAGTTTTCTGGGACTCCATCCAGCTACCTGGCTTTTCCTCATGTGCATTTTTAAATCGGTAGCCATCATAGGGATCATTAGAACTCCCCAAGCTCATTTTTCTGGATACCAAATTCAAAAACTGCAACTATAAGGTGAAAATAAAATGCCAGCATGTAAAAGCTCCTAATTTTATCTATCTCCTTTATTTTCCTTTTCTTTCTCCTCTCTGAGTGCTTTAAATCTGCTCTCTTTTTCACTACTATTAAGATAATCTACTGTCGTTAATTTGAAAAACACTAAAAAGTTTTTCTGAGGACACTTCAGCCAAGACTTAAAAAAGAGAGAGTGCTTTCTAATTACAACAGCTCCGTGATAACCAACAACCTAACCTTCCACACTGGAGGGTCATCCCTTTTGGAAATGTAAATTTAGGTTTTCTGTGCTATAATCACTCAGTGTGATGGAACAGTTAATTAAAAGATTGATAGTTTAAAAGAGAAAGAACAGGATAGCATGTTTATAAAAGTTACATTCTCAGATCAAACAGGTCAGAGTCTTGAGATCGGAACAATGATATAAGGTTTCTATGTCTGGCATAAAAATTTTGCTTTGCCTTCCACACATACACCAGCAAAAGCCAAGGAAAAAGCCCCAAAACTAGAAATATCTTTTTCTGAATTGTTTCCTGCCCACATCAGCTAATCAAGCAAACTGCACCCATAAACAAAAAGATAAATTTGTTGCTAAAATTCAAGGCCACCTGGATAGTTTTTTCCTTGTACAATTTAGCCGGTCATAACTAAAATATAAACATTTAAATATTTAACTCCTGAACTCGTTTAAGCTAAAAAGTAATAAAAAGAAGTTTTAAAAAGTTGACAGGGCTCAGTAGCTCACAACTGTAATCTCAGCACTTTGGGAGGCTGAGGTGGGCGGATCACCCGAGGTCGGGAGTTAGAGACCAGCCTGACCAACATGGAGAAAGCCTGTCTCTACCAAAAATACAAAATTACCCAAGCATGGTGTCACATGCCTGCAATCCCAGCAATTTTTAATTTCTTATGGCTATCCTTTTCATGCTACACCCGGATAAATTCCTCCGCAAAAGCTGAGACCCAATACAAAATTTTTTGTTAAAAAAAAGCAGGTCACATGGTTATGATAGGTCTCACCTAATTCTCCATGGCCATTCGATTTATTCAAATGGTTTCCTTTCAGCTTTTTTATCCCCCTAAGATGGAGTCTTGCTGTGTCACCCAGGCTGGAGTGCAGTGGTGCAGTCTCGGCTCACTGCAACATCTGCCTCCCGTGTTCAAGCAATTCTCCCACCTCAGCCTGTCAATTAGCTGGGATTACAGGCATGTACCACCACGCCTGGATAATTTTGAATTTTTAGTAGGGACAGGGTTTCACCATGTTGGCCAGGCTAGTCTCAAACTCCTGACCTCATGATCCACCCACCTCAGCCTCCCAAAGTGCTGGTATTACAGGCGTGAACCACCACACCTGCCCACCTTTAAGCCTATTTTTATAGCTCAAGACTTTTATACAAACTGGGATTGTCATATTACTGTTTATGTTACTTTGTAATTTTCTTTGAAACTTTGTACCTGTTACTTGTCAAATTTCTGCAAAAGTATGATTCCTATCAAAATGATGTTGTCCCTGCACTTTGAGATAATGGCCAAAAGACTACAGAACAGAAAAAAATTAAACCTAACAGTAGATTTCAGGTAGACTTAGCCTAAATGTCACTTCCTCTAAACCTTAGATGCCTTGTTGCTCAAATGTGGCTAAGAGAGTTTTGACACTGACTTCTAGTCACCAATCTTTCCCTTCAGACCAACAACATCCCAGGACAAGTCCATCACAGCACTGAGGAGCAATCAGATCATAACTGCAGGATGATTCATCAAGACGTTTTTTTCATCAGCCTTTTTTTTGGACACTTTCAAAAAAAAAAATTGGTTTTGAGACAGGGTCTCTCTCTGTTGCCCAGGCTGGAGTGCAGTGGTGCAATCACACTCACTGCAGCATTGACCTCCTGGGCCCAGGTGATCCTCCCTCTTCAGCCTCCTGAGTCACTGGGACCACAGGCATGTGTCACCATGCTGTTTTTCATTTTTTCGTAGAGAGAGTCTCATCATGTTGCCCAGGCTGATCCTGAACTCCCGGGCTCAGGCAATCCTCCTCCAAATGTTCCTGGCATGAGCCACTGCACCAAACTTTGAAAAAAGGTTTTAATCAAAAGGGAGAAATATAAAAGTTGTCAGAATCAAAATGGAGTCACTTGTGTTAAATAAACTCTTAAAAGGTAGAGCTGAGAAAGACTGTAAAGAAAGGGTTCTCACGCACAAATGTCTGATAAGAAAAACTATCACAAAAGACTACAAAAACACAACTTGTCCAAAGCCATGGCAATGTTACCAAAAAGAACGCTTCTGCTAGGGCATCTGTCCAGCAACGGCCTATCCAGCCCTGGACTGACACCACCCTTCTTATTGATCCTTGTAGTCAAGAATAATTATCTTAAACCAATTATGTAATCTTCCTCATTATTTATTCCTTTAAAAACTCATCTTTCTTTGCCTCCCTGAATCCTCACATACTTCACTATGACACATGTATCCCCGTCACAATGCTGAGTCCCCAGTAAATGATATTTTATTTTAGAGTCTCTCTCTCTGTGTGTTATTCAGATTGATGCCCTTACCTTAAACCTAGGTTCAAAGAGTTCACCTGAGTAGGTGGGGAGGTTGCACCTAATAATCTTCCTTACAAGTGCAGAGTGCAGGGAGTTTTCAGAGGGAATTCCCATCTGTCCTGTCATTTCGAAGATGAGGAAGATGAGGAAGCTGAAGCCACACTTGACTAATACCAAAAAGAAATCCAACTCCTAGCCTAGGCTCAGGAAAGGGGTTCCAATGACAGGGCCTGCATAGTGCTGGACAGGATCTGGTGACATGGGCAATCTATTGGACCTCAAGGAAACATCCAACCAGTGGCTGTCACCACGGAGGTGGAGGCAAAGCCAGGAAGCACCAGGAGCAGAGAAAACATAGTGACAGCTACCCAGACAGCCTGCTGGATGGCACTGAGGACCGGGTGGGTCTGAGATGCACATCTGCCTAAAACACATGAGCCATCCATAGTTTATAGCAGGTCAATATATATTTGCCCAGGAAGACAGACACTTTATCTTCAGCACATGAACATTTAGTGTAAGTAGACCAATTATTTTTTTTAAGAGAAAGGATAGGATCTCACTATGTTGCCCAGAATGGAGTGCAGTGGCTATTCATTGGTGCAACCATATCACACTACAGCCTCAAACTCCTGGGCTCAAGCGATCCTCCTGCCTCAGCCTCCTGGGTAACTGGGACTGATTGCAGGGGCCCACCACCACACCCAACTATTAGACTTTGTTTTCTCTTGAGCTATAATAAACTAAGAAATGCTATAGAAATGATTGTTACTCTCATAATAAATATATTAAACTTTTAGAAAGAAATGTTTCATGTACAACTATTAGAAAATTCAGATAAACACTAAATACATACACATATATGTATATACGTACATGCATCAGAAAAAGAAATTAAAATAAACCAAACTACCACTCAGAAATAATCACCATTCGTATTTTGATGCTTATCATTTCACACTTTATTCTCTGAGTGTGCATGTGTATGTAAATATATATTTAGAATTTTGGATAGGGTTCAAGTATGAACAGGTGTTTGATGACAGAACACTCTTATACTCACTGACTGTTTAATAACTTGCTTCTTTTATTCTATACCATACATGGTGAGCATCTTTGCATCTTAAAACATCTGACCACACTTTTTAAAAACTTTCTTATTAAAAAATACAACATGCATAAAACTGAAGTATACAGTATAATGGAATAATTAGAAAATGAACACTGAAGGATACAGCAGCTACCTGGGATAAGATGGGGAACACGGCCACCGCACGGGGAGTTCCTCCAGGACCACCACCAATAAGTCCACATGATCTTTCCTAAAAACACATAATATTTGCTCCATCACAAGCAGGAACCACAGTTCATTCAATGTGACATCTCAAATTGATGGACATTTTGAGTGTTTCTGCTTTCTGCTGGAGTGAATATCCTGTAGGTACTTCCACATATCTATTTACATCTTTCAGGGATTTCTTTGGTTAAAGTCAGGGAAGGGAAATCTCTGGTTCAAAGGTGTGCATATTTTTAAGGCTTTTAATACGCTGTTGCAAGTTGCCTTTTTACAGGCAGTGGGAGGGTTGCGTCTCACCAGCCCTCCAGCATGGTGGACGTTTGCTCATCTGATAGATGAAAGTTAGTATCTCATTGTCTCAATGCATTTGCATGTCTTTTTTGTTGATGAGTGACATCATTTATGTCGTGTAATTATACTTGTCCTCCAAGAATTACCAGTGAGAGATCCTACAATTAAAACATATAATCTCAAGAGCTTGTCCTATCTCTGTGTCCATCCGCAAGTCATAAAAATCCCATCCCACCCCTTCCCTTGCCCACTCCACGTCTGGAGCCATTTATCAGCTCCCAGACTTGAAGCCAAACCTAGCTTCATTGCAAAGTCCTTGGTTGTGCTAATCAGCAGCTACGGGGAACTGGGGTAAGTCACTCCTCTCTTTGAGCCTCACGGTCCTCAGCTGACAAGGGTTAGCAAATGATAGAAAAATGGAAATGGAATATAATTATGAACTCTAACTTTAATAAACTAATACATGTTGAACATCTATTATATGCCAGGTACTGTGCTAAATACACGCTTCCTTTCTGAATTTTGCAACAATACTGTGAATCAAATATTATAATCTCCATTTTACACAGGAGGAAACTGAGGCTCAGAGAGGTGAAGTGTCTTGCTCACAGTTTCACAGCTGGGAAGACTAACAGACCTGGCTGCTTCCCAAGAATCTGCTCTTTCTGTGAGGACCCAGCACCATCAACATCTCTGGACAGGCATATGGAATGATGATCATTAAATGGTGTCTAGAGCACGTCTTATTAGAAAAGTTCTTGAAGAATTCCCTTTTTCCCCTATGGTGGTGCCATTGCTGTTTGTCCCATGTACCCCTCCAGAATGTGGTGAGGACTGTTCCTTGCTGGAAGACCTCCCCAGGACTCAGGGCCCACTTTAGTTAAGCTCTGCAAGAATGAGAGGAGGCTCTTTCCTCCTTTGGCTCCATTCTTTGTTTTGACCTCCTGTTACCACCAGCTTCCCCACTTTCTCCTGGCTTCTGTGAGTCTCACCTGTCCAGTAAGCCCTCCATGATGAAAACTTAGAATTAACCTGAAGCCCTTTCAGAAGAAAAGAACAAGATGAGAGGGCTTGCCATGACTAAAGGCCAACCCTACACAGGGACTTCATCTACATCATCTCATGCAATTAGCAATCCAACTGTAGGAATTATTATATCCACATTTTGACAGTGGGGAAGCTGAGCTTCAGACAGGTAAAGTTCTGGACCAAGGGTTCATGGCTAATGAGAAGAGCTAATACTTATTTAGCATGTAAGTACCAGGGATGGTTATAAACCACTTGCATGTAATAATCATAATCTTTACCACATCTCCAAAAGGTAGAGTACTGTTTTTATCATCCCCACTGTATAAATGGAAATGCCAAAGCAGGGAAAAAGTTAAGTCATTTGCCAAAGATGTCCCAGGGAGTAAGTAGAGTTGGAACTGGAACCCAGGCAGTCAGCCAAGTTTGTCTCTAACCACCATATCTGGAGGACCCCAAATCTCCATGGTTTCTTTTTCCTAAGCAACCAAGTGCTTGGGAAATGCCAAGGTTGATGGGGAAATGCTTGAAATCAACATTCTGCCTGTGTAGTTTGAGGAACCTGACACCCAGAGAGAGTGTTCCTGGCTCTAGGTCCCTGGTCTTATGATTGCAGATCCAGTCTTACCACAATCCAGTCCACACTGCCTCTCCTCAAAGGGAGAAAGGGCATTGCTGCTGATCTCACCTCCTCCCTTCCCCCTTGGTGGTGGTGGGCCAGGACTCTTTGAAAGAGTGATCATGTGTTTAATTATTAGGTGAGTAACCGTGGGAGGCTTCCTGGCAGATTATTAATAGAAGCTGAGGAAGGTGTGCGTGTTTAGCAGCAGGCCAGCAGTTTGGGATGCCAGGCTGGCTTGGTCTCTGGGTTTCTGGAGTCACCTGAATGACTTGACTCATCTCCTGGCTGAGGGCTTGGCTTCTCACTTCTGAGACACCCCATTCCCAAGGCAAATTGCTGTCTTGCCTCTCTCCTTACACTCATTTACATCCTCTGTTGCCATGCTGCCTGCAGGAGCTGAAGCTTCTAGACAAAGAGACCTAGGTTTAATCCTTGCAGACTTTACCTACATTGTCTAACCTGTTGGGACCTCAGTCTCCTCATCTTTGAAATGGGCATGCCAATATCCAACTCGTCATGAGGACTTATGGAGATGATTGCCCAGCAGGCACTCAGGAAGCTGCCACCATTGCAACTAGTATCATTCGGAGGCTGCCACGCTGGAACCTGCTGGCCACAGGCCCTGACAAAACTGTTCCTTTTCTGCAAATGTCTTTCCCAGGTCTTTCCCCCTTTTCTCCATGTGGTGAGTGATGGGCCTCTGAGGAAGGATAATGTATTGCAATATTAGAGAGTGAGGCTCTTTTTATTTTTTTCAGCAGGGCTCTTGGGAAGAAACCTGGCCATTTGAGCCCACTTGACTTGCAGTTTAGGGTTACTGGGCCCAAGGCAAGACACAGTCATTGCTGGCTTCTGTTTTGATAAAACTTAAGCCATGAAAGATTTGCATCAAGAATCCCAGAAGGGAAGGAGAGAAACTTAAAGGTGGAGAAGGAAGAACGCTTTGCTTGCTTGAATTGGGACCAAGGTCCGGGGTTCTGTTAGCAGCGGGGCCGCTTGCTCTTGCCCTGGGGAGGTAGAGGGGATGCTATGTCCTCAACCCACCTCTCTGGAGAGCCTGGTGCCCAGGCAGCAGCCCCTGCTCTGAAGAAACCCTGAGTTCCCCAGAGACTGTCACTCTGTAACATAACCCGTGAAACTTTGCCTGACACTGGGGCAGAGGAGCTGGGTGTCCATTAATGACAGAGACTGAATTTTCCACTGAGCCAGCATAATGGGGGCTGCAAGTCCCTATGGATTTTTTAAAAAGTAAGGAAAACAGGTGTTTCTTGCACACCTGAATGTGTGGCCTCAGATCCCTGCCCACCACCCTAGTGTCGGGATCCCTGCATCACTGCAAGGGCCAGAGCACCAGTGCATTAAGCTCCCGAGTAGAAAACAGGTCTTGAGAATAAACATCCATGATAACAGAGTGGCTGCAGTCCCTCGAAGGAGCAGCCTCCGATGGCTTGACCTGCACCGTCTAATACAACAGCCCGTAGCCACCACGGGTCTGTGTTTAAATTTGTTCAAAGGAAAAGAAATTTAAAATAAGCCATGTTTCAAGTGCTCAGTAACCCAGGTGACCAATGGCTACTGAGACTGGCCAGCGCACAGTTCCGTCATTGTAGACATTCTGTTAGTCTACTGCTTTATTTGTCTAGACAATTCTATCTAGAGTAAGTAACACAGGACAATTCCCCAAAAAGCACTGGGGAAAAACTTCCTTTACTCCTCTGGACAACAGGTGAAGACTATTTCTGTTTTCAGGGACAGTTTAAATGATTTCTAACAGTCAATGTGGAGGAAGAGGCCTACAGTTACACATGGGGTGGATATACGTTGTGTGGGGGAAGAATGTGTGTGCAGATAGCTTCTACCTGGCAGGCGTGGGAAGTTTGCGGATGTTTTGTTCTTCAAAACACATCTGTAGGCCCCTCCTTTGGAGTCCTTCTAGGCTGGCCTCTCCTGCCAAGTCTCCATTGCCTATGTGTCCCAGCATCTCAGGAGGACTCTGCAAAAGGTATTTTGAAACCCAATGTCACATGTAAGCCCCATTTTCTATTTGCAGGCGTGTCTCTCCTCTGGGGGTTAGCTCTTTGAGAAACATTTGCTGGTCTCCAGTATGTCCCAGCATCCAGAGCTTGGCTATACACTGCAGAGGCTTAATAAATGTTGATGAGATGAGTGGGCATGCTGGCAGATGGCAAGCTGACTTCGGGTGGCTGCCTTTGACTTCCAACAAAGCTGGGTGTAAACTTCATCTTCTCCAGACGTCTTTGTGGCTCCAACCCCCAACTCTGGGCACAACGGGATTCCTAGATTCCGTGATTGCTTTCCTCAGTTCCCAGAATGGTTCTGGTATCATAGGTGGAGGAGCTGAGGAATCCATAACCAGAAAACTAGGAGGGTTGGGAAGGGGAAGGCTCAGGCAGAAACTCAGTAGACAAAGTGGAAGAGGAAAGCCTCATGTGGGACGTTTGGGGTGGACAGGCCCTTTTGTCCAGTGATTTCCCCAGCAGTGGTGGGAAGGAAGTACCAGCTAACACCTCTCTGTGTGGCTCAGAATCTAAAAATTTGTGCAGGGAGAATACAATGGGATATTTCACATGTGTCTTATATCCAAGCAACAGAAATCCCATTGTGGATAGGTGCTGAAGAACCCTTTTATGAAGTTCCCTAGGGCAAGGTAGGAGGAGGAGCCAGGCCTAGGAGTCAGTCACAGGCCTGGAGGGTAGGCCCTGCTCTGGGCAACCCCCCAGGCAGCCGGGTGACATCACATTCACCGGCCTTGCTCAGCCCCCATCAGCTCTACTGGTGGTATCTGGGGGCTCCTCTGCAGAACGCTGGTGCAGGGCACTGTTCTTCTGGGTGGCCCAGCCCAACAGGTGTCTCCCTGGCTTCTCTGACAGCTTTGCCACCTTGCACCTGCTTGCCCGCTTGCTCAGTCACGTCCCACTCGTCGGCCACGTTCTCCAGGCAGCTGCGTCAGCCTTCCAAGATGCAGGTAAGCCTTTGGCCTGGGGCCAGCGTCTCTGACCTGGCTTACCTCCTGTGGGAGTGACTGCTAGAATTGCTGCCTCTTCCCCAAAAGAAATCCCTATTTTCACCCTTGGGCACTCGTGTACTTTACCCACTACCAACAGTTTCATCTCTGCCTTTAAGCGTTTACAGTTAAGATATCCACTGGTGTTGATTGAAATGCTTGTTCCAGTAAACTTGTAAGGCTGCATTCATTCATTTATCATGCGTTTAGTCAGCTCAGGCCTGGTTAGTCCAACATTGTGACCTGCTAGGAGCACAGTGTCAATTCCACTGAATGCTAGAGGTGGAGGCATAGACAGGAACCTCAGCCTTTGAGGTCTGAGGAGGAGGTGGGCAGGTACTCACCATTATAATCGTAGTTTATGCTTAATGAGAGCAAATCCTGTTCCCCACCCTGTTCTCGGTGCTCTCCGTATTGAAAGCCTCAGAACAGTCTTCTGAGGGAGATGTGACTATGCTGGCAGTTTTGTAAATGAGGAAAGCAAACAGAGTTTAGGTGAGAAAAGTGTCACATCTCAGAGCTTGTAGTAGTTTGCTAGGGCTGCCATAATGCAGAGTGTGGGCTCAAACAACAGAAATGGATTCTCCACGGGTCCAGAGGCCAGAAGTCCGAGACCAAGATGTCAGCAGGGTTACTTTCTTCTGAGGCCTGTATTTGGCTTGTAGATGACTGTCTCCTCCGTGTGTCTTCACATGGCCTTCCCTCTGTACCTGTGGCCAGGTTTTCTGGTAAGGACACTAGTCACATTGGATTAGGTTGCCCTAGTTATCTCATTTTAACCTGAGGACTTCTGTAAAGACCTGTCTTCCAACACAGTCACATCCTGAGGTGCTAGGGGTTAGGATATATCATCCTATGAATTTGTGGGACATAATTTTGCCCATACTATAAGCTAGTGGGTGACACAGCCAGGATTTAAATTCAGGCTGAAAGGCTCTGAATCCACGTGCTGCCTCTCAGAGAGACTTCCTATCCTGAATAAAAGGGCTGCAGGGATTCTCTTCCCTAGGATGGGAGAATTTCCCAGAGTCAGGGTAGTGTGGGGAGTGAATGGGAGACTATTGATGCCCTCCAACCTCCCTTGACAGCCCTCCAAGCCCTGGGCACCCCACACTCTCTGGATGTCCCAAAGCCCCAAATGCATTCTCCTTACATGACCAGGGAATTTCCTTCTTTAGAAGAGACAGGGAGACCTATAAAGAAAAGACTCCCTTCTCTGCCAGGCACCTCTCTGGGCACTTCCCCAGGGGGACCCACCCATTTTAAATAATAACCCTGAGAGTTAGTGATTGTTATCCCTGGGGAGGACATGGAACCAAGTTCTTTATCATCCTGCCTTTTTCCTAAATCTCAGAGACATCTCATCAGGGAATACTCTAGCTAGAAGGTCCTTATCAGTTACAGGATCTGATAGTTCTGCAGATGGAAAAACCAATGCTTGGAGAAGGATGTGGTTTATTGGAGTCACAAACTGGATTAAAATCAGAGGCATGACTAACTGTATGACTATAAACTGTAAGAATATGGCAGCAGAGACTGTGTCTGCCTTAGTTACCCTGGGTCCCCAGGATGGAGAATCAGATGACCACAGAGGAAACCCTTTCTACATAATAGTTTTAAGAATTAATAAATAACTTACTCATCATTGAATACATTAATTCCCAGCCCAAGCCCTTGTTTTGGCCTCAAATAAAAAAATAATGAGGTGTGTTCAGCCTCCTCTTCGTCTTTCCTAACAGAACACCAAATTTTAACAGATAACTAGCCCAAATAAATATTTCCGTTTCCCTTGCATGTGACTATGTTTTGGCCAATGCAATCTAATTAGAAGTGGTTGAAACCTTCTAGAAAATATGCTTAAAGAAAAGGCATGCACAAGTTAATTTGTTTCTTCCTTTATGCTGGCAAGAGTGAAATGCAATGACTGGAGCTCCAGCAGTTACCATGGACCATGAGGTGACCTTAGGCATGAAACCAACACAGCACAGAACAACAGAGAAGGAAGCTGATTCATCAACACTCTGGGGCACCGTACCAGCCCAGACGGTTCCTCAGAATGTCTTGGACACAACCAAGAAGTAAACATCTGTGCTGCTTAAACTACTGTTATTTGTTTTCTGTTCTGTTACTCATAATTAGACATAATCTAACGAATGCAAGTCTCTAATGAAGGTGTCCTTTAGAGGCCACATAGATTGGTCAAGAGCCCAGAACGTAAATCCAGATGCACTTGCTAAGGGTATGACCTTATACAAGCGACTTCACCATCTGGAATCTCAATTTACTCATCTGTATAGTAGGGCTAGTAATAGCATTTATCCTCCTCCTTGGTGCTCCCTACGGAGGTGGCAGCCATCTCTTCCTCAGCATCATGGCCACCCTCAGATCCCTTGTGAAGCCCAAGATCGTCAAAAGGAGAACTAAGCAGTTCATCCGGCACCAGTCAGAATGATACGTCAAAATTAAGAGTAACTGGCAGGGAACTGGAAGTACTGACAACAGGGTTAGTAGAAGGTTCAAAGGCCAGATCTTGATGCCTAGCACTGGTTATGGGAGCAAAAAAAAACAAAACAAAACAAAAATAACAACAAAGCACATGTTTCCCAGTGACTTCCGGAAGTTCCTGGTCCATGTCAAGGAGCTGGAAGTGCTGCTGATTTGCAAAATATCTTACTGTGCTGAGATGGCTCACGATGTTTCCTCCAAGAACTGCAAATCCATCATGGAAAGATTCGCCCAGCTGGCCATCAGAGTCACCAACTCCAATGCCAGGCTACGCAGCAAAGAAAATGTGTAGACAGCTCATGTGTACGTTTTGTGTTTAAATAAAGCTGTAAAAACTGCCCCAAAGAAATAATAACAGCATTGATCCCATGAGGTTGGTATAATCCACGGTGTGGATAAAGGAAGATACATCACATAAGTACAAGCACATGGCTCGCTGTGAGGCCCAGGCAGTGGCACACTCAGGAGAGAGCCTGTCTTTAGCACCCAGGCCCCAGCATAGGACTGGGGTGGGATCAGTTTTTGTCAGATGATGATGATGGTGGGGATGCTTTACTTACTGTCACAAGTGGCTGTGAGTCAGCTTGGCCTTGACTGAGAGGCAGCCCAGGAGTCCTGGCTGAACCTTCATCAGTGAAGCAGAGGGCTGCCAGGCAGAAAAAGGCACAGTGGGAACTTCCCTGATGATCCAGCCTTTACCAGTTCGGAGGGTTTTGTGGAAAGGTGGGTGGCTCCATAGGGATGTGCGCTGACCATTCCACCGTGCGGCAGAAATGAGAACCAAACAAAACGAGCTTTGATTGTGAAACCATGTCCAACCAAATTAAAGAGTTCTACCACTCTATGCCCCCAACTATATTCCAGCACTTCAAGTTAAGGAATAAACAGAAATCAGATCCGGACACGTTTCATTTGGGAGCGTTTGTTCTGCCTCATAACTGTTGTTTAAACAGGCAAGAAATTTACTCAGTCAGCTTACTAGCTCTGCGACCTTGGGAAGAAGCCATTTAAACTCTCTGAGCCTTAATTTTACCACTGTGCAATGGGGGTGGTAGCACCTACCTCAAAAGACGGGTAAAAAGAAGGGATTAAACAGATTGTCTAGCAAACAGTCAGTACTTAATAAACATCTCCATCCCTTCCTCAGAGCCCCCACATCAGAGCCTAGAGAACCAGTGCCAAGTAAACTAGATACACAGAATTTATTTCAAGAGTGTAAATGCAGGCTGGGTACAGTGCTTCATACATGTAATCCTGTAATCCCAGCACTTTGAGAAGCCAAGGCAGGAGGATAAATTGATTCCAGGAGTTTGAGACCAGCCTCTGGGACTCCATCGCTACAAAAAATACAGAAATTAGCTGGATGTAGTGGCGCATGCCTGTAGTCTCAGCTACTCGGGACGCTGAAAAGGAAGGTGGCTTGAGCCCATGAATTTGAGGCTGCAGTGAGCTGTGATTGTGCCACTGCATTCCAGCCTAGGTGACAGAGCAAGATCCTGTCGCCAAAATAAAGAAATAAAATAAAAAGCGCAAATGCAGGAGAACATTTGTGGGTCCTACAGAATCTTCTGATGAAAGGTGAGCCAGGCAGGGGTCGAGTTCCTGCCAGGTGAGAGTCCCTCCAGGTACAGCGGGACCTTGCGGGAAAGCTCTGACCACTACCTGGTCCACCTCACACCAAAGACAAACGTTTTGATGTTAATTAAATAATGCAAAAATGGTCATCTATTTAATGTTCTTTAAAATTAAATGTTGAAAGTATTTTCTATTGTCATTTTTGATAGAATCTGAGAAATCAGAGGAAGCAAGATTGTGATGGGGCTTTAAATATCTATCTAGAATTGCGAAGTGGATTTCACCTCTCCTGCATGATGGCCAGTGGACAATGGCTGTCTGGAGCATACCATTGAGAAGAATTCTCCATGTCGTAGGGTAGACTAGTGATGTCTAGGGTAGGATAGCAATGTCGACCGTAAGCATAGAGTAGAAATGTGACATGTACACATGGTTAGGGTATTTGCCATTCCGGAATTAGTCCTTTTGTCCCATCTGGCTCAACCTAGACTATATGAACATAACCAGTTATCTAATGAGGCTAGGTAATAGCCAGGTAGTTGCTCAGAGATCTCTCCTTGTGGAAGTCTCCACTAGGCAGAGCTGAAAGTGAAAGATATATTAACACATGGAGCCCACATGGTTACCCTGAACTAAGCACAAAATGCCAAGCGCTTTACATGCATTATTTCTAATCCTCCCAAGAATTATTTAAGTTGGGCACAAGTGTACCCATTCCACAGATTAGTAAACTGAGTTCTCATGAGCTTCAGTGATTTGCCTGGAGTTACCCTTAACTGTCGAGTATCAGAGCTGGAAGCTGCTCCCTTACCTAACACAGAAACCCACACTGTCTTTCCTTGGGCTACACTGTGTTCCCAGGAAGGAAAGGGAGTGGACCGTCTGACTAGGCAATGGCTGACGGAAGCTCTCTTGTTCCTCTACTGTGCTGGGTTGTCTGGACAGTCTCCTCGGGTCTCTATTTGGCTTTGACTCTGGGACACAACCTTGGCTTTTGCCACAGACAGCTGGGTGTGTCCTCCAGTTGGGCAAAGTTGGTAAAGCCTGAGTTTTGCCCCAGACAGGTGAGCTCAGGCCAGAAGCACGTTCTTCATGGACTCACCTTGAGAAAGCCACTTCTCTGCAGGCAGGGGCAGGGCCGGGTGCTGACTCAGGGCTGCCTGCGTGGTCTGGGGGTGCTGACTCAGGGCTGGCTGCAAGGTCTGGAGTTGCTTATTCTTGCAGAGCTGTGAGTGTCGGCCAGCCCTTCCCCTGTGAGCAGAGACTCTGAGGGGTCACTCCAGGCTCCTCCTTGGAGCACAGGAGCCATTCCTTCCCTCTGCCCGCCTCCGTTTCCACAGTGACTGCGAGCTAACTTTGCAAAGCTTTCAATGTTTATCAAGTAACTTTGAGTAGGAAATACATTTCAGTAGCTTACAAAATAAGCAGTATCAAAAGGGGCACAGGAAAAGTTCTTATTCCTATTTTTGTCCCCATCCACTGAGTTCCCCGCCCCCCTGTAATAACCACCTTTATTACCTTCCTGAGATTCCCACAGAAAACAAACATGTATGAAGGCATATACTTATCACCACCCACTTCCGTCATACAAAGTAGCATACTGTAAATACCTCTTGCATCCCATGTCAAGTACCAATATATCCCAAATCTCTTATAATATATAAAAATATTTTTATTTTTTGGCATCTACATGTATTCCATTGAATGGATATACTAGGATCATTTAATTAGTCTCTTCTTAATGGATGTTATGTGTGTTTCCAACTTTTTACTACAAGCAATGCTGCAATAATTTGTCACTTAGTAACTGGACAAGTTTATCAGTTGGATAAATTCCCAGAAATGAGATTGATAGCTCAAAGGGTATATATGCTTTTATGGCTTTGCTAGTATTCCCAAATTGCCCTCCGTACAGTTTGTGCCAATTTACATTCTCACCCGCCATTTACCAGTTTCTACCCAACCTTACAAACAGAATATATTGTCAATGTTTAACATTTTTACCAATCTGATAGATGAAAAATGGTATCTCAGTATTGTTCTAATTTGATTATCTCTTACGTGTGCCCTTCTGTATTTTAAAAACCATTTATGTTTTTTACTGTGAACTTTCTATTCATATCTTCTGCCTTTTTTCTTTTTAATTATTACTCTTTTTATTATATCTGAGAGCTCTTTACATATTCTGAAGATTAAAAGCTTCAGCTGCAATATGACTTGCAAATACTTTGTCTAGTTTGATTTTGTCTTTTGATTTTTCTAATGGTTTTATTTTGTTAGCTAGAAAATTTTAAAACTTGTTTATAGTAAAATTTATTAATTCTTTTATGAATATTAGATTCTGAACCATTAAACCTTCATACTCCACATTTCGTTCTAATAGTTTTATAGTTTGAAATTTTGTATTAAACTACTTTATTTATCTATTTGGAGTTTATTCTAGTGTATGAAGTGAGTTATGTTTAGACAGATATTCAGTTGACCTACTATCCTTTATTAAACACCTTTTCTCTGCTGACTTATCACTTTTATCTTATTTTGTTCTATAATACAGCATGTATCTTATTGTATCAATGAACTTTCTCTCCTGTTCCACTGGACTATTTATGTAACAGTGCATAATACTAATTTAATTAATGGTTAATTAAATTCATCAATTATTGGACTCCATGACATATTTTAATATTTGATATGACTGGACCCCTGGTCATTGTTTTGTTTAGATTTGTCCTTGTTTTCAGTATGAACTTTAGAATCATCTAGTCTTCTTTTTTTTGTTTTTGTTTTTTAAGACAGGGTCTCACTCTATCACCTAGTCCGGAGTGAAATAGTGCAATCTCAGCTCACTGTAACCTCCACCTCGCAGGTTCAAGCAATTCTTCTGCCTCAGTTTCCAGAGTAGCTGGGATTACAGGAGCCTGCAACCATACCTGGCTAATTTTTTGATTCCTGTAGAGGAATGCTTTTTAGTAGAAACTGGGTTTTGCCATGTTGGACAGGCTGGTCTCAAACTCCTGACCTCAGGTGATCCACTCACCTCCACCTCCCAGAGTGCTGGGATTACAGGCATGAGCCATAGTGCCCAGCGCATCTAGTTTATTTCTAAAACCAAAACCAAAACTTAATAATTTTGTTAAGAATACACTAAATTTAGAAACCAACCTGGAGAGATTTGGCATTGTTACACAATTGAATTTCCCTAACCAAGAACAGATTATATCATTTCCTTTGTTCAAGTATACCTTTGTGTTTTATAAAATTAATGTAATAAATTATATTAATAGATTTTATAATATTGAACACATTCTTGAATTCTTGCATAAATTCAATCGGATCATAATGTTTAATTCTCTTAGTGTCATGCTAGATTTTATTTGTTGATATATTATTTGAAATTTTTGCTTTAACATCTATTAGGGAGACATTTTTTTCTCTTTTTTTTGTGAAATCCTTCTCAAGACTTGCTGTTGATGTGTTTTTCACTTCATGAAAGAATTATCGAATTTCCCTTTTCTCTATCTACTGGAATAATAGAAATCGCCTTGGAATGATTCACCTTTAAGGATTTGGCAGGTGTCCTCTGCGAAAACATCTTTTTCTTTTTGCTGGGAAGTGGGAAAGAAGAGATGGTTAACTTTCTAGCAACTTTCTGTATTTATTCTCTGGTGATTATAAAGTTTGAATTTTCATTATTTTCTGGGGTCAATTTTCATAATTTTATTTCTAGAAAGGTTTTTATTTCACTGGATTTCCAAACATTTTTTTCAAGTTTATTTGTATTATGAAAAATTTTAGGCATATATCAAGTTAGGAAAGAATAGTATACTGAGCTCCAGGCACTCAGGACCCAGCAACTATCAGTTCAAGGCCACTCCTATTGCATCTGGAATCCCACCCTACTTCCTCCCACCCTCCTCCTGAGTCTGGAGTATTTTGAAGCAATCCTAGGATATTGTATTCTTTTGTTTGGAGAACTTTCAGGCTGTGTCAGTAAATCGTAAGTGTTATTTTTTAGACAGGAAATTATTCAGTTATTTGGTAAAATAAGGGTCTAAATAAGCTCTAAGCAATTACACCTGCTGGATATGTGTCTTAAATCTCTTCATTTAGATTTTCCTATAAATCTCACCTCTTCCTCTTCCAGATATCTTTCCTCAAACTTTATTTGTTAAGTAAACAAGGTCGTCTTCCGATGGAGTTTCACTCTGTCACTCAGACTGGAGTACAGTGGCACGATCTTGGCTCACTGCAGCCTCCACCTCCCAGGTTCAAGTGATTTTTCTGCCTCAGCCTCCTGAGTAGCAAGGACTACAGGTGCATGCTGCAACTCCTGGATAATTTTTGTATTTTTAGTAGAGGTGGGGTTTCACCATGTGGGCCAGACTGGTCTTGAACTCCTTACCTCAAGTGATCCACCTACCTTGGCCTCCCAAAGTGCTGGGATTACAGCCATGAGCCACAACACCCAACCTTCCTGGTAGACTTTATATAGTCTAAATGTACTGATTTTCTCTCTAGGTAACATTTAGCATGTTCTTATTTCCCCTCTATTGGTCCAACTGGAGGCTAGATCAAATTCAGGTTCTCTTTTTTTTTAATTGGGTAAGAGTATAAGTGGTAGTGTGTCAAATTTATTTGAAAGTTGAGCAATGTGGTCTCTTGATTTTTTAAATTTTCTTTCTTTTTGCGATTATTTCCTACTTCGAATTTCCTATTTTTTGAAATTTTTTTTCCATTTTTTCTTAAGCAGGTTGGATTATAGTTTATCTATTTTGTCTTATTGTTTTTCAAATCAATACATATTAATTTCACTTATTAGTTTGCCTTCTGCTTTTATCCTTAAAGTTACTTCTCTCTAGTCATATATTTCAATGCTCTTTTTCTAACTTTTGTGTCTAATGCATATGTTATTATTTTATTTTATTTTTTGAGATGGAGTTTTGCTCTTGTTACCCAGGCTGGAGTGCAATGGCACGATCTCGGCTCACCACAACTTCTGCCTCCTGGTTTCAGGCAATTCTCCTGCCTCAGCCTCCTGAATAGCTGGGATTACAGGCATGCGTCACCATGCCCAGCTAATTTTTTGTATTTTTAATAGAGATGGGGTTTCACCATGTTGACCAGGATGGTCTCGATCTCTTGACCTCGTGATCCACCCTCTTCAGCCTCCCAGAGTGCTGGGATTATAGGCGTGAGTCACTGCGCCCGGCTGCATACTTTATTTTATTTAATTTTACAGAATTATTTGTCTATGAATCTTCCTCTGAGCAATATTTATCTCTGTCCATCTGTTTGGCCGCATTATTCCTTAGACATTTTGCAGTTTGGGTTTGCATTTCCTCTTTGACCAAAGAGTTATTTAGAAGAGAACTTTTTAGAGTTTCCAAGTAAAAGAAGCATAGTTTTATTATTAATTTCTAGTCTTATTGCATTATCATCAGAAAATGGTTTGTATTATTCTGACATTTTGGAATTTATTAAGGTTTCATTTGTGGCCCAGTATGTTCAGTTGTATTTGTTTTAAAACCCATCTAAAAAGGCAGGCTGAGACAGGAGAATTGCATGAACCTGGAGGTAGAGGTTGCAGTGAGCCATGATTGCACCACTGCACTCCAGCCTGGGCAAAAGGAGCGAAACTCTGTTTCAAAGAAACAGAGCAAACAAACAAAAAACCGCTAAAAACTAAAAAAGAAATATATTCTGTTTTTAGGGCACAGCATTTGAAATATATGCCAAATGTAGTTTATATATTATACTTTAAATTCGCTATTTGAATTTTTGGCTCTGTCAGGGATTTAAATAAAAAAGAATTAAATTCTCTTAATAACCAGCATGTTTTTGTTTCCTCCTCCTTTTAGCTCCTATAATTTGTACTTTATGGCTCTTACTACTATCATATTTAGTTATCAATACTGGTAACTTTAATTTTTATTATGAATTATACCCTGTACTATTCCAATTTTGTCTTATTTAATGCTTTTTTGGCAAGAATTCCACTTTGTCTGATATTTAGATCGTGGCACTGCTTTCTCTTGGTTGCTTTTGCTTGCAAATGTTGTACGTCTTTGTATTTTCAACTTGTATGAAACAATTTTAGATATGTCTAAATGTGATACATTATACATTGAGTTTTTCTCTGTAGTTTAATTTGGAAACTTTTTCCTTTAATAGGTGAACTTTATAGGGACTGATATGACAAATAACATTTAGTCTTTTTAAATATGATTTGATGTATTGTTTTCTATTTTAATCATTTAAAAATTGAACATGTGGTCTGTGTGTTGTTTGTGTGTGTGTGTGTGTGTGTGTGTGTGAGTGATTCTTATAAAATTTGGAAAGTTAACATTTTTATTATAAGACCCATCTGCATAATTATACCTTGGTCTATTTCTTTTTTATATTATTATTATACTTTAAGTTCTGGGGTGCATGTGCAGATCCTGCAGGATTGTTACAGAGGTATACACATGCTGTGGTAGTTTGCTGCATCCATCCCCCCATCCTTGGTCTATTTCTTTAGTTTCTTTTTTGTTCACTCCCATAAGTAATAATGAAATTCACATTTCCCCATCAGATTTCAGTTAAGACGATTATTTTTCTCAGCAGTATGTTCTACCTATTAAATGTGCTTAGACCTCTAGTATTTGATATGTCAACTGTAAACAATGATTCTTAGACTTCCAGTTATTGCAGATGAAGACATCAGCAAAATTACCATACTTCCCACCCATTTTTTGTTAGTTGTGTTTGCATTCAGCTCTGTCACCTAAACTCCATTTTTGTTTTAGCCTCAATTTGCCAGTTAAATATATTCCATGCTCCCAATCAATCTTTTGTCAAAGTTCTCCATGGCATTTTGGCGAGCAGAAATGAAGTTCATCTTTCAGTACTTCCTTCCTACACAAAGGACTCATGAGAACATTTCCTGAGTTCTTGCACATTTATACCTGTTTGTCTTTAAGACCAACCTTGCTGGGTATAAATCCTTGTCCCACACATTCTTTTCTTGAAGGTATTATGGTGTTGTGTTGTTCAACTTTATGTTCAGGTATTGAATCTTCTGATACTGATTTGCTGTGGCCTGTAGGAAATCAGCCTGATCTTTAACCCCTCTTTATATGTGACTTGAGCTTTTTGCCTGGCTGGTCAAATAATTATTTCTTTGCTTTTAGTTTTTCAATAACTTCATAGGCATATATCTTCAGTATTTACAACTCTGGGTCAGTTTTCTGTGATATAGAGTATGCTTTGAATATATAGATTCAAGTCTTCTTTTATTTGAGGAAAATAATAAGTTGTTCTCAATATTCACAAATTGCATTTAATAGTTTCTACCAAATAGGGTGGCTGTGAAGATTCCTGAGCTAATGCATGGAAACCACATGTTTCAGTGTCTAATTTCATCTTGAGAAATAAAATTATTATCATTATTAGTAGTAGTATTTAAAAAGTATTGAATGAGTATCTTCTCTTGGTTAAGCACAAAGTAATGCCAAAAATAGGTAAGTCACACCCATTATCCTTAAATACTGATGTGTGGTCCTGATGTGGTGTGTGCTTTCACCGTGCAAACACATAATGCTACAGATCCCCAAGGAAGGATGCAGGAGCTAAGAGGATCAAAGACATTTTCACGGAAGTAGAGACTTTAATTAAGTTGAATGTTGAATGTTATTAAATTTTATATGGGAGTGAGAGGATGAAATCAAGTGAAAAGTAGGCAGGGGCATTTTGGGCAAGAAGAACTGCATGAACCAAGGCTTGGAGGTGTGAGAGACCACGGTATGTTTGAGAAGTGCATGTGGCTACAGGAAGGAAAAGTGATGGGTAGAAAGGTGAGAGAAGCGGGTGGAGGGACGCTGTGCCTTGCAAAGTCCTGGGAGCTAGGGAGGAGCTGGGCTTTGTGATACAGGATGTGAGGGGCTTCTGCAAGACCATAAACAGAAAGTCCTGGGTACGTGCTGGCTTAGCATTGCTCACTCTGGCTATACGAGGGGCAATGGACTGTGGAGAGTGGCAAGACCTGGAAGGATAGGGAGGGGACAGTTCCATTCATGTATGTGAGATGTGCTGTTATTCTGGCCTTCAGCTGCATCTATGTTAGTTAGTTCTCAGATTGCTAAAAATATCTGAGACTGGGCAATTTATAGAGAAAAGAAGTTTAATTTGCTGATAGTTCTGCATGCTGTACAGGAAGCATAGCGACTCCTGCTTCTGGGGAGGCCTCAGGAAACTTAACAAGCATGGTGGAAGGGGAAGGGGAAACTCATATCTTCCATGGCCATAGGGGAAGCAAGAGAGAGAGGGGAGGTGCCACACACTTTTAAACCACCTCTCAATATCCTAGATACATATTTTGCACATGAAATGAATGAATACACAAAGAATTCTGCCACAGTTTAAAAACAAAGAAACAAACTGGCAGAGCAAAGCTATAGTCACAGTCCTCTGTGACTTGTGGCTGAGACTTCAAAGACAGAGGCAGAGGCGGGGGAGGTGGCCCATTGACCACAAAGGCCCTGCTGGGAGAGACACACTTACAGCAGGTCTAGATGAAGGGCAGAGCTCCTGAGCTCAGAGCCCTGGAGGGAGCTGAGAAGAAACTGTGAGAGGGAAGATGCACGTAGCTTCAGATACCTCAGAAAGTGCTGTCTACGTGACCTTCTTAGTGTGGAAGAATTTGTGGCTCCGCTCCTGCTTGGTGGAAACTAAAACAGCACGTACAGATAAGTAACTCCATCTCCTTGCTGCTTAGGAAAATACCCAGGTTTGCAGAGGGACAAGACCTGCCCAAGACACACAGTAAGGAGAGGGAGGGACCAGGACTGCAGAGAAAGTTTAAAATCACATGTAATTGTCAGGTCATTCCTACTGGCCTTTTCATTCACACCCGTTACTAAAATTGCAGCGTTGTCTTTTGAAATAGCCCCTTGAATGCTGCATCCTTCAGTCTACGTGGCTCCAAGCTGTCTCTGAGTCCATGCTATCAGGAAGCATTCTCCCCTGGCCAACCCTCAATAAGAACTCATTCATTCAAAAGTAAATTCCTGAGCATCCCTCCTGTCTGAAGGAGGGGGACACGAAGGAATAAGGTGCTGTCCATGACCTAGAGTTCATAGTCCGGCAACAGAGGCAAACATGGGGGACAGCCTCATCCTGATGGCAATAGGTGGAAAGACGTTTGTGCTGTTTTTAACAACCACAGAAATGTTTACAGAGTTAGGGAAACTGAGGCAGTTGGTCTAAAGAAGCTTGCCTGGAATGCTCAAGTCAAAATGAGAAAGCTGAGAAAACACAGCGTGGCCTCTTAGGTGACTTGAGACACTCTCATAAAGCTGCCCATATGGTTTTCCCTTCTCCTCCAAAAACCCAGGTAGAATTGGGCTTCCCAGCCCCCTGAAGCCATGTCGCATGACCAGGCATGGCCAATGGGCCAATGAGGTGTGAGCATAAGTGGCTGGTGGCACCTGCAGTTGGCACCTCCACTGTCCTCTCCGCAGGCCCCCTTTTTCCTGTGGCAATGCTAAGCAGTAATGCTCCTGATGGTGGTGCCCCCACCAGCTTGGGCCGTAAAGGTAGGACAAGTGTGTGAGCCCTCCCCTGCTCCATGACAGCTACATAGGGAAAGTGAGAAATAAACTTTTGTTGGTTAAAGTCACCGAGATTTGAGTTTTTCTTGAAGCACAATCTGATGTTTCCTGATTGATACCATCCAACCCCAAATGACTTTACTCACGAAGTCCACAATTTGACCCTTAGAAATTTCTTTTTCCAGGGTAGAGATTGACACGTTTTATTATATTAGTCAGGTGTAGCTAGTTTATGCAACAACAAAAAATCCTTAACCTAAGATGGATTTATTTCATGCTCAGACCAGAGTCAGATTTGAGTCAGGTGGCTCTACTCCATATTGTTCCTGTGCCATCAGGACACGTAGCCTGCAAGGCATATTGACTCATAACTGACAAAAGCTGCTCTGCTCATAGTCCATTGGCCAGAAATAAACACACAGCCCCAAACTAGCTGAAAGGATCTGGGAGGGTCAGTGTTATACATCAACTTGAATGGGCCACGAGATGCCCAAATTAAACATTCTCTTGGGTTGTGTCTGTGAATGTGTTTTAGGATGAGATTAGCATTTGAATCAGCAGACTCAGTGAGGTAGATGGCCCTCCCAATGTGGGTGGGCACCATCCAGTCCATCGAAGGCCTGGTAGAGCAAGGCAGAGGAATGGAGAGTGTTCCCCCATTTTTACAGCATTACTGCTTGAGCTGTAACATCACATCTCACCTTCTCCTGCCCTCAAAATGGGATTGACATCATTGGCTCCCCTGGTTCCAGGCCTTTGGACTGGGATGGGATTATACCATGGGATCCACTGCGTCTCCAGCTTGCATATGATAAATCATGGAACTTCTCACTCTCCATAATCACACGAGCCAATTCCTCACAATAAAGCTCTCTCCTCTCTCTCTCCATATATATGTGTATATATTAGGTCCCTCTGCTGTGGACCTAGAACATGATCAGTTTCAACACTGCCCCTGCAGACAGCAGGTAGGAAGTATTCTTGGGTATTTGTCATGCTTAACTAAATGACTTTTACCTGTATAACCTCAAGGAAGTCCTATTACCTCTCCAAGTCTATATTTCTAGATCTGTAGAATGAGAATAATACTGCAATCAATCTGATAGGAGTCTTGTGAGGGATCAACAAATGAATATATAGGAAGCTTTAGAAGTCCCTGACACAAATAGCTAGTGCAAGTGCTAGCTATTACTTTTATTGTCGTTATTTGCCATTATCTACCTGTCTCCTACCAAATCCTGTGTGAACCAGTCTGCTACTGTGAGTTACATGGGTGTGCCACCCTACCCTGCATCCGTCATTTGTTTAATGTACAAAAATTACTTCACATCCCACCCTACTTAAAAATTTGCTGCTGAAGTCAAGCCAAAGATATGAAAGAAAAAATGCACCAGTGGACATTCACGCAAGTAAATCCGTCGTTTATGATGACCTGAGCTCAGAACCCAGCTACATGTTGCACAGACACTCAGAGGGGCTTCTGTGCACACTGTTAATATTTCCTAAATTTTCTAGGAAGCAACTACAGTGTGAAGTGAGAGAATCCTGTGCTTTGTTTGGCCTGGAGTTCTTTCAAGAGTTGTTTGCTGTTTGGGAAAATTACGACACTCACGGCAGTTCTAATCACAGTCTTTGAATCACCAGCAAAACACACTCAAGTTGGTCTGTGTTTATAACTGAGCATTTACAGTGGTTTCTTATTTATAGCTGTTGGTAATCTGTTTCATCATGTCTTCCAGTATAGTCATGCCCAAGCACTTGCATATTTAGAAATGTACAGCAAATCATTTTCCTTTATTTCTCCTTTATATATAAAACTGCATTATATCTATTGTCTCAAACTTACGTATATAAGGAGATCATATGATCTGTAATTTGAATTTCAGATGGTAAAGAATATCTAGTTTACAAAGGGAAATGGAGTCAAGAGTTTTCATTCTTTTCTAGGAAATGAATGGGTCAGAAAGAAGAAGCTTGCACAGAGAGTGTGGTGGAATTCCAGGTATGTGAGCAGTGCTTAGAGAAGTTACCCTATGCTCCTCTATCATTCTTCCCTGGCCTTCTGCACGCTATTTTCTTCCAGCTTCTAAGACATTGGCAGTATCCATGCATCTTTGCCTTTTAAATTATCTAGAAATAATTACGTTTCTTGGTTCTTGTACCCCAGTGGGTTTGGGTTTTTTTTTTTTTTTAGAAGAAACAGCACTGGGTTAGGAGATGGAGGACCTCAGTTTGAGTCTTCTGCTCGTGACACTGAGACACTGCCCTTGTCTGGGTCTCTGCTTCTTCATCTGCAAAAGTGAGAGTAATCATCTCATTTCTGAGCAGGAAGTGTTTTGAGCTCTGTAGGGGCTGCAGGAATACAAGGTAGCAGGCCCAGGAGGGTGGAGATCACAGCCCCTGAAGAGAATAAATCAGGCCTGCTGGAGAGCAAGGCATGCTGGGAGGAGCTCAGGCTGGCTCTGCTCCTCAGAAGGCCTTGGGACCCAGGTCTGCTCTCTGAGCCTCAGTTTCCCCATCTGCAAAGCAGGCACAAGGGCAGAACTAACTAGATGGACTCTCAGGTTCTTTTGCCCATAGAAGCTCTGTAAAGTTAATTTAAAGGTAGATTTTTCCATGGAAAGGAGAAATCTGTTTATTCAGAAGAGATGGTTTCTGTGATGGTTTAATTTTGTGTCAACTTGACAGGGCCAAGGGGTTAATGTACTGATTCACGATTTTTTTCCGGGTGTCTGTGCAGGTGTTTCTGGATGAGACTAACATTCAAGTCGGGGGACTTAGTAAAGCAGATGGCTCTTCCCAATGTGGGTAAAAACCACACAATCCATTGAGGGCCTGAACAGAGCAAGAGGCAGAGGAAGGAAGGAGAGAGTCATCCCTCTTGCTTCCTGCATGCCTGGTGGAGCTGGGGCATCTCACCTTCTCTTGCCCTTGCACTGGGACTTACAGCATCAAATTGCCTTGTTCTCAGGCTTTTGGACTCAGGCTGGAATTACACTACTGGCTTTCCTGGGTCTCCAGCTGGTGAATGGAATATGGTGAGAATTCTTAGCCTCCATAACCACATGGGTCAATTCCTCACAATCTTTTCATTAATTTATATCTATATCTACATATGTCTATATGTCTTTCCTATTGGTTCTGTTTTTTGGAGAGCCATAATGCATTCTATTCTAGTGATCGAAGGAAGCTAAGCCCCAATTGTTCCACAGGTCTGGGAATCACGTTGGAAGAAATCGTCTCTCAGTGGAAGGTGACAGTGGTCATTTCACATGCTGTGGAAGCTCCCAGGCAAGGGACATTGTGTCTGAAACACAGGCAAAGGGCTGTCACTCATAGACTGGGTTATCACCAGGGACATGCATTCTCTCATTTGATTCACACCTTCTCTAGCCAGGCTCCATGCTGGGTGCACCACTGAGGCTGCCCTAGGTCAATGGACGAAGCGAGTACAGAGAAAAGCTGAGCCAAGGCTCTGTGCTAACTGAGATGACTGAGCCATAGTAGCTCAGGCAACTATGGAAGGGAGTATAGAGCAGGTTTGCCTAACCCAGCCAGGGCAAACAGGTGTCAGGGGAAGTGCCAAGGAGGCACAATACTTAAAATAACTCTTCTAGGCAAAGAGAAGGTTTGGAAAGCACGGTAGTTGCAGGCAGTGGGAACAGCCTGTGCAAAAGCATGGAAGCATGAGAAAATGTGGTGGGTTTTAGGAATAATTAATAATCCTACCTTTTGAGCATAAAATAGGGGATTTGGAAAATCCAGAATTGAGACTGATTGAGTAGATAGGGGCTGGCCAGGAAGACACTTATATAGCCTCATGAGAAGTCTTGATTGTCCTTTGGGCAATTGGAAGTGACTGAGGGATTAGAAACAGGAGGCTGACATAATCAGATCTGTGTTTTCAAAAGACCTTGATGTCTTCCATTATGTGTGGAAGCACCAAGTTAGGAAGATAATGCTAGAAAGAATGAAAATTGAACCATGACTGTGGCCATAGGAATCAATGGAAAACTGACCTGAGAGACACTATAGGAGGAAGAAGAGAAGAGAGAGATTGGAGGGCAGCCCAGGTGGCTGCTGTCAACATGTCTTTGGCAGGGAATATTGCCCAGACACGTAGAGGATAAATGTAAGACATCTGAGATATAAGATGATGACAAGCAAGTGATGTAGGACAATGTCACATGCATCTTTGTACCAATCCTGAAAGTTGACTGCTTTGGGATGTTGGATATTCAGAGAGAGGAAGTGACTTGCCCAAGGTCACACCTCCAGGAATCCAGCTGTGATTACAACTACCCTATGTTAAGTGGGACCTTAAATGACAGAAGTTTGGGAAGCCCTACCAGAACTCTCAGTGACCTGCTGCTGTGCCATCAAAATGTATTTCAGCATCTGAGAGAGACTGTGCATTGTCCTTCCAGCAAACCTGGACTAGACCTTGTAGCATCGTCAGCTGCTCTGGGGGAGGAGAGACAGAGTTCACTGATCAGAACAGTGGGGTCTTTGGTTGCCATGTGACTGAAGACGGGTAGAGATGTTCTTTTTGTAAACATAATAAAAATCAAAAATAATAAACTGAGGGGTGATTTCTTCCATGATAAACCACAAAATGTCTCTCATATTCTCCCCAGTCTAAATGCCTCTCTTTTCTTCTCTTTTCCCTTTGGCTTGTGAACTTTTCATTCCTGCCAAGAGGTCAGTTGAGTTGGAAAATTAATTGTTTGCTCTGGTGGATGCCAAGGTTCCTGCCTGGCCTTTCTCATCTGACCCAAGTTCATGTGCCCTTCAAAGCCCAGCTAAGATGGCCCCTTCTCGTGGATGCCTCCCTGCTGCCCAGCCATGCCCCCATTGCACACACGCAGCTAGCTGAGGTCAGTCCCTGTCTCTCGAGCCTTCCCCAGCCCTAGGTGACCCTCCTTCTCTCAGCAACTGCTCCCATGGGCTTCCCTCTTAAACTTTGAGGGTCCTATCCTGGGAGTGGGGACCTTGTCTTTTCTGCCTTCATATCTTCCTTCCTAAAATGTGACTTCCACCAAAATGCTGAATCAATGGACAAATGGATGAATAAATGAGTGGATTTAAAAGACGCTAGTAAGATGAACTGTCATGAAAACACTGTCTCTGAGACATTAATAATGTTTTATTAAATTATTTTTATAAAGCAACATACCGAGCCCAAAACATCCTTACAGTGGCCAACGTTGTAAAGTGAAAATTCTTTCCACCTTCCAGGATCACTCTCCAGATGGTGCTGCCCACAGGGGTCTTCTCGTTTTCAGACATTTCCCTTTTACATGCTTTACACAATTGGAGGCATGCTGCACAAACTCTTCAAATAAAGGAAATAAAATAAAAAGAAATATTTTTATTGCTTTTAACAATATCATGGAGATTGTACCACATTATTTTCTTTTTCTTTCTTTCTTTTTTTTTTGAGACAGAGTCTTGCTCTGTCACCCAGGCTGGAGTGCAATGGCATGATCTCCACTCACCACAACCTCTGCCTTCTGGGTTCAAGCGATTCTCCTTTCTCAGCCCCCACAGTAGTGGGGATTACAGGCATGTGCCACCATGCCCCGCTAATATTTTGTATTTTAAGTAGAGACAGGGTTTCACCGTGTTGGCCAGGCTGGTCTCAAACTCATGACCTTGTGATCCCAGTCTCGGCCTCCCAAAGTGCAGGGATTACAGATGTAAGCCACTGTGCCTGGCTGGCCCATTTCTATTCAGAGTTATAGAGTTCCTTTTTTTTTTTTTTTTTTTTAAGACGGAGTTTCGCTCTTGTTACCCAGGCTGGAGAGCAATGGCGCGATCTCGGCTCACTGCAACCTCCGCCTCCTGGGTTCAGGCAATTCTCCTTCCTCAGCCTCCTGAGTAGCCGGGATTACAGGCATGCGCCACCATGCCCAGCTAATTTTTTGTATTTTTAGTAGAGTGTAATAGTTCATTTGGCCAAGCTTCTGTTGGGAAACAAGGATGATATGCCAATTAATAATCTCAACTCCAGGGCATGTTAGCCTTCATCCTCACCAGCACTAGGTATTCTTTTATTCATTTTGGACCTTGCTGGTTGACTTCTGGATGAAGGAGATGGTGGTGTCAATGTGCATTCAGTTGTTCTCTTTGCATTGCATTTATTTAATCATTAATGTTTTTAAATACTTTCACCAACCACTGTGAAAATACTTCAATGGCAAGGGCAATATCATACACAATTACTGCTCCCATGTGGCACTAAATACATGTCTGAAATGAGTCAGTAAATGAATGTCTGGGTGGTCAAATCTGGAGTTGGGAAGGTTGGCAAATATTTTATAAAGCAAGGTCAGTGCTTAAAAGTCCAATTGATTAAGCCATTTCTGCACTATATTCTACCAAATCGATGCAGCAATTCATTTAATCCACTTTCTATTAATGTCTAGTTAAGTTCCTTTTAATCCTTTACTATTCTAAATGATGCTGTGCACTTTTCTGAGTATTTTTCTATGAAATAGCTCTAGAAAGTTCTAAGTGACTAATTGCTGAGTCAAAACATGCATTGTTTTTAGAAGGTTTTGATATATATGATCAAATTTTTCTGCTAGAAGATTTGCAGAAATTTTCACTCCAACAGGACCCTCTGAGTCTTTGTCATACCTCGTTCTACCCTTGAGCAGGGAAAAATCATGTGAAACGTAGACATGTGTTTCTTCAATTATTAGTTAGGTTGAACATACTTTTACATGCATGTCGGCCCTTTGTATTTCTTATGTGGATTATCTGTACATTTCTGTTGTTCGTTTTCCCGTTGGGAGTTTGCTTCAGTTCATTCCTGGCAGAATGTCACTGTGGGGTAGCCAATGAACCACATCCCTTGGTGTGTGCCCTTCTTCCCTTCCCCCTCAGATCTGGCCAGGCTGTTCAGGTGACCCACTTTGAGAGAAAGTGGCAGATGTAACACTGGGACTGTTTCAGGGCTAAGCCTTCAGAAAGCCTGACAGCATCTGCCTTTGCTCTGATGGAGGCCAGCAGCCATGTACCAAGTCCAGCTACCTTCCACCCCAGACTGTGAGAAGTCTGACCCAGCCACATGGAGAAACCATGAGGGAGAATGCTGAGGCCCCAGCCAACAGCCTTGCCAGAGCTCCTCGTAGCCATCCATGTGTGCAAGCCATCTCAGAGGAGAGTCCCCTAGCCACCTGAGCTGCCACCTTCTGTCCACATTTTAGAATCATGAGTGAATAAGTAAAACAGCTGTTGTTTCAAGCCACTAGTTTGGGGTAGTTTGTTATGCACCAAATTATTATGAAAAAACCCAAAACGCTTCCATTGTGTAAGAATTCCACAGATTAAGATTTATGTATTGACGGTATTATCAGAAGTTAACTATCATGGTTCAGTTTTTCCCCTGAGTTCTTTACCTTTTCATTATAGCTGACTTCTTTAGCCAAATCTATTCATTTTTCTCCGTACAATTTGTTTTTGATGTCATGCTTAAAGTTCTTCCTCACCTCAATTAGGTATAATAACATTCACTCCTATTTCTGCTACTCTTGTATTTATCTATTGGTTTGTTTTTATACATTATATTAGAAGTTTTCATCAATATAAACTTTATATTGATCCAGAGCAGGGGCAGAGGAAAAGCCAGTGGCTGCTTTTCATGGGTTTGAGGGCAGAAGACAGTGGGGTCGTGGGTCGGGGAAATGAGAGGTTGTGTGAGGTCCTACACCTGCTGGAGGAGGGATGGACAGCATCATTCAAGAGCAAGGCTGCTGTGGCAAATCCTTTGCTAAATCTATTCGGTACCGTGTGCTGGAATCCCCTTCTGGATTCCAGGATCTCTGGGAGCAAGGATGGGTCTTGTTAACATCTGTAACCCCAGAGCTCAGCAGTGTCAGGGGCTGCGGAGGAGCTCAGCAGGTCCTTGTTGAGTAAAGAATGAAGATGGGAATGGCTTCTTCTTTCCTTGTATTCATTTCTGTCCTCTAAAGCTCATGAGGAGGGGAAACCTCTGGTTAGCTGAGATTAGAGTGATGTCACTGGTCGAATTCTCTGGAAAGCAGAGATGGAGACAAGAAGGCACAATTTTATTAGGGGGTGTCCTTAGGATCCGCATTTACAGACAAGAGGCCAGGGTCAGGAGCATGTCCTCTGATGTGATGATTCTTATCTCCCCTCAGATCCTCTGTGGTTCCCACTGCACATGCCACCTCCTTATCTCCTGCAGGGCCAACAGAGTCCCTTTACAACACCACAGGCCAGAGCTGGCTCTGAAAATGACCACGTCCAAGCCCAGCTGGAAGCCAACTGCAAGTGGATGAGGAGGCAGCAGACAATTCTAGAGGAGGAGCCATTCTTCAAGATGGCTGGCTTCTCTCCACCAGGACAAAACTGCAAAACAATCAAGGTACATCACACACAATGCACTGTATGAATCTTGGTAGGATCTTACCTTGATAAAAGCTATACAAGTTATTTGGAAGACCATTCTGGACATTGGAGTAGAGACTGGGTATTAAATTGGAATAGGGACTTTTTGTTAATTTTCTCAGGTGAGATTACGGGATTGTGGTTATGTGAGGCAGGAGACCTGGGTGTGACAACCCACAATGTGCAGGGTTGTAAGAATGAGACATGAGTATAGCATAGACCTGAAAACACTCACTAAATTCTAGTGGTGCTAGCAAGTCTTACTCATATGATGAGATATTAGAGAGCCATACAAATAAAAGTGCTACTGTGCATTGAATATTGACTATATTTCAGCAGTCACGTGAGACGTTATGCTGTTTAATCTTTACATGGTATGAGATAGTTACTATTATTCTTATTATTTTCCTTTCACAAACAATGAAAATGGGATCTACAGAAGCATGAAGAACTTACTCAAGGCATGAAGAGGAACATGAAGTTAATTAACGGAAAGCTGAGATGAAACCAAACCTGTCTATCTGTACGTCATAAATTCTTAAGTGTTTGGCTACATTACATTATGGGGTTTATAAATAATTAATAATGCAATAAAAAGTACCTAATATATGGACACAAATCATTCAAGAGATGGTCTGATATTTAGTAAGGTTGTGGTAGGTTATGCTTCAACAGCAAATAAATTCCCTAATCCCGGAGCCTTAGCACAATTGTAGATTTCTTGCACAAGTGGAATCTGATGTGGATCAGGCAACTGTCCAGAAAGACTCTTCTGAGAGGTGATCCAGGCCTCCAGGGTCCCAGGCTCCCTCCAAAATTAGTGTTGCCCCTGCCTCAGCATGTGTCCACCAGGGTCACCACAGCAGGCAAAGAGAGAGCTTTTATAGCCAGGCTGCAAAGGGGTCTGTAGAGCCTGCAGCTGCAGCCATTGGCCAGAACTCAGTCACATGACCTCAGCATAACTGCAAGGGAGACTGGGAAATATTGCCTTGTTAGGGGCTAGGAAGAAGAAACAGCACAGTGAGCACACAGCATTGTTTCTGCTCTGTGCAGCAGAACTACAGTTCTGTACAAAAAGAAAATGAAAACCCAGACTAAAATATTGATTGTGTGTGTTATGAGTAATTTCTTTTCTTGTTATTTATTTTGCAGATAATCTATGTATGTACCAACTAATTAGTGGGAAACATTTTTTAAACAATTTTAAAACAAACCAAAAAAAGCTTTTATATACTATTTCCTTTGCAACCTAAAATACACCCATTTAAAGATGATAAAACTACAAAGTAGAGAACTAAAGTGACCTCCACCAATTTCCATAGCCAACTAAGGCAGAACTTGGAAAAGAACCATAATCTCTCTGAATCTGACTTTTGGCTGTTAACACCTTCATCACCAAATCATTTGTTTGTTTACACATAAAAACATCACCATCGGACATATTTTGGCTCTTTTGCTCTTGTTTGTTTGTTTAGGTGGCATTTCCTATCCCTATGCCAGTTATCTGTTCTGGAGAGTGGGCATCAGAGCCCACTGCAGGAAGCAGAATTCTGGAAGGCAGAACGCTTGTGCACAGACAGTCTAGCCTTCAGGCTCCTGGTTACTGCCTGGAATCCTCTATCTGTGAGGGAAGGAGAGAATAAACTTGGAGTCTCTGGGCTCTTTCCCAGAGGGAAGATGTAGGTCTCATGCTCCTTAGAGGAAAAATTGGGAAGTTCTAATGTCAGACTTCGCACACACCAAAGGGTGGTACAAGAATCAGCTGAACCCAAGCCTCATGAAAATGAGCCCAGCAAAGCTGCCCTGAACATCCTACTGTTTCCCCAAAGGTCATCCTTTGGTCTGGTCTCCTTAGGACTCTAGGGACCATAAGTATGTGAGCGAAAAGAAAGTCTTAGTGTGGTCTTTCATCTCATATGGTCAGGGTAAGTCAATTATATTAATTATATTCATTCACAAAGCACTTGTGTCTGGTTCTGTGCTACTCACAGTTTAGCCAGTCTAAGGGTCTTAATTGTTCCAGAAGAGGAGTGAGGAGTTTAATGAGGATATGTCTTTATAGATAAGGAGCTGTATCTCCCATGAAAGCTTAGCACTCTGGGAAAGCAAACAACCATCAGATCTTGATGGCTTAGAAAAACAAGGCTTATTTTTTGTGCACCCAGCATGAGTTGTCATTGGTGGGAAATGGAGATGCTCTACTCCACATAGTCATTCAGGGACCCAAGCTGATGGAGGTTTCATGCCACATGCTTCCACAGATTCCACAGGGGAAAGGAATATGACAACATGAGCACTGGCTCTTAAGGCTTCTGCACAGAAAAAACATATGTTATTTCTGCTCGAATTTCATCAGCCAAAGCAAGTCATGAGGCTGTACCTAATATTAAGGTGGCAGAAAAGTAGAATTCAAACTTGTGCTCTGGAAAAGACCTGCAAATATTGGATTATCAGCATTAATGCCTATGTGACAGAGGAAGATCATTTCTCATGTTCATTATACAGCCTCTTTAAACAGCCTCTTCCTCTGATGGTTTTTAAGGTTGAGGTTGGGATGTTGGCTGCCTTCAGCCTGAGTTCAGAGGGAAAGCCTGGAATGTCTGGGAAACTACTCCTGAAGAGTGGGACATAAACCATGCCTCCCTTTGGTGGTCTGGTATGCCAGGAATGACCCAGAATGGTGTGTCTGATGTTGTTCTGGCCTTAGAGATGAAAGGGAGAAGACTGGGCACTCTGAGCCCTCAGAACACTCAAGTTCTTGAAGCTTCTGTTTTCTCTTTAGTGACTCAATCTGATAGCAGGATGTTGGTTCAGTCCAGGCTCTTGGTGAAATATTCTGTTGTCATTATATCCACCACTTATGTTTTCATGGCACAGGAAAATCCTTGAAATATAATACAATGTGGGTAAAATTATGGTCAAGAGATGAATGCTATGGCAGCAGCTGTCATGGGTTGAATCACATTTCCTAAAATTCATATGTTGAAGTTCGAATCCACAGTGCCTCAGAATGTGACTGTATTTGAAGGTAGCAGTTTCAAAGGGGTAATTAAGTTAAAATGAGATTTATGGATAGCCTTATTCCAATATGACTGGTGTCCATATAAGAAGAGGAGATTAAGATGCAGATAGTCAGAGGGATGGCCATGTTGGGACACAAGAGAGAAGACGCCCATCTGGAAGCCACTGTGAGAGGCTTCAGAAGAAAATCCCCTTGCCAAAACCTTGATTTTGGATATCCAGCCACCAGAATGGTAAGAAAATATATAAATTTCTGTTGTTTAGGTCTGTGGTAATTTATTACAGCAGCACAAGCAAACTAATATAGCAGCTATCCTTAACATACCCCCAGCGTTTAGGAATCCTTATCATTAAACACTATAGGCGAAGGAGGTGAGGTTAGAACCGATTAAGTCACCTGTCCAAGGTCATCTGAGATGGTTTGGCTGTGTCCCCACGCGAATCTCATCTTGAATTCCCATGTGTTGTGGGACGGACCTGGTTGGAGGTAATTGAATCATGGGGCAAGTTTTTCCTGGGCTGTTACTGTGACAGTGAATATATCTTGCAAGATCTCACGGTTTTAAAAAGGCGGTTTCCCTGCACAAGCTCTCTTTGCCTGTCACCATCCATGTAAGATGTGATGTGCCCCTTCTTGCCTTCCACCATGATTGTGAGGCCTCCACGGCCATGTGGAACTATAAGTCCATTAAACCTCTTTCATTTTTAAATTGCCCAGTCTCAGGTATGTCTTTATCAGCAGCCCATCTGCAAGCCACCACGAGAGAACTCGGAAGACAGTAACCCTGCCAAAGCCTTAACTTCGGACTTCCAGCCTCCAGAATTGTGAGAAAATAAATGAATTTCTGTTGTTTAGTCTGTGTTAGGTCTTCTTATGGCAACAGAAGCAAACTAATATGTCAGTTAATCTGTGACATACTCCCAGCATTTAGAAATCCTTATTATTAAACGTTATAGGTGAAGAAGGTGAGGTTAGAACAGACTAAGTCACCTGTCCAAGGTCATCCTCTTAGCAAATGGCAGAGCAGATGTTCAGACCAAAAACTGTCTTATTCCAAACCCCACACCAAAATCTCCAAAAAAATGTCAACAGAAACACCAACATATTCAGAATGTAGTATGGACTAGAGATAGTGTAAGATTCCTGCCCTCTGCCCCATTTTCTTGTGAAATTTTCTCTGAGCCTGAGAGGACCAATTAGTGACCCTTCCCTCACTCAACACTTCTGTCTTCTCTGGGGCACCTATGTTGGGGTTAAGAACATGGAATCTGGAGTTAAACTGGCCAGGATCTGAGCTCCTGGAGACTTGGCTGTGTGAAGTTGGGTGTGTTACTTAACCTCTCTGAGCCTCAGTTTCCTCATGGAAAAGACTCATTTGCTCTCAACCTCATGAGGTAACTGTGGGAACTCAGAAGACAAAAACTGTAGCTCATGACTCAGAGCCTGGCCCCAAGGGAGACAGAGTAACCAGGAAGGCTCAGGGCAGGGGTCCTCAGGGCAGCTCTGCTCTCTGGGCTGGTCTCAGCCGCATCCACCTCTCCCCCAAGAGAGCTCCTGGACACCAAGAGGCCGAGTCTCACTGGGTTGTGTATCTTCAGAGCAAAGCCCAGTGCCCAGCTCCTAGCAGTCCCTTGGGAAATATGGGTTGAACAAATTAAAGTGGAAACAGTAAATAGAAAAAGAAATCTGGTTGGAAACTTCCGTGATGCTGTTTGTGCTTTTAGATATAATCTCCTGGAATCCTCCTATTATTTTAGTGATTTAGAATTTTATTAAGCTCCTTAAGAAGATGCCAGTCGGCCTTGTGGTACTACAGGCCCATTCCAGAGCTGAGCTTCAAAGCTGGTTGGTGGCTGCATCCCCCTGGCCAAGGTAGAGCAGGTGAGTGTTCTCCCTCATGCGATCTGAACTCTAGGTCTTGTGATTCATGCAAACGTATGCAGGCTGACCCTCAGATGTAATTTAAGGACCCTCTCCAGGGGCCAGGGCCAGCTTTCGCTGGAAGTGCTGTAAGTCCACTAGTGGGGGGGGTGGGGCTGAAAGAAAAGGGGTGTATGTTTGTGTGTGTGTGTGTGTGTGTGTGAGAAAAGATGTGTGTGATGTTTCCGTCCCACTGCAGGAAGCATCCAGGGTGTCAAGGCTGGCCCACACCACCTCTGTGACTTCCCTCCCCTCCCCTGCCAACATCTGGTCCACTGAACACTGTACCATGCGTTTGAAGCCCAGCAATCATTTTCTAGGGCACGACTTAGAAACTGGGACACAGATCACTATTGATTGGTGAAATCCAAGAGCATTTCCTCACAGGGCAGAAAAGGTCATTGGCAATTCATTTATTCATTCACCCATGCCTTCACTTACTCAAGGAGCTGGCTCTGATCAAGTGCTTGCTGACCTGGGGGTTGGAAGATAAATGAGACCTGGTCTCTGTCCTCCGGATACTCTGGATCAAACATAGACAAGCATGAGCTAAATGCCCACAGTGATAAGCGCTTTGCAGAGCCAGGCATGGGACTGGGGGAATAGGGGTCAGCATCTCAACCAACCCAGGGTGAGGGAAAGGAAGGATGGGGGCAGGGGGACAGGCTGGTCTACTTAATTAGAGTACTGGTCTTTATCCAGCTTCCTGCTCATGAAAATACAGCACAGGCACCATCATTTTTATTCTAAGTACCCCAAGAAGATCTAATTCTCAGCCCTCATTTTACAGACAGGGTGTCAAGGTTGACAGAGTTGGGGTAATTTTTCCTAACAAGAAAATGATGCAGATGGGATCTGAACCCAGATACCTGACCATGAGTCCGGCCATGACCACCAGACAATCAGGAAGGAGCAGAGGCAACTAAGACAGAAATTCAAAAGCTGAGAAGGGAAAGAGCAGCACATCAGAGCTGCAGGGAATGTGGCAGAGCGGGGGAAAGGGTGAGATGTACGGGGGAGGGGGGAGATTGAGACCTAAGGGCTCCAGCCTGGAGCCTTTATTAGCCCAAGGTGGGGCAATGCCCAGAGAGGTGAGCAATTGTCAAAGATGCATGGCCCCGGTGGCAGAGCAAGAATTTGGACTCAGCATTTTCTGCATGAGAATCTGCTACTCTTGGCTGGGTATGCTGGCTCACGCCTGTAATCCCAGCACTTTGGGAGGCTGAGGTGGGCAGATAACTTGAGGCCAGGAGTTCGAGGCCAGCCTGGCCAACATGGTGAAACCCTGTCTCTAATAAAAATTCAAAAAATTAGTCAGGTGTGGTGGCACACGCCTGACACACAGAAAGCTGAGACACGAGAATCATTTGAACCTGGGAGGCAGAGATGGCAGCAAGCCAAGGTTGTGCTACTGAATTCCAGCCTAGGTGACAAAGCAAGACTGTCTCAAAACAAGCAAACAAACAAACAAACAAAAAATGCTGTGCTTAGTCCCCTGCAAGGGCAGCCTGGCAGGCCCTGGGCAACCTTGGGCCTGAGAGAAGCCAAGATTGGCTGAGCAGTGAGGTTGAGGATATGTGGGGGAGGGAACCAATATCTACTTTTTTCTCTTCTAGTTAAAGAAAAACTCAAATAACAAAAGTGCTGCCTAAGCCCTAATCCCTTGTGTGCACAAGGCCATGTCCAGATGAATTTGCTAGGCTGGTTTGCCGAACTCCTCTGGAGACGGGACCAAAGCTGGCAAATATTTAACCAGGGAAGGCACGGGTAGGTCCCATGCTTCCCCAGACCTGCACTACTCAGCTCCAGCGATGACCCCAGGTACTTGGGAAAAGTGCTGTGTGAGATTTCGGCCTGCATCTGCCTCCCCCTCCCCTACTGCTATGGTTTGGGCATATCTCCAGGCAGCTGCAAGCCTAAAAGGTGCAGAATCCATCTTTTGCTGGAAACAAAACCTCTCCAGCCCCTCAGCACTGAACAGGTGAGGTACAGGAATCTTCTACAATTAGGGCATAAACACTTAGAGCATAAGTTTATTGTCCCTTCTTTACAGATGGGGAAACTGAGGCTTAGAGATGGGAAGCCCTTGCCTAGTGTTGCCACAACAGAATAGGGATGTAAACTCAGGCTCCTGACAGCCAGCTGTGGGCTTTATCCTCCCCGGCTTAGTCAGTCTGGGCTGCCATAAACAGATGCCACAGCCTGGGGGGCTTAACGTACAGGCACTAATTTCTCAGAAGTTTGGAGGCTGCGAAGTCCAAGATCAAGACAGTGGTAGATTTGGTGTCTGATGAGGGCTCACTTCTCAGTTTGCAGGTGACCACCTTCTTGCTGTGCCCTCACATGGAGGAGACAGAGGTTTCATGCCTCTTCCTCTTTTTATAAGGACCCTTACATCACAAGGGTCCCAGCCTCATGACCTCCTGTAATCCAATCACCTCTCAAAGGCCTCACCTCCAAACGCCATCATGTTGGGATTCAGACTTTCACCTACGAATCTGGAGGAGGCACAAACATTCAGTCCATACTCCCCAAGACTGGAGTATACCTGTGCCTCTTTGGTTCTTCACCCAACTGTGAAATCTCCATCCCACCCCTCCCATCCTATTGTCAAAATCAGTCTGTCTCCTCCGTGGGTCCTGAGCACCTCCTCAGGGGCTCAGGAACCTCTTCATTTCTCTCTGCAACTCTGGAGCTGGCTCAGTGCCTGGCCCAGGGCGGGTGCTAAGGGAATATTTATTAAATCCATTTAACTTTCCCTTTTAATGTATCCCTCATCCTGCTTCCAGAGTTATCTCTCTGTTTGTATATGGGAGGGTAAGGCAGGCAGCGGGTTCGGCCTATGCGAAGGCTAATGGCAGGAGTGTTCATAATCAGTACTTGGAACTTGAAGGAGGCCAGTGTGGCTGGAGCAGAGAGAAAGTCTTATGGCAGTGTGTTAGTCCGCTCGGGTTGCTGTAATGAAGCACCACAGGCTGGGGGCTTAAGCAACAGAAACGTATTTTCTCACAATCCTGGAGGCTGGAAGTGTGAGTCCAAGGTGTCAGCAGGGCTGCTTTCTTCTGGGACCTGTCTCTTTGGCTCGTTTGCCATCTTCTCCCTGTGCCTTCCCGGGGTCTTCCCTCCATTTGTGTGTGTCCCTGTATCGTCTTATAAGGATAACACTCATACTGGATTAGGCTCCACACTAGCAGCCTCATTTCATCTTAATTACGTCTTTAAAGACCGTCTCTCTAAATGCAGTCACATTCTGGGGTCCTGAGGTTTTCAGCATAGGAGTTTTTAGGAGACTCATTTCATTTCACAACAGGCAGGGGCTTGGAAGGCCTGGCAGAGCTTCAGAGGGAGTTTGGACCTTATTCTAAGTTGCCGTGAGACCGACAGAAAGCTTTCAGCCAAAAGATAAAGTACTAGATTTACTTTTGAAAAACATCCCCATGGCTGCTGTGTGTTGACTCAATTTCCAGGGGGTAAAGGGGTGAAACAAAGAAGAGGCCCTTGGAGCAGACCAGTGGACAGATGATGGTGGCCGGACCAGGGCGGGATGCTGAAGGTGGGGAGAAGTGGCTGGAGCCGGGTAAGTTTAGAAGACAGAAACGGCTGTCCTGCTGACAAGTGGGTGGATGTAGGATTTGAGAGACAGAAGATATAAAGGACGACAGGATTCAAGTCTTGCTCAGCCTCACAGTAGTGAGGTGACTTTGGGGAGGTGATTTCATGTCTCTGGGCTCCTGCTGAGAAGTCTGTAAAATCTGAATCAGGAGCACAACTCACTGGCAGACAAGGAGGTAAAGTGTGGGAAGTGTCCCATGGAGGCGCATTCACGTGTAGTGATGCTAAGCATCTGATATATGCCCCCCAGGCCAGGCACTGGGCCTGACATCCACAGTGGGGGTTATGCAGACCCCTAGGGGTGCCTCCTGTGCCTCCAGGGAGTCCATTCCAACACCCAGATGCCCTGTCCAGTTTTTAGCAATGCCCAACCTTATTTCTCAGTTTTATCTCTCTGAGTCACCAAAGCAAGTCCACATCACACTTGTCCCTTCGGGCATGGAGGTCCCCTGTCCTATCCCTATCCTGTGGCAGGATACCATGGAGTCAGAGATTTGTATTTGCTTTTTTTTAATTTTTTTTCAGTCAGGGTCATGCCTGCTGCAGCCTCCACCTTCGGAAGTCAAGTAATCCTCCCGCCTCAGCCTCCCAAGTAGCTGGGACTACAGGTGTGCACCAGTGCATCCAGCTGATTTTTCCATTTTATGTAGAGAGGGGCTTTCTCTATCCTACTTGTTTTGAGCTCCTGGGCTCAAGCAATCCTCCCACCTCAGACTCCTAAAGTGCTGGGATTACAGACATGGGCTAGAGGTTTGAGCCCAGCCCTGGCTCTTACAGGCTGTGTGATCCTGGCTGGTCACATCACCTCTTGGTGTCTTGCTTTCCTCAGACATAAATAAGATAAGGATACTCATAATCGAATCACAGGCTGCTGTGAAGAGTAAACAAGATGAGCTCATACACACAATGGTCAGGACCCACTAAAGTGCAGCAATTTTAACGAGAAAATAAAAGTACTCAGACTTTGCGTGGGAGGCTTCTTACAAGCTTTAGTATGAGGACAAACAGATTCTGTGGATCTCACAGTTTTATTTCCTAGACCATGCCCATGCCTCCAGTGAAGGGACTGGCTGGATCATTGGTTATGGTTATTATCTCTGTTAGGGTCCTGGCCATCTTCTCCTTCCTGAGCACATTCTTCATGTGACCAGCGTCTCAGTGTTTCTGTCTGCCCTTGTTACTGTGAGTTATGGGTGGCATCAACACCATCCCACATCCCTTCAGAACGACTTCCGCCTGATGCCCACTCACTTCCTGCTGCCCTCAGCCAAGCACCCTGGCCGCCCAGAACATATTTGACAGGAATCAGGGTCTGCTTGGCCCACGGGCCTCTGCTGAGAGGAACCTCTCTGCCAACTGGGACACACTGGAAGGGGCTGAACTCTAGGTGGTCTCTACCCCCCACCTTCCCCACCATACACCCTTTATGTCTTCCATTCCATTCTGCCTTCCCCTTCCCTGCACCCCACATGAGGCCCTTCCAGACCCACTCATCTTTTACACAGGAAATGGCCAACAAGACCACCAAGGCCTGAGTATCCCAGAGAGGGGGTCTTACGGGGATGGAGATGGGGGTTCCTCAAGATTATTTCTGAGGCACACGCACAAGGTGTTAAGTAAAATCAAGACATAGCGGACAAAATGTCTTCCCAGTTCCTTGCATCCTTCCAGTTACATGGGGGAGCAGGCCTCAGTTTAACACTGGGACAGATGCTAACACTTCCTCTGCTCTCTTTCCAACCAGGGAGAGAGCAGCCTCTGGGCTGGGCACCTCCCCAGGCAGCTGGACCTAGCTGGAAGTTAGTATCTTGTTTGCTTTTGATTATGTTTATTTTTACCCAGGCCTTCGATTTATGACCAGTCAAATGGCTCCTGTACTCAGACAGCTATACACTGGTTTTCTTTAATTTTTTATTTCAATTTATACAAAGGTATCCGTTAAATTTTCAAAAATATAGAGGAATGAGTTTTACAAAGTGCACTTAGATTATGGCAAAAATCATAATTGTGGTGTGCAAAAAGCTACCATTTGGGAAACATTACTTGGACACAAACAGGAATCCAGGCAGGGAGAAAGTGAGGCCCTGGAAGGGGCTTCCCCAAAGCTGATACGTGGTGGAGCTGGGCGATAAAGGGAGTCATGTTTCTTATGAACTCCCTACACACAGGCATTGTACACATCCAAGTAGTCTACGCAGCAGCCTGCGAGATTCTGTTTTCTCTGCTATGATTCTGAAAACTGGCTTTCAGAGAGGTTGGGTGACTTTTCCGAAGTCATACAGCTAATTGAGGGGGAGGCAGGACCAGAGGCCTTGTTTCCTGGGCCTATGTTCTTAGAAAGAACCCTAGCCTATAGCCTTCTCCCAAAAGTCCCTTCCCCGTCTCCTGCACATCTGGGGAGCTGAGTATAAAGGCATAAAGGGTAGAACTTCTCCTTGTACTGACCCACAACCAAATGCCAACTCACCTTCTAAACCCATAGGGCTCAATTTTCTCCTACAAAAGCCAAGTTCAGCCCAGGCAGAATTCTTGTGCCAAGGACCACTTTCTTGGGGCTAGGGCCTCATTTATATTAAGCTGACCTTGCACACAGCTTTGTGTGTTAGCCCATTTTAGAGCTTAGTATACTGAGGCCCAGACTGCTTCTCTAACTTTGTCCAAACTCACCCAGCTAAGAAGAGAAAGAACTGAAATTCCAACTCACGTTGTTCTGGCTCCAGTGCTGATGTTGGCATCAGTATCCCTGCCCTTGACCTACAGTTTCAGAGATGCCCCCGTCTTGTCTGACCCTACTATCTCTGCAGTAACTGGAGTCTCTCACCCCTGATCTCTCTCCTGGGGCTGGAAGCACTGTTTTTAGCAGCATCTGTTAAAAAGGCCATGTGAACTCCCACGATGACAGTGGGTTCCTGGGAAGAGGTGGGGCTGGGGTTCTGAAGGAGGGAGGTAGGCCTGGCTCCTCCCATAAGACATCCAGCCTCTGGGTTGTGCACACCCTTGGCCTCAAGAGGCCAGAGCAGAGGGAAGGTTCTGGACTGGGAAGTCAGAAATCTCTCTGCTGGACACTCACTCACTCCCAGTGACCTTGGGCAAGCTCTAGCCCCTCAGTTTACTCATCTGTAAAATGGAAAAGAGCTTCAGGAATTTTGAAATCGCAGGTATCATATGGCCCACAAGCTTGTCCTGGTGTTTTTGTTTTTGTTCTCCAAAAGAAATAATTTTTAATATCTAATCTCTCTAAAGTAAGGTCAGGGGGAGTCAGAAAGAGGATCTGTCTAAAAAAGGTACATGTCCCTTCCTCCCTCCCTCTCTGCCTCTCCCTCCCTCCCTCCCTCCCTTCCTCCCTCCCTTATTCCTTCCTTCTTTCTTCTTTCTCTCTCTCTTTATTTCTTTCTTTCTCTTTTTTTCTCTTCCTCCCTTCCTCCTTCCTATCATGTCCCTCCCTCTCTCTATCCTCTTTTCTTTTGACTTTGCTTACTTGTTTATTTGTTTGTTTGGGGTTAGGGCACACTCATCCATGTGTGGAAAGGAAAACTTTCTGTTAATATACACAGTGAATCTGTGACCACAGCTGCACTCCTCATTTTCACCGTCTGCTGCCTGTCCCGGGAGGCTGTGACTCTGGACTGGAAGGGCTGGAGGTCCCCTCCCCAGGGACAGCCTCTTCAGCTGTTGGCCAAAGGCATGGCAGCCCCTGGAGTCAGCCACCCGAGGCTGAGTCTGGAATGTCTTGTTTCATTGTGTCATGAACAGTGTTCATTTTTAGGGCCTGACTTGGGAACGGGTGCCAAGAGCATTCCTGAGGGGTCAGAAGGGAGCGCGTTGATTGTCAGGCCACAGAAGTAACTTCCTTCAGTGAACCCTCAAGTACTCAGCAAACATCATTAGGCATCTACTACTGTGTACCAATCACTGCACCAGGCCTCGGAGACACAGAGAGGATCTTACCCCCGGGGGCTGTCCCTTGATAGGTCAGCCTCTCCCACAGTCCTGGGGAGAGGACAGCCCCCTATCAAGGGACAGCCCCCGGGGGTAAGAAGAGTGACAGTGGAAAGCCCAGTGCACTGTGGGGTAGAGGTGGTGACGCAGTGGGGCAGTCTCCAGGCTGCTTTATTCTGGAGAATGTGCTAGAAGGACAAAGTTATCGAGAGGGCCTTTTGCAAAGGTATTCTTTTGCAATTTGCTAACTGCAAGACTCACTTTTTCCTACTTTCAAAAATCTTAAATGCTGTAAAATGTGTGAGTCCAACAGCCATCATTCCTCAGAGCTAACCAGTGTTGACTGGGTGCATTTCTTCAGCATTTTCCTCCAGGCTTCAGCATAGCTAACGCTCCTGGGGGCTTACTGTGCCCCAGACCTCCTGAGAAGTCAGCATGGAACTGCTCACTAAGGTAAGTACTATATACTTGTCCAGGTTACACGCAGAGACATTGAGACATAGTCAGAATGAGTCACTCGGTCCAGATCATGTAGGAAGGAAATAGCAAACCAGTACTCAAACCCAGGATATCAGTCTCCCTCAGAGCCCTTAATCCTGAGAGGCAAGAAGTCAAACATGGTTGGGCATGGTGGCTCAGGCTTGCAATCCCAGCATTTTGGGAGGCTGAGGTGGGAGGATTACTTGAGACAAAGAGTTCAACGCCAGCCTGGCTAACATAGTGAGAGACACCATCTCAACAGAAAAATCTAAAAATTAGCCAGGCGTGATGGCGCATGACTGTAGTCCCAGCTACTCAGGAGGCTAAGGCAGGAGGATTCCTTAAGCCCAGGAGTTTGAGGCTGTTGTGAGCCATGATTATGCCACTTTACTCTAGCCTGGGTGACAGAGAAAGACCCTGTCTCAAAAAAAAAGTCGAATAGCGTCCCCATCCTCACCTGGCTAGTGTAGGTGCCAAGGTTTGCACCCAGGTAGTCTTACTGCATAATGCTCGGACTTAACCACACTCTTTGCTGCCTTCAACCTAATGATTAAATACGTACAGTTACACGAAAACATTATTTACCAAAGGGTCCCATGGTGGACGGGATATTCTGCACTTCAAATAAATGCTGTATCACTTTCACTGTTATTACAAGCAATCTGGCTCCTTCGTTTCAAGGTCAATTTGGCAATTCAAATCTCAGCATGCCATTATTGATTTGCTCAATGTCTTCTTCATGAATTTTTGGGGTGGTGTCTGATGGTCTGCTTTTGCAAATAGTTCTTCCACAGAGACCTCGGCAGAGGTTGCTGTGCATTGCAGCAGGACCGATTCCTAGAAGGGGACAGCTGGGTCAGTAGTGTGCACGTGCACACCCTGGCATACCTGCCTGGAGGCCTCTGCAAAGATCTCCAGGGCTCATTTTTATCACCTAAAGCAAAAATGTCAGAGCTGGGTGGTGTTTAAAGGCTTTTTCCCACTGTGGCTGGTGGCAGAACTCCATTGCACAGTTTTCATACACTGTGCATTTTTATCTGTACTCCTAGATGGCTTTGGGAAGGTCATGATCTAAAAAAAAAGTAATCAATCATGCTGTCAGCGAAAGCCACAGTGCAGTCAGCAGCTGGCATCTGCAGGAGGCTAGGCTTGATTTGGCAGTTTTTGTGTATAAGTAACACAGTGGTGCCCCTTCCTCCAAGCAGCCCCAGAGAGCAGAATTCCAGCTGGATTTCAGCTTCTCTGTGCCCCCACAGCTAGGCGCCCTTGTGCAGTGCACGGCCTGACCAACCTCACACGTTATTCTAGTTAGAGCTGTAAGCTGGATCCCAGCTGCCTGGATTCAAATCCAATCTTTAAATCTTATTAACCATATGCCCTTAGACAAGCTACTTAAGCTCTCTGTGTCAATTTCCTAGTGTGAAATAGAAGCTGATTATAATAATAATGCCTCCCTTCTAGGGCACAGCAGCAGGAATTAAGTTAAAATATCCAAAGCCCTTAGAAGAGTACCTGGCATGTAATGAACACTTTTTAGATGTTTACTACTAGGCAATTAATAACCCTACTGGGCCAGTATTTAAGGAGGCCCTACCATTACTCCCAAGGCTTTATTTTTCTCCAATACAAATACTTTCTTAGGCTTTCAAGGTAGCATGTTTTAATGGAAAGATGCCGGGTTTGGGAACTAGAGATAATGGAGCTGGAATTCTGGCTTCTTTCCCTCCCATCCTGTGACTTCAAGCAACTCCCTTTGATGATCTGATCTTTACCGTGTAGAGATTTGTTTGTATATTGAAGACCTAGCAGTGTCCCTAGCAAGAAACTGCCCAGTGGATTCTCTCCCAGTTCAGGGCACTAGGACTCAGCGCAGGATGGAAGGTGAGGTCACCCCACTGGAGGGAGGCAGATGGGTGGAAGAATCCAGAAAGAAGCACACATTTAGTTGTTCCCAGTGCAGCCAACCTCTCCAAGGCCTGCTCCAGGGCCGCCCCAGTGCTAAGCCCCTGGCAGGCTCCCACTTGCCAGGCCAGCATTCCTACACTTCCAACCCGTCTCATTCAAGAACCAACCCTTGCACCACCTCCTCCTGCAAGTTTAGACCCTTTCTCCAAACTAGGATTATTCCCTCCTAAGATCTCTCACATCTCTTAGCTTGTGCCTTTTTTTCAAGGTGCTTTGATTCCACTTGAACTTCAACCATCTGTAAGCTGCTCCTATTCTGTTCAGGAGACTGGCAGCTTCCTAAAGGCAGAGGTTGGTGTAACGGGGGTGGGAGCGCTGGCAGGTGGGGTTGGGACATTGGAATTGTGAGTTTATCATGGAACAGTTCCAGGGTTCAGTTCCTAGAACCACCTCTCACTAAGCCAGTATCCTGGGAGAAGGCACTTGACATCTCTGCTTTTTATTTCCCTCCTCAGCATGAATTGGGGAATAATTCGCCACCATTATTTTGTGGACCCTCAGAACAAGGAAGCTTGGTTCTTCTCCTTCTGCCCATTTTGTAGGGGAGGAAACCATGGAAACTCAGAGTGCTCCTCTGACATTTGCCGAAGGATATATGGACAATAAAGAGCAGAGCTGATATCAGAGCTCAAGCTTGCAAATGTGTATGCGGGCCGCCATGCCATGTCTGCCACCTCTCTCATGGTACTGTTGGGGGACAGGAGGGCCATTGGAGGCAGCGGGCTTTGCCCTACTACCCATGGCACATGGATTTTAAATAAGAGCTTTGATCTGGAAGCAGCATGGGGTATGTATTGCCTCAACTCAGCTTGACATGGGGTCTTCTATCCAACAAATGACGCCAACCCTCACCAGGCCTGAAGACCTTGCCTGGAGAAGAAGCAGTGGCGTGAAGTCAAAGAGGTGCATTCACCTGCCAGCTTTGCCTCTGCCTGCGTTCTGTACCTGAGCCTCAGGAATCACATTTTCGTCTTGGTTTTGCTACAAAAATTTAGAAGCAGCAGCATGTGTGAAAACCCTAGCTCAGACTGTCAGACTGGGCACTGGATAGACACCAGCAGCCACGATCCACTGAGTTTGCTTTAGGGCAGGCAGTGGGACAGGTATGCTAACGCATCCCCAAATCCTGACAGCCACCCAGAGGTAGCTCCTGTTATTGTGGCTGCCCTGAAGTTTAACATGGGGAGAAATACCAGATATAGGTGATGGGGGGATGGAGGCAGCAAACCTCCTTGCCATGTATGTACCTATGCAACAATCCTGCATGATCTGCACATGTACCCCAGAACCTAAAGTACGATTAAAAAAAAAAAGAAAACTGAAGTTCTGAACAATGTAGGAACTGCACTGAGTGGATTTTCCACCCAGGTGAGTCGTTTAGGTCATGACACAGCACCGCCCATACATGTGGGGTGTTTACATGAGAATTCAGAAGCGCAGATTCAGGGGCAGGCATTGCCTGCATGCATGTCCTTTACCCCGGGCTGTCTGCCCCTGGGCTGTTTGTAATGTCATTGGGGTTTACTTATGCCAAGTGAGTAACAGACTGTTCACTAGCACTTGCTTTGTGACTCTCACTTTTAAACCAAGTTGGAGTCTCACCCCATAAGGCTGGACCCAGTAAACAGCCTGTGGAAGGACAAACATTTCAGTTTACCCCAGCAACGGCCACCCATGATGCCTCCCACTGGCTGAAGCTGCCCCTTTGTAAAAGAGATGGTAGTTAGTTTGGGGGTAATATAAACAAGGGTGGAAAGAGAATTCCTGTAAAGCTTTTGTTTCTCATCCTACTGGACCTTTCCCTTTTAAGTGGACGGGCGTGCAGAAAGAACGTTTTACAATTACAGGTCTCTGGGTGTAGGCTGTGTCAAGTCAGTCAAGTCACTTATCACCTCAGTGTTACCGTCTTCGAGAGGAATCATTACACATATCCCCCTGAGTAGTGAGGAATAATAAGACAGAAGAAACAAAGACACTGTTGACAGATGGGCAATTCTTGATTTATGTTCATTTTTTCCCCTTTCCTCACCGTTCGGAATAATTTTATCTGTTTCTTTTTCAGAAATGCACTTTGGGGAGACATGCATTCGTAAGAGGTTGCTCCTGAGAATGTGATACAAATCTCTGTGTGCCACCTGGCTTTCTTCTCTGCGAGTCTGTATCTAGGAGCGGACTAGATTGATGCTCTCTGGTATTGTTCAAATCGACAGCATTTATTGAATACCATTGTAAGTTTGGCCTGATGGAGCCAGGGGCTGGAGAGTTGAAAACGTGCTCCTGCATGAAGGAGTTCACACCCCAGCCGGGGAGGCAGAAAGCTCTGGTCTGAATAAACCAGGGATTGAAGGGACAAGCACCATCTGTGGGTATCCCCAGGGAGTTATTTCTCCAGACTGTGGGGATCTGGGGGTACTTTCTGGAGGAGGTGGTGTGTTCAGAGTCCCCCAAATATGAGTGAACCTGCTACTGGCGGAGAGAGGGAGAAAGTTACCCCAGGCAGACGGAACACCAAAGGAACGGCTGTGCCGTGCGATTTGCGGAACAGTCATGAGGAGCAGTGGCTCTCAAACTCTGAAATGGAGCCTCTGTCCTACTGGCCCTCAGGTGTCACCTGGAGGGTGTGTTAAAACACAGACCACTGCACCCTACGCCAGCACCAGAGCTCCCGACTTGGGCCGTCTGGAGCAGCCTGTGATTTTTTGCTCTAACAAGTCCCCAGGTGCTGCTGCTGCTACTGCTGCTGCTGGTGGTCCACACGGGAAGAAGACAGATGTAGAGGAAGCAGTTAGGTTGGGTGGAGCCAAAGCATGGAGGAACTCAGGCATCCACCTGTTGCATCATGCACTGGCTATGTCATCAATGTGTTCATTCAGTCTTTCACTGAGTAAGCAGCACCTTTGAGCCCTGCTGTGTGCTAGTACTGTGATGGACTCTTTGTATACAGTGGTGAATACAACAGTCTGGGTTTTGCCATATCTTTATCCTGCTGGGACTCTCAGAGGAGGATGGTGACATCCCACTTGACGTCACATGCTGATGACTCTCTGAGCATCCAGGCACAGTAGGCAGGCACTCTGGAGGTGAAAGTTGCCTTCGACCTCATGGCCTTTTAATGAAAGGCCTTGTCTGACCCATGTTAAATTTAGTTTAGTTTAAACATTTCTGCATATATAGTGAACTGTCACCTAAGTGGATGTGTAAACAGGCTGTAACCAACTCTAGTACCAATCTCTGGGTTTCACCAATCAAAGATGGCCAGCTGTCCAAACCATGTTCAAACAAGGCAAATACCAAGCTGTAACCCATCCAGCTATTTCTGTACCTTGCTTCCATTTTTACATGTCACTCTGGCTCTCCTTTTTCTGCCCATAAATTAATCCTGGGCCACGTGGTAGCCTGGAAGCATCTCTGTTTCGGGGACTGCCCAATTTGAGAACCATTTTTTGCTCAGTTAAACTCTGTTACATTCAGTTTGCGTTAGGGTTTTCCTTCAATGCCCAAAACACCCTGTGGTGTTTAAGGGAAGAATTGCTGCAGAGCTGACTTTCCTGGTCACAAGGGTGATGCAGGCTATTTGTTGGAATATAGGGTCGGCTGCTCCAGTGGAAACCAAAACAATGTGATGGAACCAAAAGAGTATTTTATTTATCTTTCCATGCAGTGGTCTGGGCTTGGGAAGTTCCTGGCAGAAATGTTTGTTTCGTGGGGGCCCTGGCTTCTCAACCCTCCCTGGGGTGTTGCTTCATCCATGGGGTTGGTGATGATTGAGGGCTAGGTGCCCCAACGCATAATAACCCGTGAGCCTTTTGCATAGAACACAAGGGGAGTGGTGCTCTCTGGAGCCCTGCAACACAGTACTGCTTCTGTGAGGAGAGAAACAAGAAAGGAGTGGAAGAGGACATCCATTCCCTTTAAAACTCACCCTGGAAGCCGTGTACCTCACTTCTGCTCACAAACCACAGACCAAAACCATCCCAGGGCCTCAGCCTGCTGTAAGGGAGGTTGGAATGTTGATCTTTCTTCTTGGCAGTCCTGTATTCAGCTAAACACCAGCAATGTAATGAATGCAATCTACCCTCCTTTACTTCATTCTTTTAGAGTAAGTTTTGTGTAGTCATTCTCTCTAAGGTGTCTTGCTCCATTGCCTTGCTCCCTCCTTCGTGTATTGAAGGACTCTGCAGAGATATAGATATTTCATTGTGGAGAATTATTTTACCCTATCAAAATTCTCTGCAAACCTTCTAGAATTAGATCTATTATTCTCAATTCTAACTTCTCAGCAGAATCACTGGAGGGGTGAGAGTGAAGGTAGGGGAGGCTCTTATTATTGATGTTCCAGTCTTTTTGCCAGAAAACCCAATTAAATTTATTTGTGGCAGGGTTGAGACATCAGGCATTTTGTCAAGCCCTCACTCATTGCCCAGGCTTAGTCTTTATTTTCCTATTAAGTATCAGATTTAGGCTATTGGTCGGCGAGCTGAAAGATGAGCTGTAGTGAACAGGGGGTGTGCAACGGTATGCCTTGAAAGGTGCACAAAACTGAGCCTGACATAAACACTCAGCATCACCCACAAGTGCTTGCCATGCTGCCTCTGAAATGGAGCCTCTGTCATACATGCCCTCAGGTGTCAATTCTTTGATAATTGGTCACCACGGGTCCTGTGAAGATTCAATCCACAGCAAGTTTCCCAGTGGTGAGAGGGAAAGGAGGACAGGTTTATACAGCAGTGTCAAAAAGAAGGAGGAAAATAACAGACATTTTTTGGTGGTTATCTGAAGCTGTAATTTAACTTTCCTCTACCAAAGATGTTATGCCATTAATTATAGAGGGGTTTTCTATATTTATTTATGTATGTATGTGCCTGCATTTAATAGACTGTGTTTATAGGCCAATACTCCAAACGACCCTTTATTGGGAGAACACAGAGTCATTCTTCTGTTCCTGCATCTCTGTTCACATTCCTGTTCCTCTAGGTGCCAACTTGCTTGTTCCCTCTTCCTTGAAACATTCCCCTCAGTCACACCTGTTGTCTCCAGCCCTTGCCTAGGGAGTCATCCTGCCCTGGCTTCCAATCCTCCCTCCTCTAGCACTGAGGTCATTCCAGCTTTGCCCTCTGGAAAGCATTTCTCTGAGAGCAAGCATACCTTGGTTTCCCATCAACTGCCAGACTCTCCCTCTGGATTCAGGATCTCTGAGAGCAAGGATAGGTCTTGTTTATATCTGTAACTCTAGTACTTGGCACAGCATCCAGGGCTGTAGAGGAGCTCCAAGGGCCCTGTTGAGTAAGGGATGAAGATGTGATTGGGTCGTTGCTTCTTCGTGTTTATTTCTCTCCTCTAAAGCCGATGAGAAGGGGAGACCTCTGGTTAGGTGAGGTTCAAGTCATGACACTGATTAAATTCCCTGGGAAGCAGAGATGGAGATCAGCAGGCAGGACTTTACTAGGGGTACCCTTGGGGTCTACATTTGCGGACAAGAGGAAGAGGAAGGAAGCAGGATTGAGCTGGGGAGGAAACTGTGTTGGGATGCAGTCCCAATGCTGGGTAATCCCATGGAGACTCTGTGCAGCCGAGCTAGGCCACAGAGTGGTCTGGAGTTGGGTTGAGATGGTGGATTTATTTCCTGGAGCTGCCAAACCAATTGCTTAAAACTGAGTGGTAACAACAGAAATGTATCATCCCACAGTTCTGAAGGCCAGGAGTCTGAGAGCAAGGTGGCAGCAGGGCCAAGCTCCCTCCTAAAGCTTGAGGGGAAAATCCTTTCTTGTCATTTCTAGTTTCGGATATTTGCTGAAAAACCTTGCATTTCTTGGCATGTGGATACATCACTCCAATCTGTGCCTTCCTGGTCACATGACCGTCTTCTCTGTCTCTGTTTCTGAGTCTCTTCTCATCTTAGAAGGGTACCTGTCACATTGAATTCAGGGTGCACCCTGCTTTAGTGCAGCCTCGTCTTAACCAATTCCATCTGCACTGACCCTATTTCCAAATAAGATCACATTCTGAGGTACTGGGGGTTGCAACTTTAACATATCTCTCGGGAGGACAGAATTCCACTCATAACAGCTGTTTGGGCACTTAGGCTCCATAAACATTAACTATTGCACGTGAATGTGCAGTGCCCTCAGACAAGGGGAGGATCTGCAGTCCTGAAGGGGAGGACAGCTAGGACTGCCAGAGGCCAGTATTCCCAGCAGATGAGACCTCATGCCTTGTATTGAAGGGGGATCTGACAGATAGCACGTGATAGAGCCCACTGCACACATTAATTGAGGCAAATGGACACTGAGTATTGAAATCCACAATGTGTTCTGTATTGCAGTCTTATAAATATCTCCTAACCCCAAAGCCTGGCATGGTGTCTGGCTCATCCTGGTGCCCCTGATACAGGAGCTAACAATAAATTATTTAGGCAGATAGTGAGGGTAAGAGAGTCCTCCTGTTTTTTTTTTTTTTTTTTTTCAAACAAAGAGCAGACCCCAAATGATTCCCTTTTAACAAAGAGCAGCCACAAGATTATTTCTTTTCTAGCAAAGAGAACCTGAAAAATCGAGCTGCAAACTAGATAAGCAAGCTGGAAGCTTGCATAGGCGAATGCGGGCAGCTGTGCTAATAGACACGGGCTACCCGGGATCCAGGTATGCTCAACATGGAGGCTCCATCTTCCCTCTTCTTTGTTCACATGTACAGTGAGGAAGCCGACAAATGGCTTTGGCCACGTAGTGAACCCATCTGCGTAATAAAAGAGTAGGGAGGGGCAGCAAGCTTCTTTGCAAGCTATGCAAACAGCACACTTAGTTCAAACCAGTTCTTCCCTCACTATGCAAATGGCATACCTGGTCCGACCAATGTTTTGTGTCCCCTGTAAATCAGACACCATCTCCTCAAGCTCATCCGTAAAATCTCCGGCACTTCGCCACAGATTGGAAGACCCTCTCGGGAGCTCTTCTCTCTCTGCGGAACAGAGAGCTTTTCCCTTTCTTTTGCATATTAAACCCCTGCTCTTAGCCTCAATCCTTTTGTGTCCACGTCCTTGATTTCTTTGGCGTGAGGCAAGAAAACACCAGTATTAACCCAGATGATGAGGATGCTTCACCCCCACTGGATATGAAAGATGAAGAATGCAACCCAGATTGCTGCTGGCAGCCACTTTGTGACCAGAGAGGAATGAGCCTGTGGATGAAGCCAACATGGTGGAGGGAAGGATGGAGACATGGAAGAAACTGGGCCTTGTCAGTAGCGATGGAGATGCTGAATCAAGCCTTTCCTAAAGCCCTTTCTAATGGCCAAGATTTTCAGATCTTACACCAACAAAATTCCTTCATCATTTAGTCTGGTTGTTGTATGCATGTGCTGTTTCTTGTAGCTAAAACCATTGTAGCTTGTATGAGATATTACAGTAGGTTCTGGAACACAGAAATACATGATCACGTTAGCTACCATGTGTCCTAGAAACTGCCAGGCTCAGAAAACCATGCATGCCACCCACACAGCTGTCCGTCAGCATTTTTATGTAGACAAAATCAAGTTAAAATGAAAACCATGGATGGTCTTAAGTAGGCACAGAAATCTTTAGCATTATTTAGGCTACTACCTCCCTTTTTCACTTTTTTGAAGGTAGAGCTCTACCTTCAATCAGCTATTGGGGTGGGCAGTCAGTGGTGCTAGTATGTAAGCTGTCTGCCTTTTTTTTCTTCTTTTTTTTTTGGCTCCTTCTCTGAGTCACTGCCCAAGATCGTAAGACATCTTATTAAGATATGGGTAATTACCAAAATTAGCTCTAACTTCACTTGGCCCCTCAAGAATGGGGTCAAGTGTGAACCCTGGAGATAGCCATCTCTTTCTCAAGAGTCTGAATATGAGCCTTCACCTTGTCCAAGGGTAGGAAGCATTAGTCTTTTTGTAATGGTGATTATTTTTGTTTGAGGGTAGGTGGGGAATTATTTTTGGTGTCCCCGTTCCTTTATTGAAAATGAAAATATCTTTTAGTTCATGATAATGCATAATCTTTATCACTCTTTACTGTTAATTATCCCATCTCTATAAACAGCTTGCACAAGCTTTGAAATCTTGCACAAAAATACCCTGGGGTTATAAATTCATTCACATTTGAATTGATTGTGGGTGAATTCAAACTGGGTCTCTGAATAGCTATGTGGCCTTGGGAAAGTCACTTTGCTTCTCTGAGCTATAGTTCTTCCTAAGGAATAGGGAAAAGAGTTGTGTTTGGCCAAATAATGCCCACCCACCCCCTCAAAAGATAATCTGGGTCTTAAGCCCTTAAACGTGTGAATGATACTTCATATGGCAAAAGAGATTTTGCAGATATGGTCAAGCTAAGAATTTTGTGATGGGGAGATCACTGCGGATTATTCAGGTGTGCCCTAATTGCCATCACAAGTGTCCTTACAATGCAAAGCGGATTTGGCAGAGAAGAAAAGGCGATGTGACCACAGACGCAGAGATCAGAGTGATGCAGCCACATGCCACAGAGTACCCGCAGCCACAAGAAGCTGCAAGAGGCCAGGAACAGATTCTGCCCTAGACCCTATTCAGGGAGCACAGCCCTGAAGCCACCTTGATTTTGGCACAGTGAAATCGATTTCTAAACTTCTAGCCTCCAGAACTGCAAGAGAATACATTCTGCAGTTTTAAGTCACACAATTTGTAGTAGTTTGTTACAGCAGCTCTAGAAAACTAATGCAAGCATCACCAAGCACAGTTAGAGTTCATGAGAGAACACCCAACCTCTACTGTTTTACTGCTCTTAAATAGCACCTAGAATGCATGTCCAAAATTCAGATTCCTGGGCTCTACCCCAGAAATACAAAACTGGAATCTTTAGGGAGTGGGCCCTGAGTAGCTGCATTTTTAACAAGCTTCTGGGTGATGCATGTGGTGGGGGAGCTCCAATTCTATCATCAACATCAAGCTTGGCCCTCTCAGCAGGCCTGGAAGACAATTACCACTGGAGAACCCAGGGAAAGTGGGAGTAAAGCAAATCTCCAGAAAAGAAGGCTGGCTGGATACAATATCTGGGCATATAAAGTTTTTATCTCTATTTTCATCTCCATACATAGAGTGCAGACACATTGTACACACATTAAAATAATCTAAACAACACCTGCTCTATAGAAGAAAAGGAAAGAAAATAATCCACACTTGCCATTTCAGTTATGTGGGTGGTTTTGCTGCTCTTCCTTCCCTCCATGACTGTGTGCCCCCAGTCGGTGTGAAATGGAGACAAGAGCTTGTTTCCTCAGTTCCCAAGTGCTCACATGGTGTGGGACCTTTCAAAACACCAGTGCCATTCTAGCACTTAGCCAAGTGTATTTTGATTAAATGTGACATAAATTGTTTTTGCTATTTATTGTGTATAACTGTGTAGAGCCACAGAACACTTCTTCAGTAAATATGTATTGAGCATCAAGGATGAGCCAGGCTCTGGTCTAGAGGAAACAAAGTGGCAAAGACCCTATCCTTAGGGAGCTCACCTTGTAACAGGAAGAGCCAGACATCTCAAGGAATAAACAAGGAACTAAGCAGCTTCTTAGTTGGAAATTAGTTCAGAAGAAAAATAAAGCAGACTAAGGGAGATCTAGTAAGTCAGGTTGAAGGGAGGTTTCAGTTATCAGTTGCCACGTAACAATCCCCAAATGTAATCATTTAAAACAATGCCAATTTATTATTTTTTGCAATTCTGTCATCTGGGCTGGGCTCAGCTGAACGGTTCATCTGTTCCATATGGAGCCTGCTGGTGCTATACCAACTGAGAAGGCATCTCCTCTCACATATCTGGCACCTAACCTGAGATGGCTGGAATAGTTGGGGGTTCTCAGGCATCTTTTTTTCAAGTGGTTTCTTCACCAGGCTAGCTAGGGCTTCCTCACAGCACAGTGGTCTTAGGAGTGGCAGATTTCTTACCTGGCAGTTGGCTTTCAAGAGAAACGAAGGGGAAGCTCTCAATGTGAGACATGGTCAGGTACAGTGCTATTTCCACATGTGCTGGTGGATGGAGTCAAAGTCCATCCCAGAGCCAAAGGATGCGAAAAACCCTGCTGCATGCACAGGCAGGGATGGAAGGTGTTAGAGGTAGCCAGCCCTTCACAGGGAGGGGCACTCTTTTATATAGGGAAGGTCTCACTGATGCAGATGCATATAAGCCAAGACCAGAAAAAAGTGAGGCAGACACAATATGTGTATGTGGGAGGAAAGAATTCTTGGCAAGCTGTGCCTGCACAGTGTGGTTTCTCCCAGCTGCATAGTACAAGCAACTTACAGACTTTCCTAGGGTAATTTTGACTATACAATACTTCGATATAATTAGTCGTAATTTAACTGTTGGATAAGGTACAACTTCGTTGATGCCATATGCTCAGCAATGTCGCCTGGGTCCCATTCTGCCCATCAGCCACAGGCAGAGAAAGAGATAGGAAATGGTGGCTCATGCCTGTAATTCCAACACTTTGGGAGGTCAAAGCAGGCAGATAACTGGAGGTCAGGAGTTTGAGACCAGCCTGTCCAACATGGTGAAACCCCATCTCTACTACAAAATTACAGAAAAAATTAGCCATGTGTGGTAGGGCATACCTGCAGTCCCAGCTACTTGGGAGGTTGAGGCAGGAGAATTACTTGAATCCAGCAGGCAGAGGTTGCAGTGAGCCAGGATTCCACCATTGCACTCCAGCCTGGGCTACAGAGCGAGACTCCATCTCAAAAAATAACAAAATTCTTGGTAAAGGGAATACGGTGCAAAAGACCTGGAGTCAGAAATGCACTTGGCATATATGAGGACCAGCAGGGAGTCCAGTGGGGCTGGGGCAGAAGATGTGAGGCCAAATATGTGGAGAGGAGGTTGGAGAGGATCCAGGTTGGCCGTGGGGCATCGACAGCATCAGCACATATGGGTCTTAGAGGCCACAAAAGGACTTGGTTTTAAGCCTGAAAAGGTGTGGTGTAGAGTGACCAGCTGACCCAGTTTGCGCAGGATGGAGAGGATTCCTGGCATGTGGGAATTTCCATGCTACCACCAGGAAATAGACACAGGGAAGAGGCAGGAATACCCAAAGTAGGAGGCGTTTGTAGTACTCCAGGCATGGGAAGACGGCAGCTTGGCCCAGAGAGGGAGTCATGAGGCAGTGAGAGCGGACATGGGAATCCCTGCATGGTGTGGTTCCTCCAGTTGCCTAGCACGGGTGACTTTCGAGCTCTCCAAAGGTAATTTTGATTATATAATACTTTGATATAACCAGTTATAATCTAACTGCTGTGTAAGGTAGAACTTCCTTGATGCCATATGCTTGGCAATGTCCCCTGGGTCCCATTCTGCCCAGCAGCTGTAGGCAGAGGATGAGGGATTGAGTCCAAGAAGTGCCCATCATAAGGCTTCCCCTTGCCCGAGGCAACACAGAACTCCTTTGCCAGATGGTTTCACTTCCTCCCAGGCACAGCTGTTGGACCTTAAACTCTAGCCTTAAAGAAGACACACAGCACTGCCGGGAAAGCCTGGGAAACCAGCACGGGCTCCTCCCAATTTGGTGATTCTCCTGCTGGTTTTCTTCTCATGCCACATAGGCCATCTGAGGCCGGGTCCAGCAGTCTGCAAGGAGATTCCATGGTTCTTGGACACGCGTGTCTTGGCCCCTGTGGGGAAGGGACCACCTCCCTGGTGGGAACTGTGGGGGCCCCCTGCTCCCTATGTCCATGGGTTACTTTGGCAGTGGTACCTGAACACTGGCCCAGGGATTGGACATTCAGAGAGAACAGGGGCAGCCCAGCCCCACCCTTAGGAAGAGAGATACAGCCCGAAGGGAGGGAGACATCACACACACTTCATTTCAGTTGCAGGGAGCCAAAGTTCTGACAGAAGGAGGCCCAAGGGACTGGGGAGGCTCAGAGGCCTGGGTTTCTTCCTGGAGGCAGTGGCAGGCAGAGGAGGACTAACCAGGGGCAGAAGGGTAGAAGACGTATCCCAGGCAGCCCGACAGCTGGAGCAGGAACAGGAGGCCCATGGCTGTGGTGTGGGGGTAAAGAGGTACAGAATTTTGGTTTTCCTAGAGTGAGAATGTGAGAAGGGAAGGGGCAGAAGGGGAGGAAGAGAGGTGAGGAAGTTGGCATCCTCCCTATAGCAGGGAGCTTGTAGAAGTTTCCATGCCAGGCAGAGACAGGGGCAGCTTTCCCTGAACCATCCCCTAACCCCAATCCTTTGGCCACCCAGGCACCCAGCGGGGGCCCCTCCACTTGCCCTCACACAGCACATGAGCGTCATGTACCCACCTCTCAGCACTTTGCATCCTCCCTCCCTGCTCTACCCTACCTGTGAGGAAACAAAAGGCACTTTCTCCTTCCTCCTCTGACCCACTGACTTGATAACCTTGGCCATAGGTACCCTGCCCGCAATAACGTGTTTGCTCACACCCGGATTCCAGCAGGGCAGGGCCTGATAAATGGAGTGATCTACACCACAGTGCCTCAGACGGGAAAGGAAAGGGGCCTTCCTCAAGTCCCTCCAGTCCCACCAGGCCTGGAAGTCAGGTTTCCACACTGACTCCCCCATCACTAAAGGTAATCAAGGACCAGCCGTGGAAAGATGAGATGGTTGGGGAGAAGCGGGACCAGCCAGCCTCCAGTCAAAGGGTGTAATGCCCGAATTCCGTTTCTTCCTCCTTGTTTACTCACTGCCAATCAGTCTGCAAGTATTCTCTGTGTGGCCCTGGGTGCCAGGCATACACAGGGCTGGCTTCCACTCCCAGCTCTGTCTCTCACCAGCTGTGCAACCCGGGACACGAAGCTCGTCTCTGTGCCTCATCTATAAAGTGAGAATCCAGAGCTACTGTGAGGGTCAGAGGTGAGGCAAACAAAGGCCCCCGTATACTGCAAGTGCTCAATAAATGCTAGCTGTCATCATTCCTTAAGACATGAAGAGGTCTGAGAGCGCTGGAAAGTTCTGACATTTTAGGGGATCTCTGCTGGCATCTCACAGCCCAGGAGGCCCTGGTGTCGGCAACTTGCTTATTTGCAGGGAGACAGCTGGTCCCACTGAAAATGCAGAAACCCCTGTGGCCATGGGTTAACCTGCAGGGGTGCATGCCTCACGCTCAGCCCCCATGCCCTTGTTTCAGCAGTAGCTTTGAGGGGGCTGTTATCCTCCCCAATTGTATAGACACAGAGGTCGTGTGTCCAGAGCCACCTGGAAAGTAAGGAGCAACAAAAAGTATGAAGTCCAAGCCTCTTGATTCCACAGGTGTGGTGCCTGGGTCCATTTCTACACACCTCTGTACATCCCACGCTTCCGCTCCTGGAGTGGCCTTCCCAGCTTCCTGGCTGTTCAAGCTCCAGCACTTCCTGCAGGCCCCAGTTCACAGGGCCCTCCCGAGAGGGCTTCCCATGGGCTCCAGCAGAGCTTTGCACATGGCTCTATTATGGCCCTTATGGAAAACCACCAATAATTATCTGTTTATGTCTCTATTCCCCTGGCCTGGAGCTGCCCAAGGTCCAAGACCTTGGCTTGAGAGGCAAGTCTGTTATCTCCCGGACCTTATTACACTCTGCACTGTGTCACAGTCACCTAGGTTCCTGCTTCATCTCCCTAGCTGGCTGTCCTCACTTTAAAATGTTTAAAAAATCATTTCTCTCTATTAGACAGTACTTTTCCTAGCCACAACTAGGTTGAGGCTGACAGTTTCAAATCACAGGTTGGGGGCACAGGCAGGAGGGGAACATGCCGAGGGAGAGGGGCAGGGGATTGCCATAGTCTGGGGAAGCTGGGGAGCGTGGGGAGAGAATAGAAGAGGAAGAAGGAAGAGGAAAAAGGAGGAAAAGAGAAAAAGCAAGAGGAGGAAGAGGGAGAGAGGAGAAAGAGGAGAAGGAAGAGGAAGGGGAAGAAGAGAAAGGAAGGAGGAAGCTTAATGGGTCTAAAAAGCACAGTGAAAACAGGGTTGACTGAGGTTCATATATGCCTCCCTGGCAGCTCTTTCTCCAGCTTGGCTCTGGCTTCCCAGGGCCTTGTTTCCAGGTGCCCCTGTTCTAGGCCCACAGCCTGGGAGGCTTTTGTGTGGCTCTTGTATGTCTGATGCAGGGTGGCCACGGAGAAGCTGTTTCCAGGAGGCTCTTTGCTGGTGAGAACGTGCACCTACTTAGGACCTGGTACCACATTGTGATGGGCAGCCCAGCTGTGGGGCCAGATCAGATTCTGAGGCTGCTTTGGCACCAGCTGGCTGTGTGACTGCAAGCAAGCTGCTAGGACCTTTGGGGCCTCTGTTTCTTCCACCATGAAACAGGACTGGTAATTCCCAAACCACAGGGACCTTATCAGGGTTAAATGAGATGATGGAAGCAGATTTTGGGGCACAAGGTTGGAGCTGGGAAAATGGCAGCTCTCTTCCTGTGAGCAGCACAGTGAGAGTTCAGAGATGTGTGAATACAGCCTGGGACATGCAGCTCCTCTTGCCAGGACTTGCATAACCGATGGGATTTGTTGGGTGATTCTGTGACCTGTGGAGCAGGAAAGAGGCCTGGCAGTGAGGAGTGGGCCGTGGGGGGTGGGAGGAATCCATAAATCAGGGAGCCCAAAACTGCACTGCAGAAAGTTCTGAGCATCAGAGACTATGTGGCTAGTGCCACAGTCTGAGAAGTTCTTATTTTGAATTCCAGAGTCTTTGGGGGAACAGAATCATAGGTGGGTGTTTCTAAGGTCTCTTTCTATTGCAAGTGTCAGAAACTCAACTCAAATGGGCTTAAGACACAAGGAAAATACACTGGCTCGCGTGGCCCAAAATTCTGAAGTGCTGCAAGCTTCAGGCAGGACTGGATTCATGCAGGCCCTAACCCTAACCCTAATCCATTGTCATCAGAATAGCGTGTGTGTGTGCATGCATGTGTATGTGCATGTGCATGTGTGTGTGTGTATTCACAGCCGCGTGCCACGGCTCTGTTCTCTTGTCTTCAATGTCAGGCAGGCTTCCCAAGCAGTGATTAAGTTTCAGTTAGGCAGCAGCTTCAGGCTTGTACCCTACCCAGTTACCACTTCCTACAGAGTTTCAGCAAAAGCCCCGGGGGCAACTCTCGCTGGACTGGTTTGGGTCATGGTCCAGTTAGAGTCAATCACAATGAGTGGGGATGGAATGTTCCCAGTGGCCAGATGCGCTCATTGGCTGAATAATGTCCATACACCACCCCCTTCCCCTATGTCCACATCCTAATCCCTGAAACCCCGGAATATGTTACCTTCCATGGCAAAATGGGCTTTATAGATAGATTTAAATTAAGGATCTGAAATGGAGACATTTTCCCCAGTTGTCTGAGCGGCCCTGCTATAATCACAGAGTCTTTATTGGGGGAAGCTAAGAGAGAAGAGGTGATCTTGGAAGCGTAGTTGGAGCCATGGTTTGAAGGTGGAGGAGACAGTTCTACCAAGGAATGCAAGCGGCCTCTGGAAGCCAGAAAGGCAAAGAAATGATTCTCCCCTGGAGACTCCAGGATGGAGTGTGGCCTTGCTGACACCTCTTGATCCAGCAAAACCCCTTTCAAACTTCTGATGTCTGGAGCTGTAAGAAAATACACTGATGGTATCGTAAGCTGCTAATTTTGTGGTAATTTGTTACAGCAGCTATGGGAAGCTCATGTGCCAGGCTAGCTCACATGTGCCTCCCTGGAGGTGGGAGGTGCCTGGGCAGAGAAAGTCCCCCACACTAGACGAATTGAGTGTGAGTAAGGGGCAGGCCCTAAGGGCACGCAGAGCCCCTTTACCAAAGAAACGGGGTGAGAGTGGGCTGCTGAAAACAAGAAGGCACAAGACACAAAAGACGCACAGGCACTGTGGGCTTCCTTCCACAGGAAGCTCAAGATCTGTATCCAACTAGCTGTCTTCTTTGTGCCATAATAATATTCATTCATTCATTCATTCATTTGCTTATTCATTCATCTCAATCTTCAACCACTCATTTGACAGAGGAGACCAAGGCCCATGTGGTGAGATGCAGAGCACAGGCGGAGTCATGTAGCCAAACCCAAGCCTGTCTGCTGTGCCCTTCCTCTGCTCTCACTGCTTTGAGCTGGTCTGGTCTCCTCTCTACAGGCAGGGGGTGAGTCCCTCACCAGCACTGCCCTGCTTTGGATGTCACAGTTACTTCTTGGGGCCTCTTGGGGAGAAAATGTGAGTCTCCTCTCCTTTTTTTTTTAGTGCTTTTGTGCTGCTGGAAACTTCTGCTCCCTCAGTCTTCTCTCACTCACTTCCTTGGGATCTGGTGCCCAGCTGGGGTCTCACTGTGACCCTCGTTACTGCTCCTATGGAAAGACAAGACCTTCTGGGACAGCAAAGTGGGGGTATACCTACTCTCAGCATGCCTTTTGACATCAATACCTTTTATTCATTCAACAAACATTTCCTGAGGGCCCAGGAATTGCGGGTACAGCTGCAAATGGGGCATCAAGGCCCCTGGCCTCAGGCAGCTAACAGTCTAGACGGGAGACACACAGTAACCAAGTAAGTAAGAAACCATGTGACTCCACAGATTGCCCAGGCACCTGCTGCCTTGTAAGGGGGAGCCAGACCACCTGGGTACCCAGGAAGCCCCTGCTGCTAACAACCATCCTCTCGTGTCACCGTCAGCACACACTTTGTCTCAGGAGGGAGAAGCAAACTGAGCTGGGGGATTCAATGAGGTCCCAAGTCTTCCATCATCCAAATCCTCTGAATGGCAAAGCTAGGCCTCCCTGCAGCGAGAATCCAGCATCCTCCCTGCTCCAGGCTGGCCCGCTGCAGTCAGCCTCCTCCAAGCCTCCGCTTCTGACTTCAGAGAGGTCCTGCCATCTGCCCAGCACATGCCCTCAGGTCCAGAAGAGACTGAGCAGAGCAGGTGTTGTTCGTACCCATTTTTCAGGCCTGCAAATTGTGGCTCAGAGAGCAAAGAGTCCCACCCCAAGTCATTGTTGCTGTTGGCAGGGTCTGTCACCTAACATCCATGCACCTTGGGGTAGAATTATAGGCCTGTCTCTTCCACTGACCTGGGCTCCAGGAGGGCTGGGCAGGGTCTGGGTTCAACTCCTAAACCCTAAGTGGGCCCTTAGCTGGGACCTAGGAAACCAGAGTCTTTTCCCTGTTGGGGCTGCCCAGTCACTGGTTGGCATAATCCCAAGGCTACTGTTCCAGGCTGGAGAATAGGATGGCAGTGGGAAGGCTGAAGGCAAGGAGAGAGGATGCTGGAAGCCACCTCCCACATGGAGACGTGCAGTGCCTCACTCCCAGCCCTGGAATCCCTCAAGGCCCAGAGGTGACTCAGCACCATGTGAGCTCAGCTGCCCGAGTTGTTCCTCTCCTCTTGCCAGATGCAGAGTGCAGGGGGTGGAGGGACCATGCCATCCGCCACCTGCACCCCTGCAGCAGTCCTGCCTGCAGCTGCAGAGCCGCCCCTGCCTCTCCCTCCCCACCTCTCTCCTCTTCTTCGTGGGAACCTCACATGGTCCTCCTGCCTCCATTCAACCCTAACCTCACTCCACAGGCATTAAATGCAGGACTGGTGGTTTGCTGTGCCAATGGCTCCAGAAAAGCTACCTCCTGGAATCCTTTCTGCAATCCTGCCATGCCAAGTGGGGAGACCGAGACTCAGAGAGGGTTCCTGACTTATGCAAGGAACTGTGATGCAAACCTAGCTCAGCCTAACCCCAAAGACTGTGTGATTTCCCTCCCAGGAGCCATGCTTAGTGGGATCATTGACAAACTCTACCCTCTTTTGCCATTTTATAGAGGGGGAGGGGAAACAGGCACAGGGAAGGGAGGTGACTGGTGGGGGAGAGAAGGGATCAACATAATGTTGTCATAGGACAGGACAGTGGATCTCTGTCCCCAGGGCACCGTGGCTACACTGGGACAGGCCGCTTGCCCTAGGAATGTGTGGTTAATGAATGAATAAGGTGCTGGGTGTGCTCTTTCAATGTAATGGTCCCAGGCCACATGTGGCTATGGAGCACTTGACATATGACAAAGAAACTGAATATCTCATTTGATTTTATTTTAGTTAATTTTAATTTAAATGTAAAAAATCTGTACTATCGACAGTTGATATATTTCAAGATGTCCGGCGTCATCTGCACCATGCTTCAGCATGGGTAGAGCAGTTTACAGCCTCTATCTGCTCTCTCGATTCTCAGAATTCACCAAGACCCACATCTCCACTTTCCAGAAGAACCTGAAGTTCAGAGAGGTCAAGAGACGTGCCAAGATCACACAGCCCAGAAGTGGCAACGCCAGAGCGCCTGGCCACCCTGTCTGCTAAATCCCTTCCACTTTGTGCTTTAGTCACAGTTGCAAGCACTGACATGGTAGGTCCACTTCTCAGAGCTGGGCCTGCATTACTCAATGATTCCATTCACTTCCCTAGGGGAAAAAGATGCCAGTGTTAAGGTTCTAAGATGAGGAGACACAGGCAAGCTGAAGTCCTTGCCCGCTGCTGCGTAGTTAGAAATTGGCAGAGCTGGGGTTTGCATTTGAGGTTCTGGAGCTAGACTCCGACCTTCATTATTATGTGACCGGCTTCCAGATGGGGAGTGCGGAATTGGCAATGATCCTGTCACTGAGTGCCTTGGGCGGTGCCTGAGCCTCTGAGCACTGGGAAGCCACCGCAAGGTGTTGATCTGGGACCATGGGAGCTTTAGGAGAGGGCTCTGCTGAGTGCTGGGGAAGGACAGCTGGGGTGAGCTCAGGACAGGGAGGTGCAGGGGGTGACTGCTCAATAGCCAGGCACTGGCCACAGAGAGGAAGAAACAGAATGACTAGTTAGAGGACTTGGTTGCAAAGCCAGGCTGTGTGCAAGGATGCTGCCCGGGCACAGACAGGGAAAGCGGCACAGCCAGGAATCCCAGATGGCAGCCACATTGTCATGTGGGGAAAGAGGAAGGCACCTGCAGAACGTGACGAGGCACAGGTGCATGGTGAGGACCAGGCAGAGTCTGTGCAAGGAGCCCCCTATGGTGCCACAGGCTGCTGCCCAGGGCTGGGGACTCAGCAGGAGGCCACAGAGACTGTGGATGGGAGGCTCCAGGGCACGGTTTCCACTTGGCTCTGTCCTGAGTGGCCTGATGCCCCGTTCAACTCCAAGCTGCAGCTGCAGCCTCCCACCCAACCAAGGCACCAAACATATCTTGTCTCAGGTTTCAATCAGACACACCAGTGGTGACAGGAACATGCCTCCACCTGCATCTTCCACCTGCTCATGGCTCTGTGAACCCTCACTTGAAGAGAGGAACAAAAACCCTAAAGGGAAAACAAATGAAAAGTGTAAAGTGATTCTGCTTGTAAAAGACCTGTGATTAACTCTGAAGAACGCTTGCAAGTAGCTTTCCTGGGTAACAATATAAAAAATTACTTATTTAAAGGAACCACTGATTTAAAATTGCAAACCTCCCACACACCTCATGCCCTGTTCTTCTTTCCCATGTTTCTTCTTTTGTAGCACTGATCATTGTTTATGCAGCTTTACGTAAGATACAAATTTAATTTGCTTGACGTCTATCTTCTTCCATTGGAAAGTAAGCTCCACCAGAGTAGGAATGTTTTGGACTTTCGTGTTCGCCATTGAACCTTCAGAGCCCAGAATTGTGCCTGGCATACAGCAGGTGCTCCGTAAGCTTCTGTTCAATAAATGAATGAAAGAGTGGCAGCAATAAAGCAACGATGCCACAGTAAGGGGCGAGGAAACGTCTGTGAGGCCAGCCAATCAGCGGGTGTTGTGCATCTCACATGCATTCAGGGGCTGCTAGGGACCAGGCCCTGGGCTAGGGCTTTAGAGAGGTGTCAGGTGAGAACATTATCTGCTAAGTCAGTATCTGGCTGGTGCAGGTAAGGGCTCAGGTGAAACAAATTAAGCTCAGCTGAAGGCCATGAGCAAGGTGATGAGCGGGTTCACCTGCTGCAGTCCAGGCTAGCCCGGCTCTTGGCAGAAATAGCAGGGAGAACTGCCCCAAGCAGGGAGGGGAGGGGCTTCCTGGCCTATTTTGTGTGCTAGCCATTCCTGTCTGCTTCTCCCCACCTTACCTGCCTTCCCCTCTGCCCTGGAGACAGTCGTCAGTGATTTGAAGCTGGGCTGGTCACTGCAAAGAATCTGGAAGCTTTTCTAGGAGTTAGAGCCGAAAAGAACATGATGAGATACAAGAGATAAGACAATGCCAGGCTGGTCATGGTGGACGCAGAGTACCAGAAGGGGCAGCTCATGCCAGAGGGGCCAGCAGAGCCAGATCTCCTCTGTGAGTGCATTCCTGTGTAAAACAAGTGCCACAAGTTCCAGAGTGTGACAGGGCCACGTTCAAATCCAGCAGGGGTTCTTCCGAGCCGTGTGACCTTGAGCCAGCTACTTTCCCTCTCTAGACTCTGGATTTCTGCACCTGTGCATGTATGCACACATGCCCACCCACACGCACTCACACACGCGCGCGCGCACACACACACACACGAGAGTGGCATATTTTTGCCTCACAAGGTTAATGTAATATTATTAAATGGTATACATATAAAGCTTCCCTTTCATGCTTTGAGCTCAACTTTTAAATCTTTTTACATAAAGATTAATAATCAATAGTCGAGTGATGCACACTTATTGCAAAAAAGTTACTAAAATGAGATAATGCAGAAGAAGACATTAAAACTCACCTATTATCACAAGAATGAGAAGACAAGCCACAGGCTGAGAGAGAAAATATTTACAAAAGGCATGTCTGATAAAGGACTGTTATCTAAAATATTCAAAGAACTCTTAAAATTTAGTAAAGAAACAACACAATTTAAAAAAATGGGCAAAAGGTCTGAATGGATGCCTCTCCAAAGGAGACCCACAGATGGCAAATAAGCATGTGAAGAAATGTTCAACGTCATATGTCATTAGAGACTGGCTAACTACAGTCTAGTGAGATGTCACTACTAGGATGGCCAAAACCCAAAGCACTGGCAACACCAAATCCTGGAGGGTCGCGTGGAGCAACAGGATCTCTCAGTCATTGCTGGTGTATTAGCCTGTTCTCACACTATTAAGAATGCCTCCTGAGGCTAGGTGCAGTGGCTCACACCTGTAATCCCAGGTACCTTGGGAGGCCAAACCGGGTGGATCACTTGAGGTCAGGAGTTCAAGACCAGCCTGGCAACATGGTGAAACCCCCTGTCTCTACTAAAAATACAAAACAATAGCTGGGCATAATGGCAGGCGCCTGTAATCCCAGCTACTCAAGAGGTTGAGGCAGGAGAATTGCTTGAACCTGGGGGAGGTGGAGGTTGCAGTGAGCAGAGATCACTCCACTGCACTCTAGCCTGGGCAACAGAGTGAAATGCTATCTCAAAAAAACAAATAAATACCTGGGCGTGGTAGCTCATTCCTGTAATCCCAGTACTTTGGGAGGCTGAGGCGGGCGGATCACCTGAGGTCTGGAGTTCAAGACCAGCCTGACCAACATGGAGAAACCCCATCTTTACTAAAAATACAGAATTAGCCAGGTGTGATGGTGCATGCCTGTAACACCAGCTACTTGGGAGACTGAGGCAGGAGAATTGCTTGAACCTGGGAGGCGGAGGTTGCAGTAAGCTGAGATGGTGCTATCTGCCTCTAAATAAATAAATAAATAGAATACCACCTGAGACTGGGTAATTATAAAGGAAAGAGGTTTAATTGACTCACAGTTCTGCAGGCTTACCAGAAAACATGGCTAGGAGGCCTCAGAAAACACAATCATGGCGGAAGGTGAAGGGGAAGCGGGCACCTTCTTCACGAGGCAGCAGGAGGGAGTGTGTGGGAGAATGACGAAATGCCACACTTTAAAACCATCAGATCTCGTGAGAACTCACTCATCATTATGTGAACAGCATGAGGTAAACCGCCCCCATGATCCAGTCACCTCCCACCTGCTCCAGTCCCTCACTTGGCATGCGGGAATTACAGCTGGAGATGAGGTTTGGATAGGGACACAGAGCCAGAATATCAGCTGATGAGAAAGCAACATAGTACAGCCATGTTGGAAGACAGTGTGGCAGTTTCTTACCAAACTAAACATACTCTTACCATATGATACTGTCTGGGTCTGTGTCCCCACTCAAATCTCATGTGGAAATGTAATCTCCAATGCTGGGACCAGGTGGGAGGCGACTGAATCATGAAGGCAATTTCTCATGGTTTGATGCCATCCCCCTTTGGTGTGGCTGTTGTGATAGTGAGTTCTCATGAGATCTGATTGTTTCAAGCAGTGTGGCACCCCCTTCCTCTTGCTCTGGCCATGTGAAATGCTGGCTCTCCCTTTGCCAGCAAGGTTGAGTAAAACTTTCCTGAGATGGCCCCAGCAGAAGCCACTGTGCTTCCTGAATGGCCTGCAGAATCACAAGCCAATTAAACCTTTTCCCTTTTTATTAATAAAGTATCCAATTTCAGGTATTTTTAGCAGTGGGAAAATGTGTAGCACCACACTACCCAGCAATTGTGCTCCTTGGTATTTACCCAAAGGATTGAAAGCGAATGTCCATGCAGATGTTTATAGCAGCTTTGCTCATAATTGCCAAAACTTGGAAGCAACTAAGTTGTTCTTTACGGGTGAATGGATAAATATAATGTGGCTCATCTAGACAGTGGGATATTATTCAGCACTGAAAAAAATGAGCTATCAAGCCACTTCATAATCATATCAAGCCATAAAATATAGGGAGGAAACATATATATCATAATCATATCAAGCCATAAAATATAGGGAGGAAACTTATATATATCATTTTATATCATAATCATATCAAGCCATAAAATACATGGAGGAAACTTAAATGCATATTACTAAGTGAAAGCAATTAATCTGGAAAGGATACATACCATATGCCTCCGACTATATGGTACTCTGAAAAAAAGAACAAAGCTAGTGACAATGAAAAGATGGGTCGTTTTTAGGGGCTAGAGCAGAGGGAGGGAGGAATAAGCAGAGCACGGAGGATGCTAGGACAGTGAAACTCTGCGCGATACTCTAACGCCGGATCCATGTCGTTATACATTTATCAAAAGCCATAGAATGTACCAAGAGTGAACCCTAATGTAAACTATGGTCTTTGGTGATGATGATGTGTCACCTTAAGATCATCAGCTGTCACAATGTGTCACTGTAAGACATCAACTGTCTGAGGGGGGATGTGATAATGGAGGAGGCTATGAGTGTGTGGGAGCAGGGAGTATATGGGAAATTTCTGTGCCTTCCTCTCAGTTTTGCTGTGAACTTAAAACTGCTCTAAAAAATGGTCTAATAAGAAAGTCACTGATCATCCTAGGAATTGTTTTGGTTGTATTTACTTCTCTGTTCCCAGCACTTAGTATTCTTCCTGGCACATAAATGAGCTGTTAACTCAATAAATGTTAGCTGGGTGAATGAAGGAAAAAATAAATAAACCCAAAATAACGTGTTAACATTTTGGTGTCTAAAATTCCAGTTTTTTTTTTTTTTTTTGTGGGGTGGGGAACAGAGTCTTACTTTGTCGCTCAGGTTTGAGTGCAATGGTACAGTCTCAGCTCACTGCAACCTCTCTCAGGTTCAGACAATTCTCCTGCCTCAGCCTCCAGAGTAGCTGTGATTACAAGTGCTCAACACCACACCCAGCTATTTTTTTAAAAAAAATTTTAGTAGAAACAGGGTTTTGTCATGTCGGCCAAGCTGGTTTCAAACTCCTGACCTTAGGTGATCTGCTTGCCTCTGACTCCCAAAGTGCTGGTATTACAGGTGTGAGCAACCTTGCCCAGCCAAATTCCAGTTACTTTCTATGCACATATATCCCTCACACATACTTTTTTCATTTAAATGAGATTCTACCAGACACATGATTTTGTAATCGGTTTCATCTCTTGATATACTGCAACTGTTGCTCCAGGGCGATACATATGAATGTTCCCTAGGACCACTGTAATGGCTGCGCAGTGTTCTGCCATTTGCATAGACCATCATTCATCAAACTCAGCCTTTCTTTTGGCATCTGGGTTGATTTCACGTTGTTGCTTTCAGAGGCAACACAACAACAGTCAGCCTCATATGCGTGCCGTTTCCTACGTGACTGTTTATCTGTCAGGATCAGTTTTAAACAGTTCTGGGCAGGAGAGAGGGAAGATGGTGATGATGTCATCTGGGCTTCTGGGTCTCCTGCCTGGTATAGGCGTCCCAGTGATAGAGTTTTGCATGACTCATCTTCTTGGAGAAATCTCCCCATGAACACACCAGGAACATGCCACCTTGCATCAACCCCATGGTGAGGGTGATCATGTGATCATGGCCAACAGAAGGCCTGGTGATCTGACAGGAAGGAACATGCTCCTGGAGCTAGCAGGGTAGAGGAGGGCCTGGTCATGTCACCCCTGAATACCCAGCAAGGAAGTCAGTTGGGCCTGGATTTGAGGCCTGGGCTGCCGCTTGTTAGCTGTGTGTCTTTGGTGAATTGAGTTAACCTCTGAGCTTTGATCTTATTTGTAAAACGAACATGACTCACCTCATAGGGTTGATAGGGGGATGAATGGTGATGATTCAATGATACTCCAGGAGGCCTTTGTGCAGAGCCCAGCATGGGCTGTGAGTTCAGCCTGAGTTACTGTATTGACTTCACTGCAAACCTGAACATAGGACTTGCTGTGCACCACGCACCACTCTGAGCAGTCCACCCGCTGTAACTCACTTTCTTTCTGCCTTAGCAGTGGACTGCTTCAGGAAATTTGTCAGATAGCAGCTGAGCCAGTGGGCCCCTGGGTTCAGAGTTTATTTTGGAAAGAAACACCCTTACTCTCCTGGTGGGGCCTGTGTTCTCAGTGTGGGAGGAAAGGATTGGGTCGTGAGACTGGAGATGGAGCCATGGCCCTCAAGAGTGCACGATTCTGAAGTCACCAGAGCTCCGAGCATTTGGATCCCCATCTGTAAACCAAACTAAGGCTCACTGGATCACCAGGCCTGCCCAGCTCTGTCAGTCTAAAATCACTCCTCAGAAATGGTAAATACAACAGTCTAGACCAACCCAAATCCAGCCCAGAGTCCTTTTTATAAGGATGGAAAGCTAAGAATGGTTTTTACATTTTTAAATAGTTGAAACAATCAAAGGAAGACTATTTTGTGACATGGGAAGATGATGCAAAATCCAGATATTAGCGTCTATAAATAAAGTCATATTGGAAGCCAGTCAGGTTCACTCATTTGCACACTGCCTATGGTGGCCTTCAGCTGCGGTGGTGGAGTGGAGTGGCTGCCACATGCTGTCTGGCCAGCAGAGCCTGGGAGGTTTGCTCTGGCTCTTCACGGAGAACCTTTGCTGTGCCCTGGTTGAGGGTAGACTGCAGAGATTACTCACCATCTTTGGAATAGCTGGAATTTTTCTTTCTTTCTTCAAAGGTCACTACTTCCAAAGATCAATAATATTTAGAAAATAAAACAGAATGAGTGGAGAACTTCTTTAGCTTGTCCCAGATGCCTGGGCAGAGAGCCCACAGCCCAGGGCTCTGCAGGGTTGGCCCAGGGTAAGGGTTTGTGGATGTGTGGAGTCTCAGTGCCAACCCTTCTTTTGACTTGCTCACCCTGCAGACATCCAGTGAAGACATGCCCCTCTGAAGGGGCCAAAAAGGGATTAAAGAAGAAAAATCTGTGCAGTGCAGTGGGGCCAAGTGCATGGGTGTGAAATCAGAGCTGAGCTCCAAACCCATCTCCGTACTTCTTAGTTGTGTGACCTTGAACATTATACAGAACCTCTCAGTGACTCAGTGTGTGTATTGGTAAAAGGGGGGAAATAATAGAATCTATCTGTATTAGTTTGTAAGGGCTGCCACTATAAAGTATCATAGGCAGGGTGGCTTAAACAATAGAAATTAATTCGCTTGCAATTCCACAGGCTAGAAGTTCCAGATCAAGGGATGGTCCCTACATAGCTGGTTTCTTCTGAGGCTGCTTTCCTCAGCTTGTAGCTGGCCATCTTCTCCCTGTGTACGCACACTGTCTTCCCGCTGCAGCCTTCTGTGTCCAGATCTCTTTGTATGGGAAATTAGTCGCATTGGATTAGGTTCCACTCTAATGAACTCATTTTACCTTAATTACATCTTCTAAGACTCTATCTCCAAATGCAGTCCATCCCAAAATCAGGGCTTAGGACTTCAACATATGAATATCGGGGGCATGCGACTGAATCCCGCGATGCTACCTCATAGGGGGATGCGGGGACTGAATGGAATCAGGAATTTGGAATATTAGTGGTTTATGGAATATTAGTGAGTCTTTAGTCAATGGAAGCTCTTATTTTCATTCATCACAATTCTTATGCATCATGATGGAGCTATTGCAGTGTGTGGAAGAACACTTGAGGGACATACATGTGGGATGGAGGGGCTCCTGGGTGGTTCTGAGCAGCCCTATTGGGGACAGTTGGGCAGTTTGTTCACTGCACAACCCCAGAGGCTGATGTTCATATTGTTGTTATCATCAGTTTGCATACTGATTAGGGACATTTTTCTGTCAGATGTCAGAGGAAAGAGCACCTTTTCTGAAGTCCCCACAGAGGCTTGGTACAGCCCAGGGCAATGCTGCTTCCTCGCCTGCCACTTAGGTTGAAGAACACCATGCAGAGAACAGAGCTGGCACACAGTCAGCACTCAGTACAGCTATACTGGACAAGTGCACACAAACGGTCCCTCTCCTGGCCATCCCACTGGAATGCAAACTGCACAAGGGCAGGGGCACTCTCCCATTTCCCATCTCTGCCATCGGTGTGTTTCAGCTGCTACAGTTTCTGGCACATAGTAGGTGCTCAGTAAAGATCTGTTGAATGAAAAATAGATCAGGTAGAGCATTGCTTTTTTCCCTTTCCATTAAACAAGTCTTCTGTACCACCCACGGGGACCGAGAACCGGGGCACAGTATCTGCTGAACACGACTGTGTCTCAGCTGCCCCCATACTCACTGTAGCCTTTATGCTTCCCTATCCTGTTTCTTATCATCAGAGCCCCATGGGGTGGCTCTTTCCCCAGAAAGGGAATGCACTGTCAGTCAGAGCCAGCCACTCCAGCTCTCCGAGCCTCCACTGCTTTTGGCTGGAAGCATTAGAAGAAATGGCTCAGCAGTGTGTCAGGCACATACTAGGTGCTCAAAAAAATGTTATGTTGCCTTCTCCTCTCTCTCTCCAAGATGGCTGGAATAATTATCTCCATTCCAGCCATCAGTATTTCAAACCCTCTTCATCTAGTGGGTCCCACTGTTTGTCCCTGGGACTTTAGAGGTGAAGGAAAAGAATCAAGCCAAGTGGAGGAAGAGGAAGGAGAAGGAGACCCCACGCAGGCCATGAGACAGGAGCCGAGGAGCAAACCCACGAGGCTCCAGGGAAAGGGTCACAACCCTGACCCTTGCAGGCTCAGGGACCTCCCAGGCAGCAGCCAGGGGTCACAGGTGGCTTTGGGGATAGATAAATGTGACAGCTGCCTGGGCTCCAGGCCTGGAGGAAGCGTTGAGCATCCAGGGCCTAGAGCTGAATGGGCCCTTTCTCTGTCAGTAACAAACACATCCCTTGTTTGTAGGTTTGTTTGTGTGTTTGTCTCCCCAGGCTCTTTCTGTTCTCCTTCTCCTCCCACATGGCTCAGCCTTGGGCAGGCAGCTCCAAGGGCCTGGAGCCTCAGCACTTCCAAATCATTGCTCATCTCTCCTCCAGCCAAGCACAGAGAGCATCTGGGGATCAAAAGAGAAGGGAGGTCTTCCACTTGTCCAAATCTACTTGGAATAACAACCTGTCTGCTGAAGTGACCTTAGGGAGCCCTTACCAAAGCCCAGGCACCATGCTGGGCTTAGGCAGATAATCCTCACACCAGGCCACAGGGCTGGGCTAGTTAGCCACACTTAAGATTGTGTCCCCACCTAGCTTCAAGTCTTTCCACCTACAGTGTACAGTGGCTGAATCTGACCCCTGGACTCTCTACCCTTCTGCCTTGGGTGAGGATCCAGGCTCAGTACCCTCCTTCCTTGGGTGAGGATCAAGAATCAGTACCTGCACCTCCCAGTTCAGCTTTCAGCTCCATCATCCTTTTATTTACTACCACACCACTGGCACCTAAGTGTTCCTCCCCTCTCTGGGCCTCACTCCCCTCCTCTGTAAAATGCAGACAGTAACAACCCTACCTACCTCAGCATCTGTCTGCAGGATAAAATGTCTTAATTTTTAGGAAGCACTGAGACCATGGCTTGGGCAAGGCAGTCCACCTATTCATGTTTTCTCATCTTAGAAAGAACAGCTCAGGGAGATGCTGTTGTTATTGCCGTTTTACAGGTGGGGCCACTAAATGCAGGGAAATTAGGTAACTTGTCCAAGGGCATTGTGCTGCTAGGAATTAGAGCTGGCATGGGGGTTGGCTCTTTCTTGCCAAGGTCCCACACTGGAGTCCAGACGGGATGGAGGTAGAGCCAGGAAGTCATAAGCCTGGATAGTGACCAGCGGAAATCAGGAAGTTGGAGAACTTTCAAGTCATTCCACACATTTGGTTTGTGAGGACTGGAGGAAGACTTGCTGCCAAGATGTCTCAAAGGAGAAACTGATGGACCTGGTTGGTTTGCAGACTTTGAGGGAGTTCGAGGAAATCCTGATGTCAGCACCTGTGCCTTCCTTTCTGTTTCCTTTCTGTTTCCTGCCAAAACAGACACAGCAAACATCCCTGAGTCACTTGGAAGCCTTCTGGAGGCCAGCATGGGAAGGCCGATGTGACCCAAGGATGAGTGAACACTAGAAACTGTCCCTCTCATTTCTTTTGAGCCCCCTTTTCATGCTTCCCACGCAGGGCCAGCCTCACTGGCTGTCTGCTTTCTTCTGATGAAGCCTTCCCACCCCCCACCCCTCCCTTTTCCAAAGCAATGGGGCAAAGTAGTGGGGCTGTGGGCCACCAGCATGGAGTGCAAAACACAAGGCCTCCTGATGAATGTGAAATGGTATTATTGTCTGGGATAAATACCAGAGATCTGTTATCTCATGACCACAGAAAACTAGAATGCGGATAGACAAAGAGTGAGGTTCAGCGTGCAGGTTTAATAGGTGAAAGAAAGATAAGAGCTCTCCCTGCTGCAGAGAGAGGGGTCCTGGGGAAATGGGTTGCTGCTTCGGCAGTGAAACGCAGACGTTTTTATAGATGAGCTTGAGGAGTCAGGGTCTGATTTACATAGGGCGTGAAACATTGGCCAGACCAGGTGAGCCATTTGCATAGTGCACAAGAAACTGGTTAGAACTAGGTGTGCCATTTGCATTCTGCACGAAGAAGCTGGCCACCCCAGCCTAGGCTTTTATTATGCAGATGGATTCTTTGCCTGGTCAGTGCCATGCTGCCTATTCCTTTACTGTATGTGCTGTAACAAAGAAAACGAAAGATGGAGCCTCTATGTTGAACGCATCTGGCTTCCAGGGAGCCCTTTTCTATTGGTATGCCTGCCAGCATTCACCTGTGCAAGCCTGCAGCTTGCTTATCAATGTTTGCAGCTAATTTTTTCAGGCTGCTCTTCATTAGAACAGAAATGATTTTTGAGCTGCTTTTTGTTAAAAGGGAAACCTTGCCGAGGACTCTTTTGCCCTTACTATCTGCCCACATAATGTCTTTCCATCTGCTGTACTAAAGGCAGATGTGCCAAGGTCTCTCAAGTTCCTTGACCATACCCTGGGGGCTCATCCAGAGTCAGAGGGAAGCATGCCCAGAGAAGCATGTATTCTTCAACCAGGCAAGGCCTCCCAAGAAGATTCTGCACATGAGATGCTCCCCCTGTGGGGTAAGGGAGGCGGGCATGAATAGGTGGAGATTGGGTGTAACTGGGGACTCAGGCTTGGCTCATGAGGGAAGATGGGGTCAGTATGCAGCTCTCCAAGGGGAGGTCTTAGTATTCCACTTGGTGGTGCGGGTGGTCTTAGGCCAGCTGCTGAGGCTTTTGAGCCTTAAGGTCCTCTTTGGTGAAAGGAGAGCACTGGGATTCTAGGCTCACTTCACCACCTTTCCCCTTAAACTCTGAGCCATCTACATGCTGGGGACTGTGACTCCATCACCTCCCTATCATCTGGGCCTGAGCCAGTCCAGGTACCACATTTACTGGCACTGTTGAGTGCACAGTGCATGCCAGGCACCTACAAGGCATCCACAACACTTCTCATGTTACCCTCACTAGCCCAGTTAGTATTTCCATTTTACCTGTGACAAGGCAGAGGCTTGAAGAGGGGAAGTCACCATGCCCCAGATAAATTTAGGACATGGTGGCCATCAAATTACAGCTGGGCTGACACCTCCAGAACCTGCCAGCTTAACCACCCCACTATACCAGTACTATATGTGTTCAAGAATTACTTGAACTCATGGAATTCAACTGTTCAACTGAGGCTCTTGGGAGAATTTAATAAGGTGGTATATATACCTAATACAGGTGTGGTATTCAGTAGGAGTTCCATAAATAGTGTGTAGCTCCTCAAAGGAGCTGCCCTTGAGGGGCGTTGGCAGATTTTCTTGAGATAAAGCCATGCATAATCCAATACCCCAGAATGCTCAATAAATGCTTCAAGTTCAAGTGTCCTGAGTTAGCCCTGGAGAGGCTGAAAATCCAGTCCAAGAACATCTTTCCCACTGAGAAAAATGGTTGCAAACGCTGTTTGCCTTACTCAGCTGATATTTTGTCTGAGCCTGAAGTACCACCGTAGACACAGTTGGGAGGTGAAGGCTGGGTCTTGGCAACACTTCTCACTGGTTTGAAACTCTGAGCTCTGGCCACAGAAGCACCATGTTTTCTGGGAGTGGCTGTTGCCTGGAAAGAACGTAGTGAGGGTGAGACCTCATCCTTCCCTCAGCAGCCTCGGGAATAACACAACAGCCCACGGTGATGGAGTCTGTTATTAGGACTGTTCTAAGCACTTTGCATGAATCAATTCCTGGGTGAGAAAACACTACTCTTTTTCTTTTTTCTTTTTTGAGACAGGGTCTCACTCAGTCACCCAGCTAATTTTTGTATTTTTTTGGTAAAGGCAGGGTTTTACCATATTAGCCAGGCTGGTCTTGAACTGCTGACTTCAAGCGATCTGCCTGCCTCAGACTCCCAAAGTGCTGGGATTATAGGCATGAGCCACCATACCCAATAATCCCTATTCTTATTCCCATTTGTAGATGAGGAAACTGGTACAGAGAGGTCAGATAATTTGCTAAGGGTCACACAGCTAGCAGGTGGTGGAGCTGGGTGGGGTTTGAACTTGGGCTTTCTGGTTTGAGAGTGTTCTCTAGTGTCTCCTACCCTGCTGCCTCCCATGCCACAAGCCAGCCTCTAGCTAATTCTTCTGTGGTAAAGGGGATAGTTTTTCAGGTTACTAATAGAAGAACAATCCTTGTTCAATGTTATTATTTTTCTGAATGTTCACAGCAAGTTTATATGGGTCATCAAGAGATGAGTAAGATACCTTCCCTGGCCCTTAAAGGACTTAGAACCTACTGGAGAAGAAAAAAAATAAAGCCATAATTTTAATCTCTCCTTTTGACAGTTGATGAAATATCAGGAGAGGCACGAAGTTGACCCAAGGTCCCATAGGCAGGGAGGGGTAAACTTGGGATTCTAACTCAGGTCAGGCTGCCTCCTTACCATGCTCCCAAGTCAGTAGAGAATGTACTTTTGGCTGGACGTGGTGGCTCATACCTGTAATCCCAGCACTTTGGGAGGCCAAGGGGGGCAGATCACGGGAGATCGAGACCATGCTGGCTAACACAGTGAAACCTCGTCTCTACTAAAAACACAAAAAAATTAACTGGGCGTGGTGGCAGGTGCCTGTAGTTCCAGCTAAACAGGAGGGTGAGGCAGTAGAATCACTTGAACCCGAGAGGCAGAGGTTGCAATGAGCTGAGATTGGGCCACTGCTTTCCAGGCTGGGTGATAGAGCGAGACTCTGTCTCACACACACAAAAAACAAAAAACAAAAAACAAAAAACAAAAGAATGTACTGTGGCAGACATGACAGCTCTGTGCTAATAATATTTGATGGGCCCTTGAGGGGAAGAAGTTCTACCTTCTTCTCTGGGATTCCAGATGGGAGAGTTGGAATTTAGAGGGGACAAACAGAGATTGAATATGAAGAAGACTTTTCATGGAGGGGAGCTCATGTATTTCTGAGGAATGCTTGCATTTCAGTGACTACAGTATATCTTTGATGATATAGAGAGACTAAGAATCCAGCCCCAGGTTAGCCCAGGTGAAGGAATGCAATATCTTCTTCTTACGTCTGTTTCTGTCCTGTCTAGAATTGAAAGTGCTCTACGGAAAATACCGAAGGCACTCATGTTTTCCCACACAGCAGGTGGCAGACAGCATCTTGGTTGGGATAATATTATTCTGTAGGTTCCTTCCATGATTTCCTCATAAATTCACCCTCATGAAAATCCAAGAGTAGCCCAGTGTTTATGTAAGACTCTGATCTTATTCTTCCTTCTCTTATGAAGTTAGATTAAGGGAGTTAAGAAATGTAGAAAAAAATAAATTAAAAAAAATTTTATCTTCTTTTCTCTGTAATAAGTAAGTATGTTTGTGTGAAAAATACCAAAATGAATCAAAGAAGGAAGGAAGCAAAAAAGGAAAGAAAGATTGAGTCATGTTGCTGGGAAATGAATACATCTTAAGGAGAAAAATAGGCTGGTGTGGTAAGCCGATCCACTGGAGGATGTCCATCAGAGATCAGGCAGCCGAAGAAGCGTCAGTATTCGCCTTCCTGTTCTCATGCTAATGATCCGGTTGGGGAATACAGCTTCTATCAAATCTGGGATTCTAGAATCATGCTTTCCTCCCTCCTGGAAACAACCCTAGAGATTGCCCGCACTGGATTTAGAATCACACACATACCTGGATTTCAGTACTGGCTGTGCTACTCGGTGACAAGACTTTGGGAAAGCCATGTCATCCCTCTGCATCTCGATTCCTTCTCTTGTGGATGGGCAGAAGCAGTCACACCTCTCCGTGAAATCTTTTGATGGTGAAACGAGATTGCCTGTGAAATGGCCAGCAAACGAGCTTGCCTTATGATCTGTGCTTTGTTTTTAAACACAAAAGTTATTTCCTTCCCTCTCTTTTAAGAAACTTTCCTAATTGGATTTTTTAAATTATAAAACAATTTTCATTGTATTTAGCTAAAGAGTACAAATGCCTATTTCAAAAAAAAGTTGGTAATCTTTTTGTGGCAGGGAATGCTACTTGGCCATCCAGCATCCATTATCCATTTCTTTGTTAGTGATAAAACTCTTATATTATTTGGGCTGCCCAATACCATACCATACTACATGATAGAATACAATATAACACAGTTATTGTGGCCAGCTAAAGAAAACAAACAAACAAACAAACTACATTTCCCAGCTTCCTTTGCAGCTAGGCATGGGTGGTGGAACTTCTAGGATAACTCCTCAAGGAGGCATAAACTGTATCTTCCATGCTCTTGCCTGGGCATGATGTTGCAAGCACCGGCTGCCATCTTAGACCACAGGTGGCCTTGACGATAGAAGGCTGTTGTTAAGGACACTGAAGCAGAAGTTCAGACAGGGCCTGAGTGATGACCTAGAGCTGCAGCCATATTAGTTCAGGATCATCTATTTCTAAACTTCCTTTACAAGAGAAGATGAAACCTCTTCTTTACTTCAGCCACTTATTTTGGGGATTTCTGTTGTAGGAACCTGAATTTGATTATAACTGATGACATGTCTTTTCCTTCTAGTCCCACCTCTTGACACAACTGCAATTAACAATCGCGTTTTTCTACAAGTTTCTTTATGATCATAGCAAAGCTGTATTTATAGACATACACGTATAAAATGGTATCATGCTCTATACCATACTTTTCCATTGATTAATTTTATATATATATAAAGGTAAAATTCCCAGGTCAGGATATTCAGATTTCTAACATAATCCTTTTAACATTAGGCTATAAAATTATAGTATGGATGCATCATTATTGATTTTATTTAATTTTTAAAGTTACCCAAATATGTCAATTGTATTGTTTCTCTATACACACAATTATTTGATGCTGAATATTGCCAAAAAAAAAAATAGCACATCAAAGTTTCCTTTTGTTGGAATCCAAATTTTTGAAAACTGGAAAATCTAATTACTATGCTCTAGCTAAACTACCCAATGTTTTCATTATATTCTTTCCCCACAAGTGACTTTGCATCACATTCTTGATGTTGGGCTTCATCTCACTGACTTTAGGCTTCTAAAATACACTGGTATGCTTCTTTTTTTTTTTTTTTTAGAGAGAAAAAGAGAAAAAGAAGGGGAAAAAAAGAAAAAGAGGGAAAAAGGAATATTACTTCATTCCTAAAATGGGTTTCAATAATGGCCGATCAATATTTTGAGTGTTTAAAGTGGTTAATGCATATTTTATGTGTTTAAAATGGAGACCTCTATTGTGTTTATTTGTTCTGGCTCTGAGTTTAAGTCCTGGATATCGTTATCAATTTGTTGTCTCGTTGAATCTAAATCTCATTATGTGTCTTATGTATCTGGGTGTTAAGATCTCTTATTGTTACATCTATCCTTTTACCCTTGCATCCTTGTAGCTTTGAAATCTATTTTATTAAGTGTGAGAATTGCAACTCCTGCTTTTTATTTATTTATTTTTGCTCTCCATTTGGTTGGTGAGTTTTTTTCCATCCCCTTGTTTTGAGTCTTTGTATATCTTCAGATATATCGTTAGATTTTGTGGATAATGTATATTTTGTGTGTTTAAAATGGAGAGCTCTATTGAGTTTATTTGTTCTGGATCTTAGTTCCAGTCCCGGGTATCGTTATCAATTTGTTGTCTCGTTGAATCTAAATCTCATTATGGGTCTTATGTATCTTATGTTAAGATCTCTTATTATTACATTATTCCTTTTACCCTTGTATCCTTGTAGCTTTGAAATCTATTTTGTCAAATGTGAAAATTGCAACTCCTGCTTCTTCTTTATTTATTTTTGCTCTCCATTTGGTTGGTACGTTTTTGTTTTTGTTTTTTTCCAACCCTTTATTTTGAGTCTATGTATATCTTTGGATATACCGTTAGATTTTGTCTGTATCTTTTGATTGGGAGATTTGGTCGATTTAAATTTAGGGTTGCTGCCATTTGTTATTAACTGGCTATTTTGTCCTTTCGTTGATAAAAATTCTTCTTTATGTTAATGCTCTTTACTTTTTGGTGTATTTTTAGAAAGGGTCATACTGGTTGTTCCTTTCTGTGTATAATGCTTCTTTTAGAAGTTCTTGTAAAGCAGGCCTGGTGGTAATAAAATCTCTGAGTACTTGCTTGTTCCTAAAAGATTTTATTTTTCCTTCAAATGTAAAGCTTAAATTGGCAGAATATGAAATTCTGGGCTGAAAGTTCTGTTGATTAAGTATATTGAATATTGGCCCCCACTCTCTTCTAGCTTGTAGGGTTTCCGTTGAGAGATCTGCTGTAAGCCTAATAGGCTTACCTTTATGGGTGACTTGATCTTTCTCTCTGGCTGCCCTTAATATTTTCTCCTTCGTTTCGATCTTGGTGAATCTAATGATTATGTGCCTTGGGGTTGGTCTTCTTGAGGAATATCTTTGTGGTGTTCTCTGTATTGCCTGGGGTTGAATAGTGTCCTGCTTTGCTAAATTAGGAAAATTTTCCTGGATAATGTCCTGGAGAGTATTTTCCAGCTTGACTTCATTCTCTCCGTCACATTCAGGTACACCAATCAAGCGTATATTAGGTCTTTTCACATAGTCCCATATTGCTTGGAGACTTTGCTCATTCCTTTTTATCCTTTTTTCTCTATTCTTGTCTTGTCGTTTTGTTTCATTAAGTTGGTCTTCTACCTCTGATACCCTTTCTTCTGCTTGATCCATTCGGCTGTTTAAGCTTGTACATGTTTCACTAAGTTCTCGTGTTGTATTTTTCAACTCCATAAGTTCATTTGTATTCCTCTCTATATTGTCTATTCTTTTCAACATTTCATCTAACCTTTTTTCCAAGTTCTTAGTTTCTTTACATTGGGTTAGAACAAGTTCTTTTAACTCCCAGAAGTTTCTTATCATCCACCTTTTAAAGCCGACTTCAGATAATGGAACACAGTCCTTTTCCATCAGGGCTTGTTCCGTTACTGATGAGTCCTCTTCCATCAGGGCTTGTTCGGTTGCTGATGAGTCCTTTTCCATCAGGGCTTGTTCCGTTGCTGATGGGTTCTGATTTTGAGTATACTCGGCCTTCTTAGGCTGTTTTTTTCCCTTCATTGTAAATGAACCGCCTTTCTAATTAGTTTACTGAGTCGACGTCCGACTTATTGATTCCCAGTGCTGGGATCCGAGCAACCCACTGTGGCAGCCTAAATAGCAGCGATAAGACTGATGGTGCTCTTCTGCCCGGGAATCTCTGGTCTGGCTTCCCTTTTGAGTCTGCAACAAGCGGCTCTGACTTCCTGGAGCTCCAAACTCCGGTCAGTAGGGGAAGCAGTCCCGTTGGCTCTGCATGAAGAGCTGCTGCGCCGAGATGCCAGCAAAACCGCTGCGGTGGCCACAGGAGTCGCGCTGGCGACCCGTGGGGCTTTTCCACTGGGAATTGGCTGATCGGTGAGTGATGAAAATTCGTCTAATGATGTGGCGTCATCTCGTTCTCTGAGCTTTCACTGGGAGCTACAATCCTGAGCTGTTAGTGGTCGGCCATCTTGGATCGATCTCTGGTATGCTTATGTCCTTTTGGTGTTTCTCTGGGTTAAAACAGTGAGTAGAGCTAAAGTATACTGTGGTTATTCAAATACATATGCACAAGTCTCTTATACATTACTGATTTTATGATAGGAAGAAAAAAACAATAAGAAAACATATCATAGAACTCATCAAAATTGTTTGTATACAGTCCATTCTAGCATAGAGTAGCTTTCTCAACCTGCTACATAAAATTACCAGCAAGAAAGGGAGGTATGAGAATAAGCTTTCTGGCTGAATTGGTTCAGTGCCGTAATTCCCTATTCTAGCATTCTCAGAAGAATCCCATCTGTGATACACACAGAAACCATGGCCACCTTTGAATGGTTCACATCTTGATCATTCTGAACTCCCTTAAGCCCAGTGTCTGTTTTCTTTCAAGCCTAGGAAACCTCCTGAGTGACAGGTATCTACATTTTAGCATCCTTTCTTTCCACACAGATAGCAATGTTCTTACTCCTCTCCTCCTGTAAGGTAAGCCATCTCTGATGTCCTGGAAGATCATTTCTCTTTTCCCCTGTTGTTGGAGTGAACCTTCTGGTAGAGAGGAAGGGAATATGGTACCAGAGCTGAGAATCAAGTTTAACATTCATTATCAATGTCTCAGAGCAGAAGTTGTGAGAGGCCCTGACTTGTCCTGGGACTTTTCTTCAGTGAGCATTTTTGAAGGCTTTGGGATCAAGGTTGGTTTAAACTTCTGTGATGGGTCCATTGGCAATCTAGATACAGTACTAAGCTCTTCCTCGATCTTTGGAATCCAGCAGAAACCAATATCAGACTTTCAAATTGCAACAAGATAGTCTGGAAAGAACTCTCTGGCCCAGAAAGAGCCTGAAAACCCAAACTCCAACAAATGGTGGTGAAAGAGCTGACTTGAAAATTTAGATCCAGTTTCCTCTTAAAATACAGATAATCCAGTTATACATCATAATTCATTTGATGATTGTCCTATTGCTATACTGAGAAGGTTTCTAATTACCTTTCAACTAACATAAACCTTGCTACAATAGTCATTTGGTACAAATAGCTTTGCCGCTAGTGCTTTTACTTTTCAGCACAGTTGTCCACAGTGGGGTGACTAGCTCCTTTCCCTTTTACGTCTCCTCTACCCCTTCCTTTTATAGATGAGGCAAGAGAGGTCCTGAAATTGTGTGCCAAAGATGACAGAGAAAGACAAAGCCAACGACGCCTCCAGAATCCCCAATTAGAATCTGAGGTCCACGCCCCTGTTTTCCTGTATTTTGTAATAGTAAATATTTGTTGAAAGAATATGCTAGTAATCTTTATTGAAAACTGTTCCACCAATGTCTGCTTGAACATATCTGGTGAAAAGGAGAGTATCAACTGCTAGAATGTTCTTTCTCCATTGTATTGCAATCCTCAGAGGTGAGGCTCATCCTCTGACAAACTCAGCTTAGGGATGATGTGAGATCTCAGAGTGATGGCCACAGGGCACCACTTGAGGAATGTTCGGAGGGAGGGAGGAGAGGAACGCATGCTGGTGGGGCTAAAAGGTCATCTGAGAGAAATAACTGGAAATAAAGTTGGATGAGGAAGAGGGCAGCTTGTTCTCACCCAATGGAAGAAATCAATTCTGCCAAAAATGTTGATTTGCTTTTTCTGGAAAAATTCCTTACTCATAAGCACGAACAGTCACATTCTCATGAGTCTCTCTCTCTCTCTCTCTCTCTCTCTCTCTCTCTCTCTCTCTCTCTCTCTCTCTCTCTCTCTCTCTCTCTGTCTCAGAGAATTTAGAAAAATAACCGGAAAGAGTGCAAGCTCTAGCTGCTTTTCCCTCCCAGCATTGTAAGAAAGTCTGCTTGACTTTGGTCGTTACTAAGAAAGATCACAGCAATTAAATCTTCCTCTTACTAAAACATTAGGTAATTTGGTGACAAAATAAAAGTTAAAAATAAATGGTTGTAGGGCCAGGTGCAGTGGCTCACACCTGTAATCCCAGCACTTTGGGAGGCCAAGGTGGGCGGATAACCTGAGGTCGGGAATTTGAGACCAGCCTGACCAACGTGGAGGAACCCCATCTCTACTAAAAATACAAAATTAGCTGAGCTGTCGTGGCATGTGCCTGTAATCCCAGCTACTTGGGAGGCTGAGGCAGGAAAATTGCTTGATCCTGGGAGGTGGAGGTTGTGCTGAGCCAAGATCACGCCACTGCACTCTAGCCTAGGCAACGAGAGTTAAACTCCATTTCAAAAAATAAATATAAATAAATAAAATAAATTGTTGATATCTATAGAAATTAAATCCTAAACAGCAAAAGGCAGGCAGGCAGTACTTTGGTGTAGAAAGAGCATGAGGTATAAAGCAGGGGGCATTGAGTTGAAATCTTAACTCTGTCACCTGTGGAGGGGGAAACTGACTCTGTCACTTCTCCTTGCAGTTTCATTTTCTTGTAGAAAGAGGAGAGAATGGTACCTACATAAAAGCTGTCTGCAAGAGAATAAATAAAAGAAAATCAATAACTTTTATAAAGTGCTTAGCCCTTTATAAAGGCATGAGCCACTGCATCTGGCAAGTGTCTATGGACTTTCCCTTTGCTTGTATTTTCACTTGTCATGGTTTGGGCACATACACTGAACGTTCTCTCTGTTTTTGATGGGTGGCTGAGGTCCTGCTTTAATTTTTGGAAAATAATACTTGAGTTCAAGCACTTTGGGAGGCTGAGGTGGGCGGATCACAAGGTCAGGAATTTGAGACCAGCCTGACCGACATGGTGAAACTCTGTCTCTACTAAAAGTATAAAAATTAGGCAGGCATAGTGGCATTGACTTTAATCCCAGCTACTCAGGAGGCTGAGTCAGGAGGATCGTTTGAACCTGGGAGACAAAGGTTGCAGTGAGCTGTGATCAGGCCATTGCACTCCTGCCTGGGTGACTGGGTGACAGTGCGAGTATGTGAAGAAAGTGGATCAGAAAAGGCACAAAAGTATACACAGTTCTCGGGGTTCCAAAGTGTTTGCTGTGGTCTAAATGTTGGTGTCTCCACAAAATGTAGAATCTGATACTCAGTGTGGTGGTATTAAAAGTTAAGGCCTTTGGGAAGTGATCAAATCATGAGGCTTCCACCCTCATGAATGAAATTAGTTCTCTTACAAATGAGGCTCAAGTGAGACCCTTTGCCCCTCCCACTCTGTGAGAACACAGCAAGAAGTTTCCATTAATGAGGAATGGGCCTACACCAGACACTGCATTTGCTGGTGCCTTGAATTTTTTAATTTATTTGTACTTTTTATTTTTTGTTTTGGATACAGTCTTGCTGCTGGCCAGGCTGGAGTGCAGTGGTGTGATCTCTGCTCACTGCAACCTCCACCTCACCTCCTGAGTTCAAGTGATTCTCCTGCCTCAGCTTCCTGAATAGCTAGGACTTCAGGTGACTGCCACCACGCCCAGCTAATTTTTGTATTTTTAGTAGAGATGGGATTTCACCATTTCACCATGATGGCCAGGCTGGTCTTGAACTCCTGACCTCAGGTAATCCACCCACTTCAGCCTAGCAAAGTGCTGGGATGACAGGCATGAGCCACTGCATCCAGCCTGGTGCCTTGAATTTGGGCTTGTCAGTCTCCAGAGCTATGACCAGTGAATTTCTGGTTGTTTATAAGTTACCTAATCTGAGGTACATTGTTATAGCAGCCTGAATTGACTGGGACAGTTTCCCTTGGGCCTTTGCCCAAATCCAGTGATGCATAGATACCCCACAAGGTTACCAAACCAGGGGGCTTGGGCCACAGGTTGGGTTCTTCTATATTTGGCTGACTACACTTTACATAAGCCAATAGATGATAGGACAAATGCTATGGATTTAGGGAACAAAAAGGGGAAGGAACTGAAGTCTTGTCCTGGTTCTTCCTCTGGTGACCTGTGTGACCTGGAGCAAGTCAGTTAACCTGAGTGTCAGGTCCCTGCAGTATAAAATGGGGGTACTAACGCTCTTCTTGCCTCCCTGAAGAACTCGTCACAAATTCTTATGGAATACAACAATGAAATGCTTCAGAACGTTATTTAGTAGTAACGACGCAAAGGTTTCATCCATATGATATTGCACAGGTGGTGAGAATACCCCATCTAAGGGACCCCCAGGGACTTGAGTTTTTGCCTTTGCTTCATGGGTAAGATACTGGACTGACCTGGTTCTGCCTCAGCTCCCATCAGGTTGTACCTTTGCCTTCTAAGTTCTTGCTGTGTGTGTGTGTGTGTGTGTGTGTGTGTGTGTGTGTGTGTATGATCCTAAGGCCCCCATGGACCTGGCCTGTCACAGGCTGGTGATCAATTGGCAGCCTGACCCCTGCTTTGGCAGAGGCAGGAGGATTCCAGGTTGTAAATTCTCTGCTTGCTGAGGTGAGTGTGGCTTACTGAGATCTCAGATAAACAGCTGATATCTGCAACAAAGAGCCTCTTGCAGTTGATATCTGCAACAACTGGGCCTAAGTACAGCAGCCCTAGTCCTTGGAGTAGGGTTCCTCTGTTACCTTCGTGACTCACACACTTTGTTAACCCTCGTATGGAACCAAATGCTGACTGGGATGCATTATTGTTTATTTTCTCATACTGATACCCTTTATTGAAGGCTTATTCTATGCCAGGTGCTTTTCTTACATTATTTTTCTCATCTGCTCCTCATGCAGACTTTTGAATTCAGTGGCACTTCTAAATAAATTAGTGCTTGACTAGTAGTACCTGTGTATATTTGAAGACTGGTAGTGCATTTTGTGTGAGAAGATTTATTTGGTGTACATGACATACCAGGTGCAATATGGCTTTAGGAACACTGCCATTACTCTCTAATGCTTTGGCAAACTTAGCCACAGGTCAGTAGAACGTACGGATTGTGTTGGTTAGCATATCAGTTTGGCTGCTGTAACATGCAGTCCTAAAATAATAATGGCTTAAATAGTGCAGAAATGTAAATTTAAGTATCTTTTCCATAAACGGTTGGGTAGGTGGGCCAGGTGTAGGGGTTCACGCTTGTAATCCCAGCACTTTGGGAGGCCAGGAGGATCATTTGATGTCAGGAGTTCAAGACTAGCCTGGGAAAAACCCCATCTCTACAAAAAAAAAAAAAAAAAAAAAATTAGCTGGGTGTGGTTGCACATGCCTGTAGTCCTAGCTACTTGTGGGGCTGAGGTGGGAGAATCACCTGAGCCCAGGAAGTCAAGTGGTGATCTGTGATCACGCCATTGCACTCCCACCTGGGCAACAGAGTGACACCCGTTTAAAAAAAAAAAAAAAGTTTGGCCAAGTGATCCGGGCTTATACAGTGACTCTATAGTAAACAGCATTCAAGCTTCTGTTCTAGCTTCTCAATATGTGACTTACATCTGATGATCTGAGATGGCTGCTTCACTTCCGTTTATTATATCCTCATTCCGTCTAATGGGAATGGGGAAAGCAGAAGTCACACTAATACTTCCTCTCATATCCCATGAATGAGAACTTAGTCCCATGATCTAATAGCAAAGGACTGTGGGAAATGTATGTTTTAGCCACGTGTTCTGCTTAGGTAAAAATTCTCTAATTTTAAAAGAAGGGGAAAATGGATATTGAAGGGCAACTCATGTCTGGCACAGAGGTCAAGATATGAACCTGGGAGGCCTGTAAACGTGAACTGAAACCCAGCACCAAAGCTTCCTAGCTGTGACCTAGCAAAAGTGTGTTAGTTATCTATGACTGTGTCACAAGTAATCCCAAAACTTACCAGCTAAAAACAACAAATGCTTACTATCTCACTGTTTCTACAGGTCAGGAATTTGAGGAATAGCATAGCTGGGTGATTCTGGCTCAGGGTCTCTCATGGAATAAACTGTAATCATGACATTGGCTGGGGCTATAGTCACCAAGGGTCTTGACGAAGGATTCCAAGAAGGCACATCCACATGGCTATTAGCAAAAGGCTTCAGTTCCTTGCCGTGTGGATATCTCCACAGGGCTGCATGAGGGTCCTCATGACATGGCAGCTGGCATCCCCACAATGAGAGATCCAGCAGAGAGAAAAGGGGAAGCCCAGTGTCTCCTATGACTCAGTCTTTAACACCGTCACTTCTGCTGTATTCTATCCAATACAGTCACCATGGGCAGCCCACACTCATAGGGCTGGGGAAAGGTTTACGAGAGAAAATGCTTGCAAAGGAGCAGATACATAGTAATTACTCAGCAAGTGCCAGCGAACATTGTTCCTCAACTTTCCCTCTTTTTCCAGATAGGCATGGCCTCACTCTCCTGCCACCCACAATGGCCTGTGCAGACACAGAGCACATCTGTAGCACTCATTGCCAAGGTATCATGGAGACATGTGTTTGTAAAGATTGCTCATAATTGTAAACATAGGAAATTAATTCGAGAGTAGTGCTGCAAAGAGTGGAGATGAGCATGTCTGTTCCCCAGCTACCGGCAGCACAGCCATGTGGGGACAGCAGAAACACAGCTCATAGCTCACTCCACGTGCCATCTTTGAAATTATGTGAATCACGTATGGTGGGGCTGGGGTGGGAAATTGGAAATACTTCAGATTTTGCACACTGATTGAGAGTGTTTTGTCATTTTACATCATGTGACATCAACATCACGGGGTTTGGATTCATTTGGAATGTGATAATGTTATAGGTATTCCTGTACCTGTTTCTGCAGCTACATGAATTGAAGTCAGAGATCAGTGCCCTCAATAAGCCAGTTTATCTTGAATCCTCAGTTTTCTTCATCTGTCCATGGGATGATCCCACTCAGTCACACAGCTGCTGTGATGATTAAATGATCTAATGCAATGAGGTGCTTGGCAGAAATCTGTTCCAACTGAGCACCCATTAAGTGGCAACTACTATTTCTTTTATTTTAAGTTGAGGAGTACAAGTGTGGTTTGCTACTTAGGTAAAGTTGTGTCATGGGGGTTTGTTGTACAGATTATTTTATCACCCAGATATTAAGCCCAGTACCTATTAGTTATTTTTCGTGATCCCCTCCCTCCTCTCACCATCCACCCTCCAACAGGCCCAGTGTGTGTTGTTTTCTGTGTGTCCATGTGTTCTCATTATTTAGCTCCCACTCATAAGTGAGAACATGTGGTATTTGGTTTTCTTTTCCTATGATAGTTTGCTAAGGATAATGGCCTCCAGGTCCATTGATGTCCCCACAAAGGACATGAACTCATTCTTTTTTATGGCTGCATAGTATTCCATGGTGTATATGTATATTTTCTTTATCCAGTCTATCATTGATGGGTATTTAGGTTGACTCCATGCCTTTGCTATTATGAATAGTGCACAGTAAACATACCCATGCATGTGTCTTTATTGGTGGTAATCACAGAGAGTCTTTCCTCAAGGGCTCAGTGGAGACAAAGTCCAGGAGGCCCAAGATAGGGGGAAGTCAAGGGTAAGGGGAAAAAGTGGGAAGTAGATAAAATGGAGGAACACTTCAGATAAGGACTCAAAAACTGGTATCCATGGGAAGTCAGGGATCCCACAGGTTGAGGGTCTAAGCCAGGCCAGAGTCCAGAGCAGGAACAGACAGGGCCCATGGAAGACAACCGGAAATGGTGGCCGGGCTTGCCTTGGGCTGAGAACGACTCATCTCCCAGCTGCGATGACCAGACAGAGAGCTGGGTGTCTAGGTCTTGATATAGCCAAGAAGCCAGGGACTGCTAGCATCCCTGAACCCTTCTTCTGAGAGCAGCTGCCCAGGCTTTCTTAAGCTATAGATCCCCGGGACCTGGTGCTTTCCTGCCATCTTCTCTGGCATGTGTGCAGGCTCTGCAGACCCATCATGTTCAAATGGGTCTCCTCCCTAACCCACCAACTGGCTTCCTGCCATGTTCTTTTCCTTGGTCTGCCCCTGGACCAGCCATCCCCCTATCCTGCCTTCTCCCCATGCTCCTGGCCCACTTATGTGTGCTCATCTCCTGTCACTTCTCTTCTCCCTCCCTTGACTGGCATGGCTGGCGGTGGCCTCTCCCGCTGCTGACCCATCTTCTGTGGGGACCTGCTAATGGCAGCTTGGAGCACACCCACCCCTGCTCTGAGACCTTCTGTGACTTTTTCTGACACACAGATGGAAAAAACCTTGCAAACCAGGAGGAAGTAGTTTACATCCCAAAATGCTCAGCATAAATTAATCCCCATCCCAGACACCTTCCAAAACCCACCCTCGGAATTCCCTTTCCCTCCCATCCTTCTCTTTCCTTTCCAGGCCTTCGTCACACTCTGAACCTCTCTAGTATACCTATCAGCGCTTTTCTGCTAAATGGCTGTTTATGCACCTATTGATTCTGCTCCATTCGACTGTAGCTTAAAGACTTTTTCTTATTCAACTACATAAACATGATAAGTATCAGGGCCAATACTCAAAATAGTAAGCCCTGTGCAGGAGCATCCTCCAGAAGTGAAAGGAGGCCACGTAGAAGGGAGAAGTGAGAGGGGAGGGTCCCTAGGATGAGGATGGAGTGGGGAGGGGTCCCGGCCACAGGGCTTTGGACTCTGTGGAGAGGAGATTGGGCTTGTTTGAGGCACCTGGGCCCAGCAGTGCTCGGGATGTGAAATGGAGTCCTTTGGGAAGCTTCCCATTTCCTGCTGGGCTGGGGGGTGTCGCAAGCTGGTCACATCCCTTGTCCTTGGGCGTAAGCTCCGGAGATGTCAAGGCTCATGCCAGGCCTTAAGGCTGCCTCAGAGAAAGGGAAGTATGACTTCCTCACGGTCATTTTGACACAGCACAATAAACACTCCCTTCTTCTTGCCTGGCTGAGGCTCTGGTCAGGTGGACGCTGGCCAAAGACCCTAGCCCCATTCTGGATCCTGCAGAGACTGGAGTGGGGGCAGCTGGTGACCAGGAAGCTGCCTGCAGCTGGCTGATCACCCCTTCCAGGCTCCAGCAGGGCAGGTGACACAGGCCCAGGCTGGCTGGGGTGATTCAGATGTCCTCATAAGACACGCAGGCCAGGCCAGGCTCTCAGATCCTCTGTGGTGCCAGCTAGGGTTTCAGTCCTCCCTCCCACAAGCCTGCAAGGAACATAGCGTGTTGTATGGTGTCCATGAAGACCACAGGCCAGCAAGGCTCAGGGCCTGGGATGGGGCTGTGCACATGTGCTCTTCTCCACTCTCTCGACTGTGTGACACCTACTGATGAGTGACAATGTCCAGGCTTATGGGTGAGTGATTTGCTTGACAGTGGGTGGATGGGGGCAGGGAGAGGTGGGGGAAGCACAGAGGGGCCCTCAGCTGGGCCTCCCTTTGTGTTTCACTCTTCTCAGTCTACACACCTGCACCACACATACAACATACCACTTATCACACCACACACATACCACATACACATCACACCACACCACACAGACACCACACATCACACCACACACACACGTTACACCACACACACCACACACACACCACATACACACCACATCACACCACACCACACACACCACACACATAACACATACACACCACACACACATACCACACACACACACCATACCACACACACACATTGCACACCACACTCTATACCCACACACACACCATGTGTACACTACACACATATACCCACACACCATGTACATATGACACATGCCACATGCCACACACATATACCCTTTCACACACCACATACACCCCCACATATATACCCCCCACATACTGCATACACCATACACATATACCCACCCACACCATGCACACACCACACTGTGCACACAGACCACATATCACACCACACACACCCCCCACACACCACACTGTGCACACAGACCACGTATCACACCACACTCACCACACTGTGCACACACAGACCACTCATTGGAATCCCTGCCTCCATCCCCATGTGCCATCCCCCTCTCTGTGTCTCCAGTCCACCTCTCCGTTTGTTTATCAGGAGACCTGACTTTGGATGCAGAGGCCACGTTTAAATCCAGGACCATCTCATCAGCAGATCCTTTGTCATCTCTACAAAGATGCTTTTTTCAAGTAAGGTTTTTCCAAATGAGGTTCCAGGTGGCGATATCTTTGCACATGAGGTTCCAGGTACCTATATTTTTGAGGGGTAGCTCCGTTCAAGCCCCAGGGTCCATGGGTTTCACCAGACTTGTAAAGGCAGTCTTGGAACTTGAGTCCTGTAACTTTTCTCACTTGATGCCTCTGCACCCACATGCCGTAGGTCACAGCAGCAATGAGAGCAGAATGGTGCCTCCTGCACCACGCCCTGCGAGCCACCATGCAGAAAGGAGCAAGTGCGCAGGGACTGCAGGAGGCTTGCTGCGCTCTCTCTTGCCTCCTCCCCCTGGGTAATGGGGCCTTCTAATATGAGAATGGTGTTGTTGTCGCAGCTGGCCCAAGTGCCCCTTGAACCGGTGAGGAAACTGAGGCCTAGGTCACATGAGGAGTCTCTGACCCAGCTGAGGGCCTGGCCAGGGACTGGGACTCTGGATTTTTGTGGACTCTGGACTCTGATCATTTGGAGCAGGTCCCAGAGGTGAGAAAGTAGTTTGAGAAACTGAAAGAAGTTATGTGGCGGAGGTGACATGGACACTGGGTGAGGCTGACGGGTGACCTGGGGAAGGCCCCGACAGGGAGACTCTGCTATACCCGCTGGAACAGCCGGAGCCCCTGATCCAGGGTTGACTTCTGCCTGGTGACCTGTCCCATAGAGGGGCAGACCCCCCATCTTCCCAGATCAAAACATGCTTTTGATGGAGACATAATGAACCCCTTCATGCTCATGCACAAAGGGTCATGGGGACAATCAGAGTTGACCTCTTCAGAAGCACAGCCTTCTTCAGGCCAGGACTCTGAGGACACTCCACTTACAGGAATCTCCTGAGCCCTCTCCCATCCCCTCTCTCCGACAAGTCAGGATGCTGGATTCAGAGAAGGGACGGACTTGCCAAAGTGTCACCGTGAGTTAGTAGCAGAGCCAAGACCCAAGCCATGAGGCTCCTACAGGTGTCCTGCACTGTTTCTAGCCAACAGCCCCTGCACACAGTTCTCCCGGTCCAAAAGCTCTCATTCTACAAAGAAGCAAGCCGGGGCTGCCGGCTGAACATTGCTTTGTTGGTTTGGGAACAGAACGATAAAAACAATGTGTTGTGTAGACTCTTGTTTTGCTCGCAAGCTGAGATCTCTTGGGGCAGCGTTCTTGCTGGGCCCTTCTGAGTCATTAAACTTCAGGCCACTGCAAGCCAGAGAGGGGAGATGTTTTCTGAGTCTGGAGTAGAATGAGGGTGTCTTCCTCCAGCCCCCCAAGAACCTGTCCTTGGCTCATGCTCCTTGATCCCAAGGCCACTTCCGTTCTGAGAGTCATTTCAGGAGCAGGCTCTACGGGCTCTGAGGCCTGGAAGAATTGACTCTGTGTCTTGGGATCCCCTCTTCCCTGCTGTGTGACCTCAGGCAGGTTGCTTAACCTCTCTGCAGTCTTTGGCAAGTCCAGCTCAGGGATGCCCAGAAAAGAAGCCCTACCCTGCCTGGAGTCAGGAGCAGCACAGATCCTCCACGCAAGCCAGTTTCCTCCACTCCATTTCAAACTCAAGGCAGTCCTTTCCTAGCAGTACAAACAGGAACTGAGCAGGCTGGAATGGCTGTTTAAAAGAACTTTCTTGCCAAAAGGGTGTGTCTACACAACTTGGTTCTCTGCCCCCAGGGCTCTGGGAAAAGTTCCAGGCCTGAGCAAGTTTATCAAATTCCTTTCTTTACCCACCCAGCCTTGAATTTCATGGAAAACAAAATAGAGAAGAACAAAACAAAGTAGCCTAACATTTGCTTTAGTTATTGCGTGGATTTTAAAGCCTCTCAGAGTTGGGTTTCTGCACTTGACAGTCTCCTAACTGGCTCTCCTGGTCAAGATATTTTAGTCTCTCTGAGCTCAGTTTCCCCATTTCCTGCATGCAAAATGGGTACAGTGATGACGCTCCTGCTCTGTGTTGAAGGGCCAGTGAGCCATGCTGGAGAGCCGGCAGCACAGCTCTTGGTATGGAGTCTGCGGTCACCGTAGGACAGAACTGGTTGTTGCTGCTGTGATCAACCACAGTGTCTTCCTGCAGCAGTCCTCGGCTCCAGCGCTATTTCTATGTTCATCCAGAAAGTTCTCTTTCTTCCCCACACGATTGCTCGGCCGCTAACTTGCTGGTGATCTCAGGCAAAATGCTGCTCTCTTTGGATCACAACTTTCTCCCCTGAACAAGCAGAGGCCTAGTGACCTCTGGGGGGTTGTCCAGCTGTGACATCCCCAGAGCCAACGTGGCCTTTGCACATACGTTAATCTCTTCTTCTCCAATCCAAATGGAGCAAGCACATGTTTTGGCTCTTCCATATCCATTCCCTCTAGAGTCTGACAGGAACTCCTCAGATTTTGTTTAAAGAGTTATTTTCCCTCACTGTGGGCCAGCTTGGTGGGACATAAGTCAGGATGGGCTACACACCGCTGGATGAGCTGTGGGTGTTGGGCAAAGCCGGACCCTGTATGCATCTTAGCAGACCTTGAATCTCTGGCAGAGTTCTATGAGGTGGAAGAACGAACACAGGCCATTTGTTCCAGTGATTGGCCCATGGTCATCTGAATACAGCCCCCAAAGATATGTATGTTTCTAATTCCTGGAACTTGTAAATACGTTATTTTAGATGGCAAAAAAATAAAAAAATGCAGATGTTATTAGGTTAAGATTTGAGATGATGTCTTAGTCCATTTGGGCTGCTATAAGAAAATACCTGATACTGGGTAATTGATAAACAGCATAAATTTAGTTCTCACAGTTCTGGAGGCTGGGAAGTCCAAGATCAAGGCTCCAGCAGATTCAGTGTCTGGAAAGGTTCTGCTTTCTGATTCATAGATGGCACCTTCTAGCTGTCTCCTCACAGGATACAAGGAGCAAACAGGCGACCTCAAGCCCCTTTTATGAATCCCATCCATGAAGATGGAGCCCTCATGATCTAATCCCCTCCCGGAGGCTGTACCTCTTCCTACCACCACAGTAAGGTGTAGGTTTCAGCACATGGGTTTTGGGGGAACTAAATCATTCAAACTATAGCAGCCGAGGGAATTATATGAATCGACCTGATAGACTAACGTAATTGTAAGGCTCCTTAAGAGAGGAAGGCAGGAAGATCAGAGTCAGACAGAAGAAGGTGATGTGACGATGGAAGCAAAGGGTAAAATGGGCATTTGATATGGGGGCCATGAGCCAAAGAATGTGGCAGCCTTTAGAAGCTGGAAAAGGCAGAAAATAGATTCTCCCCTGGAGCTTCAAAAGGAATGCAAACCTTCTGACATCTGGATTTTAGACTTCAGACCTGAAGAATTTTCAGTGAATAAATTTGTATTACTTCAAGCCACCAAATTTGCAGTAATTGTTACAACAGCAAGAGGAGTCTAATGTAGGCCCTGATGAGACATTGGCACTGAAGCCCTGGAACTCCTGATTCCAGCCTTTTCCTGAGCCTGTCTGTCCTTCTCTTCGATTCTGTGAGATTCCTGATATCGCACTTGGCCCATGCTCCACCGAAGAGCTGCTCTACTGTGCTTTCCCCAGCTGAGCATGTTCTCCACCCTGTGTGGTGCTGTTTACTCCTCTGGTTGTTTATTTCACATTTAGCCTGGCAGTTCTGACTCATAATAGCTGATAAGGCATGTGCTAATGATGTTTGTTTAGAATTGCTGCCAACACTCAAAGGAAGAATATTGTGCTGAATGTAACAAATGCAAGTTTTCATGTTCCTTAAGCTGAGTGGTGGCTCACCCCTGTAATCCCAGCACTTTGGGAGGCTGAGGAGGGTGGATTATGAGGTCAAGAGATCGAGACCATCCTGGCCAACATGGTGAAATCCTGTCTCTGCTAAAGAATACAAAAATTAGCTGGGTACCTGCCTCTAGTCCCAACTACTCAGGTGGCTGAGGCAGGAGAATTGCTTGAACCCAGGAGGTGGAGGTTGCAGTGAGCTGAGATCACACCACTGCACTCCAGCCTGGCACCTGGTGACAGAGCGAGACTCTGTCTCAAAAAAAAAAGTTAGAAAAAATACAGGAGAATGATGAACAGAGTCTGGAATCTTTCTGAAGGGGTTGGCCACAGTTGTATGCATCATGGTAGCTCAGAGATTATAGAGGCCGCCCCATTTATGACTTCAGGGTTTGAAGAGAGTAGAACGTGTCATACAGAGAGCTCATGCAAAGGCCACTCCCCTTAGCTTTGATTTGGTTACTGTTTTCATTTCCATGTAAGCATTCCTAGTGCTACTGGTCTGAGCCTTCAGTTATTTGTTTAACTCAGATATCTCTGGAAATCATGTTTCTATGTCTTCCCCATCACCATCTTTATTTTGTTGTTGTTGTTGTTGAGACAGGGTCTTTTTCTATCACCCAGGATGGAGTGCAGTAGTGTGATTACAGCTCACTGTAGCCTCCACCTCCTGGCATCAAGGGATCCTCCCACCTCAGCCTCCTGAGTAGCTAGGAGTACAGGCATGCCGCCATGCCTGGCTAATTTTAAATTTTTTTGTAGAGATGGGGTATTCCTATGTTGCCTAGGCTGGTATCAAACTCCTGGGCTCAAGCAATCCTCCCACTTCAGCCTCCCAAAGTGCTAGAAATACAGGCAGGAGCCACCACACCCAGTCACCATCTTTATGTTTTACCTGTACCCTTATCTGTTGGCCTCCAGTGTCTCTTCTCCTTGGAATAGGAATGATCTAAGAGGCTAGGGTGCTGAGCATTAACTCTCCCCTGCTTTACACTCATGAAAGCTTTTGACTGATCACAGGCTAAAGCTTCAGCTTTTAAGCATGGCGGACCAGGCCTTCCCAGCTCCATCCCTGCCCTTTCCCACAATGGGCCCTGATACACCCTCTTATTCCAGCCACATGAGATGTCTCTAGCTCCCTACCCACTCTGGATTTTCTGTCCTCCATCCCTTTCCTCTGCCCACCATGCCAGGCCCATGAAGATGATAGAGAGCAATGGTCACATGGGCAAGCGTTAGTGGTCATAACTCCAGTTCTTACATCTCCCAGCAGTGTGGTCTTGGACACATGACTTAATCTCACTGGGCCTTTGCTTTATCATTGCTCTAATGAGGAAAATAATATACCTCCTTCTTAAAGGCAGGTGAAAGTTTTAATAAATTTTTATCAGTAGGGCTTAGAACAGTGCCTGGTATATGTTATATGACATTCTAGTTGCTATTTCATTTCTTTAGCTAAGAAAATATTTTCTGATATCTCAAGACTCCATTTAAATGTTAGTTCTTCCATGGAACCTTCTTTGATTTCTCCTTCTATTTCACCCTTCTGTTCTGCCAATGTTCGCTTCATATATTTAGGTTCTCTAATGTTTGCTGCATAAATATTTATAATTGTTACATCTTACTAGTAAATGGACCCCATTATCACTACATAATGTTCTTTTTTTATCTCTTGTGACAGCATTTGATTTAATGTCTGTTTCGTCTGATAGTAAACCAATCTTACTCTCACGGAGTTACAATTTGCATAAAATATATTTCTTCATCCTTTTACTTTGAGCCTATGTGTGTCCTTAAGATCTTAAATGAGTCTCTTGCAGGCAGCATATTATTAGATCCTATTCTTAAAAAAATGTTTGACCCATCTATGTCTTTTGATTAGGGAGGTTAAACCACGTGGCACTTTCTTTAACGATCTATCCCTTTTACTGCAGGGTTGGTATCTCCTTCTTTGTGCCATCAGAGCCTGCACATCTCCCAGCATGGCACTTGAGCTACTAGACTGTTGCATTTATTTAATCTCAATATTTCCTTTAAGTCCATGGCTCTTTGTGAACAGAAATTTTGCCATTTCTCCAGCCACTTAGTATAGTGCCTGGCATTTGGAAGCCACTCCATACATTTGATTAAACGAACATTCTAGATGGGAATAATAGTAGCTAATATTTATTGAATACTTGGGCTGGGTGCAGTTTGAAGTTCTTACATTATTTCTTTTAATTTTTACCACAAACTTACAAAATAGGGACTATGATTATGTCTATTTTGCACATAAGGAAACTCCAGATCCAAGGAGTAAATGGAATTTTGAAACTTACCCAAATGAAAAATAGCAGAGCAGTATTCAAGTCCAGGTCAGCCCATTCCAAGCCTGAGTTTTTACCCACCCCACCAATGCATCAGGGATTGCTGCATATAACAGAAAACCCCAAGTGATAGTTGTCTAGACAGGAGAAATGTTATTTCTCTCTTATCCAAATGAAGCCCAAAGGAATGAAGCCCCGGCTGGCCTGGCCCCACAGCAGTCTCAACAGGAGCCCAAGTTTCTGTTTTCTGTGTGCCTCCCTTAGTACACAGCTTCTATCTTCGAGGTGTCATGGCCCAAGGTGGCTTATACTGCTCCAGCCAAACAAATATTAGGCACTGTTCTAAGCCTTACCAGTAACATCCACATTCCACATCAATGGCAGGGTGGGGCAGGTCAGAAGAGATACTCTTTCTCATCAAGGTAACTTGCTGGAAGTTTTATGCACATTTTTTATTGCTGTATAAGAAATCGCCAGAACATAACAACTTAAAACAACATGCCTGTATTACGTCAGTTTCTGTGGGTTATGAGTCTAGGCATGGTCTAGCTGGGTTCTCCACTTCGGGTTCTTCACTTCAGATTCTCATGAAGTTGCAATTCAGGTGACCTTGGCTATGTTCTCATCAGAGGCTCAACTGGGGAAGTATTTACTTTCAAGTTCATGTGGCTGTTGAGAAAATTCTGTTGCTGTGGCTGTACGACTAAGGGCTTCAGTTTCTTGCTTACTATTGGCTGGAGGCCCCCTAGCTCCTAGAGGCTGCCTGCAGCTCCTTGCTACATGGACTTCCTCAACAGAGACAATTACTTCATTAAGCAAGGAAGGAAAAAAGAAAGAGACTCCTTGAAAGATGGACATTACCATCGCATTTCCATCTTATTCCCAATTATGTAAATGATGGAGGGTCATGGGGACCATGGTAACAGTCTGTCTAGCACATCCCATAAGACATTTCTACTTTTTTCCCTTTGGCTAAAACCTAGTCACATGGTCACAATAGATGCAAGAGAAGTGACAAATATAGTTTCTTAGCTGTTCATTAAAGTGTCTATTTTAAATTTTGGGCTTTGCTACCAAAAATGAAGGATATTCACAACTAGAAGCCACTTCTAAATTATTCTGCCATTGTTTGTTTCAGAATAAATGAAAGAAATTGCCAACAAGCACAAACATTTTCTCTCTTGCCTCAGATTATTGCCCTTGTCACTAGGAATCAAAATTTTAAAATTAAGAAAGAAAAACTAAAATAGCTCATTGTACTGTCCCCCTGTTCTTGAGCTGTTTTATGGCAGACCTTGCCATGCATTGCGGGCTTCTCTACCACTTGGCTTTACTTCAGGTTTATTGTATGTTTGACTGTAATATCTTCATTTCTTGAAAGTCACGAAGAGGGGTGGAATCCTAAGGAAATAACCTGAGCCTCAAAAATAGCTTTGGGCATAAGGGCACTCTTATCAGAGAGTTTGTTAAGATGGCAAATATTTAAAACAATCTTCATGTCCAGCCGTTATGTATTTACTAAACAATATAAAGATAAATTACATGTGGGACTTAAAGGCAGTCCTAAATGTCATGTTTGCAATGTTTATATAGGTTGAGTATTCCTTATCTGAGATGCTCGGGGCCAGCAATGTTTCAGATTTGGGTTTTTTTTCAGATTTTGAAATATTTGTATACTTATAATATGTAGCTCCCATAATTTTCACATGTTGGGGGATGGACCCTATGAGAGATAATTGAATCATGGGGGCACTTTCCTCCATACTGTTCTTGTGGTAGTGAATAATTCTTATGAGATCTGACGATTTTATAAGGGGACACCCCTTTTGCTTGGTTCTCAATTTGCTCTTGTCTGCTGTCATGTAAGACATGCCTTTTGCCTTCCACCATGATTGTGAGGCCTTGCCAGCCACGTGAAACTGTGAGTTCATTAAACCTCTTTTTCTTCATAAACTTTTATCCAATCTTGAGTATGTCTTTCTCAGCAGCACGAGAACAGACTAATACATGTATCTAACAGTAAAAAATATGATTTATTATTAATACAGTGAAAAATAATGTGTTCAGATAACCAAGAGGTACAATGGCATCTTCCAAATACCTGGATCAGTGGCTGGCTTCTGGTCTCCATCTAGGCCACTGTGTTTTGACTAAAAGATTATAGCACACTGTACTTTATTTTTCTAGGTGAGAAGGAACATCAGAAGCATTGGAGGGACCAGAACATGCATCTTCTAGAGGTGGGGAGGCATTCTGCAGGATGGCTTTCTACCGTATTTCCTCCAGAATCATCTTCCTCATTCACAGTGGTTTTTGTTAGAAGTCTGTCTTTGATTTTATAAGCTGACATGGTCTCTTGTTCTGTTATGAATGTATGCTTTCAAGAAGCCCATCACTCATGCTCCTCATGTTAGCTGTGGGGGATTTTACTGTAGTGTTAACAACATCATCTTCATTATCCTGTTATTACCATCACCTTGATTTCAGAATCATTTTGACTATTTTACCATCAATCAATGAATAAACCACAGCGGGCTCACTGATGTTCAGAACTTCGATATTCGCTTTCTGCAACATACTGACAGACTCTGAAGGTATATTGTTTGCTTATGTAAGAAGGTGAGACATAGTTTTTTCTCACCTGACATATGGAATCTTCCAAAGGCACCACACCTTATTCATCATCATCACTAAACATTGTCTTGGCCAGAGGTTGTACCAGACACAAAAAACGGTGTCTTCAGTCACTGTTTTCCAAGCATATAGCATCCTTTTTGCTAAACACCTATTAAAAACCTTCTGTACCAATGCCTCTGTTCACTGCTGCTACCATGCTGTTCAAAGTGTTTCTATATTTATTCTTCATAGATCTAAGAATAGCCTGGTCACATGGCTGAATTAATGAAGTCACATTTGGCAAAAGTACATGGCATAAACATTGATTCTTATGAGAATTCCAGCTGGAGTATGAGCAGAACAATTGTCTAGGAATAATTAAATATTGCAGGCATTATCCAGTCTAGCTTTCCTGAAGTGGGCATGATTGGCTGGTACAATGTGTTTATGAAACATATCAGAAAGGTGCCCCCGGTGATCTATGCCTCTTTGTTAGCATAATAGTAGACTAGTAAGAAATCCGCTTCTTTAAAACAGCAAGAATGCAAGCTCTTGCCTATCACAGCAAGTGTACATTTATGTATGCCTGCTGCATTAGCACATTTCAACACACTTATTCTTTGGCATCCTTAATTTTTATAAAGGCTGTCTCATCAGCTATAGTCAATATTTTTCTGGTCAATAACACCAAACCAGGATGTTTATTCAGTATCACAGACTTGTTCTGGCATCAGGTTTTTATTGGCAATGGCCTTGGCAAACTCATCAATTAATTTCTCCATTGCTTCATCATCAACAGATGCTTTATCACCATAAATTATTAAAAACTTAATGTCATGTCTTTTCTTCAAATTCTGCAATCATTTTGTTGAATTTTCACAGTTTCCATCAATTTGCAGTTCACTGGGATTGATGTTTGCTTGTTTCAGGATTACCATACTATTAAGTGGCATGTGTTCACCGCAATGCTGACAGGGACATTTTTTTCAAAACACATCCGAGACCTTCATTTTTAGCTTGATGCTAAAAATTCAGTGTTTTTCTATTTTTTAGTGTATGTTCATCACTTTCCACATAGAACTTCAACAACTTACCATTCCATTTCTTCAGGTTCTATATGGTGGACATTACAATGCCCTAGTCTTCTATAAGATGTTCCACGCTTACACCATTGTCTAGTTTGTCCAACAGCTTTGACTTTCTGTGCTATAAGCATAAATACTTCCTCTTTTTCTTATCATTCTTATCCATGCAGGTATCTGAAGGCCTTACTGACATTTTAATCAATGTCTTTACATCGCAGAGCAGAGAATAAGCAAATAAACTGTGAAGAATGCGTGAAGGTCTTGGCCCCACATGAGGCATCATGGAGAATCTGCTGTTGGTGCCTCCAGCCTGCACACCTGTCAGGTAGTTATCCTTTGTGTGCTTGCTTACATGAGGAAATCTGGGCATGCTCAGAAAAGATACATCACCACTAAACCTGGCTGGGAGGATCTGTCGTCCCTTGGGGACACTGAAGAAACTGTGCGTTGTGTGCCTGAGTTTTGACTGTGACACATCACATGAGGTCAGGTGTTGCATTTTTCATCTGCGGCATCATATCGACACTCAAAATGTTTTGCATTTTGGAACATTTCCCATTTTGGATTTTCAGGTTGGGGATGTTCAACCTGTACAACAACAACAAGGATGCATTAGGTTCAAAAAACAGGACAGAGAACTGTATGTACAGAACGACCTCTATCATGTAAAACATAAGTGCGAGAAAAATAGCATTCAAGATAAATTGCAAAAATAATGACAATGTTTATATTTGGCTGATGAGATTCCAGGTGCATTTATTTCCTTCTTTGCATATTTTTATGTTTCATATATCTGACATAATGGCCAAGGATCGCTTCTAGTGTCATAAAAATGGAGGAGAAACAGACATATCCACTTGTACTGACAGGGAACTGCATGAGTGGGATGTGGTTGCAGAGATTCCAGGTGCATTTATTTCCTTTTTTGCATGTGTTGATGCTTTCCATATCTTACATAATGGGCAAGGATCACTTCTAGTGCCATAAAAATGGAGGAGAAAGACATGCATCCACTTGTACTGACAGAACTGCATGAGTGGGGCATGGGTGCAGTGGCAGCCAGCTTCAGGGCTCCCTCTGTCAAACTGAAAATGAGCATTCCTCTCAGAAAACCATCAGCTGGCAAAGGGGGAGCCTCTGTGAGCCCATTAGACTAGAGTTACTCTTCCCATTGCTCCCAAAATGATCTGAAGTAGAAGAGCGGCTTTGAGGCTGGGACAGGATGATATGCAATCCATCAGGGCCCACATGGTGCTCGCCCTAGGCAACAGCAACCTAGGAAAAAGTCTCTGCATCCTTCCTACAGCTGATGCTGTCAATGTCCCATCCAGATGCCCTCAGTGGCTTGTTGCTTCCTTCCCAAAGCACCTGCATGTCTGTCTGGGCAGAAGCTTGCTCAGTCTGTGCCGAGAGCAGACCAGAGGAGCCCTGGAGTCCAGGGGCAGCCTGTAATCAATGACAGATAGGAGTTGGTGGATACAGGTCCAGCTCCTTCACTCACTGGTGCTGAGTCAAGCTCTTTGCTGTCTCCCAGAGACACCCAATAGGATTGAGCATTGGTGCCCACAGTAGTAGTGCCTGCTCGTTGATGCATTCTGCACTGGCGTTCTCTTCCCTGCCTCACTTTCTCGCTCCGGTGCTTTCTGAGATCATTTCCTGAGTAAACTATGTCCATACATCCCTGTGTCAGAGTCTGATTCTTGGGAAGCTCAACCTAGGACTTGACACCTCTCACCGGCGCTGCTGCAGCCTTGTAAACATTCTCAGCTCCTCATAAATCTTACCCAAGGGACACAGTAAAAGCAACTGTTAGCACAGGACATAGAGGCGGAAAGAATGCCAGAAACAGGCTAATGATGAACATTGAGTTCATCTGAATGTTGAAGTAGTTCAAAACAAATGTGAGACTCGCGGCTCTGAAACAGAGTGCAAGTAGTTTTAAAAATCAGTAATAAAAAATGCAATAACTCGATGATGGAAACAAAGAAATGTTAGAAACATATGTAGGGGCACAGGCTTTCTCACTTTAAATGGGGGAAGTTAATGCCACTGCATGACTTGAGCATGGAGCCAAAATCAAGGAAAGAAAAAAGAAATGCAACCTCAGTGTTTGACAGTATTTGACATATATTTTAACTTTAATGGACAAAATATTCAGAGAATAGCATCTTTTGCTGTGAAAATGTTTATCAAGTTCCACATTCTCTTGAGTTGCATTTTCATTTCCTTTTCTTCATTTTAATTTCAAATTTGAAGGAATACTTTAGTAATCTGGAGCACCTCATTTTCGTTAAAGTCTGTCTACTATTCATTCAACGCATATGTACTCAGCACCTGCTCTGAGCTGTGCACTGTTCTAGATGCTGGAGATGATGCGGGGAACAAGGCAGACAGCTGTTCTCTCCCCAGGGTGCACTTGCAGTGGGGGCTCAGGGGGAGAAGGGACTTGCTGTTCTCTCCCCAGGGCACACTTGCTGTGGGGGCCCAGGGGTAGAAGGGACTTGCTGTCCATTCATAAACTGTAAGAGACGATGTTACCAAATAACAACAGTTTTTCTTCTGGGTAATGGGATTTTGGATGACTTTTTACCATCTCTTTGTTCTTTACAGTATTGCTTGAACTTAAGAGAAAACTCATACATAAGTTTCACAAAATCACCAGCTGGGCGTGGTGACTCTCACCTGTAATCCCAGCACTTTGGGAGGCTGAGGAGGGTTGATCACCTGAGGTCAGGAGTTTGAGAGCAGCCTGGACAGTAAGGGAGATGTGATGATAGAATCAGATGTCAGAAAAATGTGATTGCTCACTCTGAGGATGGAGGAAGGGCCACCAGCCAAGGAATGCAGGCAGCGTCTAGAAACTGGAAAAAGCAAGGAATCGAAATTTCCCTAAGGCCTCCAGAAGGAAGATAGCCCTGCTGACACCTTGATGTTCACCATGGAATTTCATTGAGCATGCCTGACCTCTAGGACCGTGAGATAATAGGACCCCCAGGACTGATGATAATAAGTTCGTGCTGTTTTAAGGCACCACATTTGTGGTCGTTGCAGCAGCAAGTGGAAACCAACGCAAATGGTAACAGCTCACATTTTTTTTTTTTTTGGTGGTGACTGAAACAAAGCTAAGATATTGTTTTCTTTATGCTTCAACAATTGTATGTGCCGCTTTTACATATTAGAAAATTGGATCAATTTTCCTAAGGATTTTTGAAGCACTTTTAAAAGACATTCCGTGTATCGGTTAATATTCCCCCTGTGACGTATGAGCCAGCACGACGCTGGATGTTTCAAATGACTGAAACTCAGTTGCTCAATCCTAGGCCATTTTGCCAAATGAACACTTTTTATTATACCACATTCAGTTTCTGGCAGCTAAATGCTGCCTGTGAGGAGATGTTCACTAAATCTTCTGGAACGGCTAACAGTGATTGATGCTTTCCTACGTGCCTCCACTGGGCTTTGCACATTGCATTCAGCTCCAGGAGGCTGAAGGAAGTGATGTCACTCTCACCTGGATAGTAAGTGGCAGGTGGGGATTGGAACACAGGCAGTTTGGCTTCAGAGCCCCAGCTCTTTGTCTTGCCCCTGAATAAAAGCAAGCTAGAGACCTGCATCTCTGTGCTCCAGAGGCTCAATGGCTGGCTATTTTAGTATCAATTCTGAAAGAGAATCTAGATTCTAGGTCCTTCCTTAATCCAGGCCCCAGAAGCAAGAATCTTCCTCCTCTTCCACAACTTTTCATCTTCTCTTGTCCTTCCTTCCTCATGAGGAAGCCATTAGCACTAAGGAAAACAGGCTTAAGGGGAGCCACGTGAGCTGGGAGGCAGCTCCCTGAGAGAGCCAGGCTTCACGGCTGCCTCTGCCTCAAGACTCCCCTTCTCCTACCCCATCCAAGCTTCCTGCAGAGGAAAGGAGGTGGTGGGGCGCCAAGTCAGTCACAGGTTCTAGCAGGTGGGCTGTGGCTTTTGCCAGAAATCTTTGTGCTGTGCCAGATCTCTCTGGAATCTTCCTGCCCACTGTGCCAGGTGACGTCCCATGCTGCTGCAGTGATCTGCCTCCCTGGAGCAGGCAGCATGACGTGGGGGGCTGAGCCCCAGCAGCTTGGGGCAGACTGTCCAGGCTCAGTGGCCAAGACCATCTCCAAAGTCAGTGCCTGAGGTATACTCCCTTGGCTCCCACGGGCACAGAAGACAGCAAGGGGAAACGTGAACGGTTCATAAATAAATGGAAAAGCATTTCCCCCACTAGCAGTTGAAGAAACACATTGCTTACCTAGCAAATTCCCAAAGTTAAAAAAATGCCAATACTCATCACTCTTGAAGCTCCTGGAACAAGTTTTCTACAATTCAACTAGGCCTTGTGTATTCCTTCATAAACTTCTTACCCTCTAGCCCCTAATTCTACTTCTAGGGGTGCATAATAAAAATAACACAAAACAAAACAGACATCTGGACAATTATTAAATGTTGAAAAGCCATCATTGTTGCGTTATTCATAAGACTAGAAAATAAGCAACAACACAAACATCAAACATCAAGGAATAAAATAAATATATTTTGGTAATTCTTTAGGAGGCTATGCTAAATTAACTAGAAAATGAAAGTTCTGTAATAGGTTGTTAACATGATACATTTTTCCTGATAAAGAATTACGTGAAAATGAGAAGAGTCAAATGTGTGTATACCGTGTGATTCAATAAGAATACACACACATATACATACGTGCATATACACAGGTCTACACACACACATATTGTTTAAAGAATACATGAGAATGTTAAGCATGTTATCTCTGTAATTTTTAATTTTCTCCTTATAATTATCTGTGTTTTCCAAAGTAACATTATATTAAGTTTGCATTACATTTAAATCAGAATAAATATAGACGTTGTTGTTTAACCTGAATCTGAGCTATACTGTCTCACTCACTCATTACATTGACCAAGTGCCTATACTATGTGGTAAGTGCTCATAAAATCAGGAGTTACAGAGATGATTAAGGCCTGGCGTGAGTTTCTTCTAGGAGCTCTCAGATTTATGGAGGAGGTGAAAACCACAGCTGGCCCAGTCACACAGAGCCCTTAGTGAACCACCTTCTTTATTTTTGAGATGGAGTCTCACTCTGTTGCCCAAGCTGGAGTGCCAGTGGCATAATCTTGGCTCACTGCAATCTCTGCCTCCCAGGTTCAAGCGATTCTCCTGCCTTCCCCTCCCGAGTGACTGGAACTACAGAGGTGTGCCACCACACCCAGTTAATTTTTGTATTTTTAGTAGTGATGGGGTTTCACCAGGTTAGCCAGAATAGTCTCGATCGCTTGACCTCATGGTCCATCCGCCTCGGCCTTCCAAAATGCTGGGATTACAGGCATGAGCACCGCACCTGACCAGTGAACCACCTTTTTAAGAAAAGGTTTTAGAATAAAAAGCAGGTCTGTCCATGGACCTCTACCAACAGCTGCATCTTCAGCAATCAGCCCCCAGTGTGGCACTGACCTCAGCTCAGCACAGGTTTCCAACATACCTTCCCAGTAAAGGTTCCACGCCTCTCAGGTAGACGACTGTAGTTTTGGAAACAAAGCTGAACAACAATAGGCAAAAAGCATTTTCTGGCTCCACTTTTCAGGAGGCTGATCCCAATTTTGGAGATTCAGATCTGACTCCGCAGTGGACCCTCACAAACCCCTCCCTTACACTCCACTCCAGCCTGGCCTGTCCTCACGGGGCAGCCCCCAGTCTCTGAGGGAGCCAGACTCCTTCCCTCTTCCTTCCTACCAGGTAGACTGTGCTTTCTTGAAAAGATTGGGCCTCGCACAGTTGAGAGCACAGTTTTGGAGCCAAAGACCTGAGTCTGAATTTCAGCTTCATCACTCACAAGGGACATGGTTTAATAACTGTACAGATTGCTAAACTCCTAAAGCTCAGTTTCCTAATGTGAAACATGGAGGTGATGCGATGGTGCTGTCAACGGAACAGATTGTGAGGGCAGGCATCAGATGTGTATTTACCAAGTTCTTTATGTGGGCAGCCCTGGTACAGAGGGAAAGAGGCTGCTCTGGGAAACCACACTCTGCAAAAGAAGAAAACAATCCCTGATTTGTAGCCTTTGCCAATTTCCATGCTGTAAATACTTCCACTCGGGCCAATTTCAAGCTACCAAAGTTTACCTGGTTGGCAAGAGTCCTGTGTATTTGACAATCAACTTTATTTGGGATCTCTATAAACATCAGCACAGCATTTGTCCCAAGAAGACAAGCCTGGTCCTGCTTTTCATGGAGTTCACGATTCAATGAGGGAAAACCAAGAGCCATGTGTGTAATTAATATATAACTGTTGGCCGGGTGTGGGGGCTCAGGCCTATAATCCCAGCACTTTGGGAGGCTGAGGTGGGTGGATCACAAGCTCAAGAGATCGAGACCATCCTGGTCAACAGGGTGAAACCCCATCTCTACTAAAAATACAAAAATTAGATATATATATATATCTGTCTTACCTCTAGCCTAGAAGCTCTGTGAGGGTAGAGACAATTTGTTTTTTTTAAAAAAAACGTATTCTCACTATGTTATTCTCAGTCCTAACAGATTGTATGTACCTTATAATATATGTTAAATAAATGAATATAAATGAATACCTTTAGTAGCAAACATAATAATCAAAAGTTAAGAGCTGAGATAAAGAGTGATATGGTTTGGCTGTGTCCCCACCCAAATCTCATCTTGAACTGTAGCTCCCATTATCCCACATGTCATGGGAGGGACCTGGTGGGAGATAATTGAATCCCAGGGCCAGGTTTTTCTAGTGCTGTTCTTGTGTTGGTGAATAAGTCTCAAGAGACCTGATGGTTTTATAAAGGACAGTTCTGGCTGGGCACGGTGGCTCATGCCTATAATCCCAGTATTTTGGGAGGCTGAGGCAGGTGGATCACTTGAGGTCAGGAGTTCAGAACCAGCCTGGCCAACATGGAAAAACCCTGTCTCTACTAAAAATACAAAAATTAGCCAGGCATGGTGGCATGCGCCTGTACTCCCAGCTACTCAGGAGGCTGAGGTGGGAGAAGGCTGAGGCAGGAGAATTACTTGAATCTGGGAGGCAGAGGTTGCAGTGAGTCGAGATCACACCACTGCACTCCAGCCTGGGTGACAGAGTGAGACCCTGTCTCAAAAATAACCAAATAAATACATATAAATAAATAAATAAACAGCAGTTTCCCTGCACAAGCTCTCTTGCCTGCTACCATGTAAAACATGTCTTTGCTCCTCCTCCACCTTCCACCATGAATGTGAGGCCTCCCCAGCCATGTGGAACTGTGAGTTCATTAAACCTTTTTCTTTATAAATTACCCAGTCTCAGGTATGTCCCTATAGCAGTGTGAAATTGAACTAGTACAGAAAGTCATAGAAATAACTATTTGAAATAGGTGGCCTCTTTAAGGAAGAGATATTTAAGAATTAAGTGACACCGTATATTTAAAGAACATAGCCCACTATATGGAAAGTACTTAATAACTCAATGCATGGTACTTAATATTTCCCTTGCTTTGTTCTTTGGACCAAATCTTACTAATAACTCAGCTCAAATGATTTGTCACTTTCTGGCACAGTATACCTTCCCACTTCCTGTCCTCACAATCACCCCCTGTGGAGACCCTCAGAGTGGCTCTGTCACAGCTTCCTGAAGATGTTGCTATCTTTCCCTGCCCTTGGCCTTGGTAGGTGAGTCAAGGCATCTCCACATTCCCACATCTGGGCTCTGGAATATTTCTGGCTGCCAGTGCCCAGCTCAGACCATGGGGACTTCTCTCCATCAGGGATGGTTGAGGAGCCTGAAGACCCTGGAGGGAAGCCTGTTAGGTTAGAACTGGTGTGGTTGAGGTTGCAGGTTGGCTCTGATTATGAAGAACTGCTCAGATTCCTGGCTATAACATTGGGCAAGTTCTCATCCCTGAGGGCTCATTTTCTTAGTCTATAGAATGAGGGTTTAGACCCATTCGTGTCTGAACCTTCATCCAGCTTTAACATGTTCTGATTATATGAGTGGACACTCTGTGAAATATCCTTGATGTCTTCAAACTCTCTGGACCTGAAGAATAAGCTGTGAGTCCTCATGACCCATCAGCTCCATTTGCCCTTATGGCTCTTGGCTCTCCAGTGGTCAGCTACCCTGGAGCACCCTGGTAGCTCTGTGTAGCTCAGCTGGATCTCAGGCCAACTGCCGGTGGCCATCTTTGCCAACTTTTCTTAATGTCAGAGGCATTTGAACCAGAGTGACTCCATTTTGAATAGGGGCTGGGTAAAATAAGGTTGAGACCTACTGGGCTGCATTCCCAGTAAGTCAGGCATTCTAAGTCACAGAACGAGATTGGAGGTCAGCACAAGCCACTGGTCATGATGACCTAGCTGGTAAAACAGGTTGCAGTAAAGGAGTTGGCCAAAACCTGCCAAAACCAATATGGCAATGGGAGTGACCTCTGGTCATCCCCACTGCTCATTATGCACTAATTATAATGCATTAACATGGCAAAAGACACTCCCACCAGCGCCACGACAACTGACAAATGCCATGACAAAATCAGAAGGGGAGGAGCCCTCAGTTCCAGGAAATATCCATTCCATTCCCAGGAAACTCATGAATAATCCCCCATTTGTCTAAGATATAATCCAAAAAGGGGAGGAGCCCTCAGTTCCAGGAAATACCCATTCCATTCCCAGGAAACTCATGAATAATCCACCATTTGTCTAAGATATAATGAAGAAGTAGCTGTAAGTATCCTTAGGCCAGCAGCTCAAGCTGCTGCTCTGCCTATGAAGTAGCCATTCTTCATTCCATTACTTTCTTAATAAACTTGCTTTCCATTTATTCAATGGACTTGCCCTGAATTCTTTCTTGCACAAGATCCAAAAGCCCTCTCCTAGCATCCAGATTGGGACCACTTTTCCAGTGCCATTAATGCTCCAAGTGCAGAAGTCCAGTTTTTGCTGGGATGCTTCTATTTATGGGGAGCCACACAGAATGAAGTTTTCCATTGCTGGGGGGCTCTGAGAGCATGGGCAAAGGCAATGAAGCTGGAGAGGAGAAAAGGGGGCCAACCTCGACTAAAACCTTGGGAGGGTGCCAGTCACATTGGACACAGCTCTCTGTAAGTCATCTCACCTAATCTTCCCAGCAATCCTGGTGTCAGAGGCATTTGAACCACAACAACTCCATCTTGAACAGGGGCTGGGGAAAGTGAGGCTGAGACCTACTGGGCTGCGTTCCCACGCAGTTAAAGCATTCTAAGTCACAGGATGAGTGAGATAGGAGGTAGGCACAATATACAAGTCATAAAGACCTTGCTGATAAAACAGGTTGCAGTAAAGTAGCTGGCTGAATCCCACCAAAGCCAAGATGACGAGAGTGACCTCTGGTCTTCCTCACTGCTAGACTCCCACCAGCTCCACGACAGCTTGCAAATGCCATGGCAACATCAGGAAGTTGCCCTATGTATGTAACAGAAGCAACCATAAAAATGAGCAACCAGCAGCCCCAGGGCTATGGAGCAGCCATTCCATATTCCTTTTTCTTTCTTTAGTTTTTTTTTTTTTTTTTGAGATGGAGTTCTGCTCTGCCCCCGGGCTGAAGTGTAGTGGTGCCATCTCCACTCGCTGCGACCTCTGCCTCCCAGGTTCAAGCGATTCTCCTGCCTCAACCTCTGGAGTAACTGGGACTACAGGTGCATGCCACCATGCCTGGCTAATTTTTGTATTTTCAGCAGAGACGGGGTTTCACCATGTTGGCCAAGCTGGCCTCGAACCCCTGAACTCAGGTGATCCACCTGCCTGGGCCTCCCAAAGTGCTGGGGTTACAGGTGTGAACCACTGCTTTTACTTTATGGACTCCCCTTAATTCTTTCTTGTGCAAGATCCAAGAACCCTCTCTTGCGGTCTGGATGTGGAGCCCTTTCTGGTAACATTGGAAGGCGTGAGTAACCATCCTTGTTTTAGAGATGAGAACATTTAGGCTTGAAGACACCGGGTCACTTGCTGGAGTACGTACATTGGGGTGCCTGAGCCTCAGCACCTTGCCTTGTGCCACATGCTGGTCAGGACACAGAGCCCAACCTGATCTCACTGGGAGGGCAACTCCTGCAGGATTCTCACCTTAGGCATGTCCGTGGCCACCCTGCGCTTCTCTCTTAGAGGCCCTGGGTCTCTGAGAGCCCTTGAGAGAAAACTATCACCGCCTTCATTTACACCCATGGATTCAGAGAAAGGAGATTTTCAATATTGAATACTTACTAAGTGCCAAAAATCTCTCATCTGCTTTGCTCCGTTATATCACCTCTCTCTTAAGATGGGTTGCAGAGTTTATAGCTAATAAATATTCATTGAGTGGACAAAGGCACGTCCCTTGCAGAGACAGAAATGGAGGAAGAGTTTGGTTGTCATTCCCACCCCACAGCAGATAAAGAAAGCTGGGAATTGAATCCAAGACTAGCTGGCTCAGGGCTCAGGCCTCTGGCCCTAGAGGAAGCCACATATCCTCAACTGCGTTGAATTTACCCCTGCACCTCACGCCCAAACCCGGAGCTCAAAGTCCCCGGGGGAGATTAAGCCTAATCAGCTGTGTTTATAAAAGGCAGGTGTACAAGCCTGTAGACCCTGGTTACTCATTACATTGTACCAAATGCTGATATTGCAAACCCTCATAAATAAGCCAAAGGGTGGTAAGTCACTAAGAGGCCAAGCCAGACAAACAAGAGCCTTGCTTATTAACCAAGGACCTGCCTTCCAGGCCTGCCAGCTTCCCAGCAGCTGTGGAGGGGCCAAAACTACTGCCTCTGCCAAGGTGGCCAAGGACTAAAGGCTGGGCTTGTTTGCTAGGCCTAGCTCATCAGGAATCTGAAAACCTGGCATTGGAAAGGAGCTCTTGACTTTGGTGCCAACTCCCAGAGCCTCATAAAGGCCCCATTGCTGTGTGATTTTACGAAAGCTGTCCCTGAGTCCTGCTTCCTCTGACCCCATGTGGCTCTCTGTGGGGAAATGGGGAAATGGGGAAATGGGCTTTCTTCCTACCTTCCTCGGGGACATCTGGGGGGCTTGGGTGTCTTCTCTCCAACTGAACTCAGGGCCTCAGCTGTCACCACTGCTCTGGCCTTCAGGCTGGATTGAAGTCAGGGACACTGGTGACATTCTTTGGCACCCCCAAGATAAGCTTAGTTATCTAGTATTCTTGGCTTCAAAATTTGCATGAATAATTTTTACGGAGAAACAGAGAGATGGGAAGGAGAATGACGGCCAGAGGAAACAAACAACAATTGAGAAAAGCTCTGGATTTGCCCCCAGTCACTGTCTTGGTTGGTGGGTACATGAGTTTGCTATGGGGATTATTGCAAATAACCAAAAACTCATTGGCTTATAACACAATGAATTTGTTACTGTAAAGTTTTAGAGGTCAGAAGCTTAAAATGCATCTTCATGGGCTTCAATCGAGGCAGGTCTGCATTTGTTCAGGAGGCTCCAGAGAAGAATTCATTTCCTTGCTCACTCCAGCTCCTGGGGGTTGCCATTATTCTTTGGCTCAGGGTCCCACATCACTCCATTATTACGTCTCCTTATCTGCCTCCCTCTTATAGGGACCCTTGTGATGACATTGGACCAACTCAGATAATCGAGGGTAGTATCCCCACCTAGAGATCCTTAATTTAATCACATCTGCAAAATCCCTTTTGCTATGCAGGGTAACCTATTCCCAGGTTCTGGAGATTAGGACATGGGGGCCGTTATTCAGCAAACTGCAATGGCTGGAGCTCTTCCTGCAATGATCATAGACAGACACTTTGTCCCAAAGGGCACCAAGCTTCCCAAGGACCCAAAAGCACAGGCATCCCCGGCTTCTTGCTTGAGGTTCTATCCCCAGGGCTCAGGGAGTAGGCACGGGAGACCCCTCCCTCAGGAAGGCAGGGCACCTTTGGGCATCCTGGTGGGAGGTTCTCATGTTGCCAGGCTTTGGACCCTCAGCAGTACCAATGGAGCTTTGGCTTCTGTTCTCAACCACATTTCCTCTCTTGGGCTTGGGTTTGCAACCAGACTTGGCTGTGCCAAGGTCATGTGTGATTTAGTCTCCTTCTGACCCGACATTTCTTCATAGGCACAAAAAAGCCCAAAACTGTCTCTTTCATAGGCTGGATGATATAGTGAGGATGGATTGAAATGGTGGC